>NC_082729.1:17633953-17945842 GCF_030144855.1 Hypanus sabinus | reverse complement strand
GCGCTTCAATACAGACAGCAATCCTTTGAAACTCCTCTGCACACTTTCCAAAACATCCATATGGTTCCTACATAGCTACGCCAAAATTAAATTATATACCTGATTTGGCCTAACCTCATGATTTATTGCGATGTAACATAACTTCCTAAAATCTGTCGACGTTACTTCAACTAATGAAGACCTGAATATCATAAGCGTTTTCCTGCGTGGATACCTCTAGGGCTCACACATACTTCCGCACTCTGTCCACCTCTCTCAACAAATTAAAAAACTGTCCTGGCTCTGTCACACCACATTCCCCAGTTTATTCTCACGGCGCGCCCCAGCGGCGTTGATATCATGTATATTTGTTTGTTGACTAATTAAGAACAAGGGTGTGGAGTATAATTGGCACTGAAGATTACTCTTCGGTATAAATCAGAGGCTATTGTAGTACATCGGATAAGAGTGTTTGCCTGATGTGTGGATACTCGAGTGACATAAATTTTAATTTGATTCTGAAATGGTATACCCAATAATTAGGCGGATAGAGGACATTTACTATCCTTTTCTTTCATAGAGCCTTTGGGGATTCCCGGTAAGTCGCTGTTTTAAAACGCCTTTAGTAGGAATTGGTATTTAATTGCAATGTCAGAAATATTTCACTCGGTACTTCTATCTGCAAGCTACTTTTCAATAATTTGTCAAGGATTTCTATAACCAATCTTGTAACAGCTGAACTGCATTTGCAACGAATGTATCAGAGTATTCATACTGGATCATTGTAACTGTTCAGGGCCCGGATGTTCGGAACAGTAGCGGGAAGCAGAACGAAGGTAGTTGCTAACTTATAAACGCTTAGCGTACCTTTGAAGTGTTTCACGTGCAGGCTGGAATATTTTCTTTTATTGGAAATATGCCTTCCCATCGTTGCACGTTGATAGGTAAATCAGAGAAAAACTTTGAGTACCATAATATGGTGTGATTGAACAAGGAGTGCAACGTCGTTTCAATCACTGTTTAATTTCTCAAATGAGTCTCATGCCTGACACTGTTGTGAGGCATGTTTCCCCTATATCTGCAGTTTGCACCGGGCCAGCTCAAGAACAACGAGCTAACGTGCTGGTTTCCGAAATGTTCTGCCTTAAATGGCAGTCATGTGTGGATTGTTAGGCTGGCAGCAGCTACTTTTCACTGGCTGTGGCATTTCTGATAACCCTGCTACTGCAGTAACCCATGCTCATTATTCATTACAGAACCAGTAGCATTATACTAATGGTTTGTTTAACTGCACTTCATTTATAAACTTTATTTCACCCTGTACATATAAAGACCTTTTGAGTTTCAATGCTAACTATATTGCGTTAGTATTATTTATGCGATTTATGTGATATACGTATTGTGTTTTGCACCTTGGTCCCAGAGAAGGGTTTTATTGTTTAGATGTGCATAGGTGTATAATTCAAACTTACAAAGTATATGGTTGAGTGACTATAAACTTGAACTTGAGCATGACCTTGATCAAAACGCCTAGCAGTGAGATAGTCTCACTCTACCATGTATCCTTGGAATCAGCCGTCCTCTGTTATCGGTGAAGAGAGCGAAGAAATAGTAATGTTCCATCGATGGAATAATGCCGCCACCAGCCGAACGCATTAAGTAATTTCAGTCACCGTGAGTTGAATGGACGCTAAATGAAGATCCATCCCATATTAAATCTGTGGTGTCATTTACAGGTTTGTTTCTGATTCTGCTTCAGGGTGGAATCCTAACCCAGGTCTGACCATTTAGCTCTGCATATCATCTCCATCCTCAAACATACGCTGTGATCTAGAGGAGTTGCTCATGGCTCTGGAAACAATTTCTACAAGATATTGCAGTACAAAGCGGAAGTGTCCTCTGAAACCGTTAATCTATTGGGTTTGTATATTAAAATTGATTCCACTGTTTCCACTTCTCTCTTCTATAGTTAACCTGGTGCCGTTTGTCATCCTGTCCAGAGGAAAGTGCGATTGTCCAAATGTGTCACTCGCTACTTATTGGGAATGGCAGCAGCTGATCTCCTGGTCGTTATCTCGGGTCCGCTGCTGAGGTGGACCGTTCGGATTTATTTTCCACGATCATTCCTCCGCATTACGCCAATATGCAGTCTCGTTTTATGGTTAGTTTTTGCAAGTACCGCCGTTTCTGTTTGGCTAACGGTTGCTTTCACCTTTGATCGATTCGTGGCCATTTCTTGTGAGAAACTGAAGACAAAATATTGTACCGAGAGAACAGCGGCTGTAATTATGGGGACAGTCAGTGCTCTAGGCTGTCTTGAGAGTATTCCTTGGTACTTTACACAGCAGCCTAGAGAAATAATTGGTGACATTCCCCTGGGAATGTTTCAATAAACCCAGCTTCTACACATCCTCAACATGGGCGGCATACGACCTGTTTCACCGCACGTTAACTCCTTGTGTCCCATTCTTTCTAATTCTGCTACTCAATGCCCTGACGGTCAGACAGATTTTAGTGGCCAGTCGAATCCGTAAGGGGCTCCGAGGCTGCATCAGTGGGGGGAATGAGAAGGATCCGGAGATGGAGAACCGAAGGAAATCAATCGTTTTACTCTTCAGTATAACTGGTACTTTTATTTTGTTGTGGACAACGAAGGTGATATTTTATATTTATCGACGAATTTCAAAGAATTATTATTATTCACCCACCGACCCCCCTTATATCACACGGCGCACAGCAACGATGTTGCAGCTTTTCAGTTCCTGCACCAACACGTTTATTTACACTGTAACGCAGAACAGATTCCCGAGAGGAGCTGATAAACGCGTTGAGATATCCGGTGAATTGGTGTCAGCAGTGTCTTAAAAGACAGCAATAAAGCACGTAACTAAATCAAGCTTCGCGCTGATCTGTATTCTACCAATATCAAAATAAATCATGTTTTCAGCTCTGAAACCGTCGCTTACAGCTGATCCGACGCCTCCCTTGTCCCGCAAATGTGTCCTTCCCTTTCCACACAGGATCCTACTAATACTATTTCCCTTCTACCCACCTTTGACGTCAGTTTCTCTATGAAGCAACAACGCTGTTTCTCTTTATGTGAACCTGCCTCATCTTATGATACTTCTGGTATTTTATGTTTTATTTCAAGACTAACTGCTTCCCTCCCGCCCAAGGGCCCAGTGCCATTGCTGACCATTGCATGTAGTCCAATGTATTGATTCTTCCCGCTCTCTAATTCCACCTCACACGCTCCGACCTTGCCTGCTTCCATTCTTCTTCTGCACCCGGTTGCTCCCCTGTCCCACTCATGCCTCACATCCACAGCACGCGGGGCTTAACATTAGATTTTTTCTTTTGCTTTAACAGAAGTTGTATCTTTGTTCGATGGAGTTGTCATCGCAAAGAGAATGAGGTCTTTGCATAGAAGGGACTTGACATCCTTTGACCTTACTTAGCTTGGAGACATAGCTGATAAGCAAAATATCTGTAAAGCAAACTATCACCTGTTGCTATTTTTGATCCAATAGAGCGGGACTAACGAACCCAACTCTTTTGTCGTTCAACTTGCTCCCTTTCCTATTGTAGTAAAATATCTACATATCCTGCGTTATTTGAAATTATTAAAGGCAACACTCCAGTAATGAAAAAAATGAAATACCATGTAATGAAAATGGTACATTTGCGTGAATTCTCCATTACTCTTTGTCCTTCAGCAAAGTGTCAGGAGTGACTGTTTCAAATATGCGCTTGGCAATGACAATTTAGATGATAGTCCGATTCAACTGAAGAAAATATCGTCCGATTATTTCATATGTGTCGCCTTCTCCACAGAACATTCTCTGATCAGAATCTAATTGTTTTAGATTCACTCTGTGAAGAATGAAGCCATCGGTCCTTATCTCAGTCGAGTGCCCCCAAGGAATTATGAGCTGCGGCTCCCGCGATATGCTTCTAAACGCTACTACTATGGGCTCTGTAGGGCCAGAACAGGGTGAGGCTCATTCAGCTTTGTCAGACAAACGCATGCGAACGCCAAGCTGCAATTGAATATTACAGAATAAAGAAAAATATGCAGCTCACGACCAAGTTGTCCAAACATAGTCCCAATATCTGCTATAGATGCCACTTTCACGGGTAACTGCCAGAAATTTAAGAATTAAACTTTTTGAGCTGTTAAAACCCTCGGGCCTGGTGTAGCGATGGGGTATCCACATTTCCTAAGCATATTAGTTCAAACTGAATCCGGCCTCACGGCCCTGAATACCCGTTTCTCTTTGTGTCTTCAAAGACTTTAAATAGATTTTAGGATTCCCCAACTGTGGAACAGATTTGTGTATTTTTTAACCTATCCGTGCACTGTTGAATTCCGGAAGAATAGGGAGCTACGGTATAAAATACATGATAATAGTCTTGCAGTAATAGTCAATCCTCGTATACATGTAATGTCAGATAAAGAAATTAGGGAAAAATAGGATCCTTTCATGGGCTTTATAAATATAAAGAAGCAGTGCACTCGCAAACAAAAATATAGAACATAGACCCATAAGATCATAAGACCTAAGGCATTGGAGCAGTTTAGGCCACTGAGTATCGAGCCCGCTCCGGTATTTCATCATGGCTGATCCCTAATTCTATTCAAACGCAGACACCAAGCCATCTCGCCATATCCCTTGAAGACCAATCAGGAATCCATCAACATCTGCTTTATATATACCCACGAATTTATCCGTCACGGTCGTCTGTGGCAGAGCATGCCATAGATTCGCCACCCTCTTGCTAAAAGTATTCCTCATTGCTTCAGTTCTATATGCTCTCCCCTCAGTTTAGAGACCGTGCTCCCCAGTTCTGAATGGCCGCACTGGATGAAATATCTTCTCGTTATCCACCTATCTAGGCCTTTATTCATTTGGTAGGTTTAAGTGAAATTCCTGCGCAGTCTACTAATTCAATGAGTACAGGTCCAAATCTGCCAAACGTTCCTCATATGTTAACCTCTTCTTCTCAGGAAACATTCTTCGTCAACTTCTTCTGGACTCTTTCCAATAACCGTGCATTAGTTCTGATATATGGGGCACAGAACTATCGACAACACACTAATAACGGCGTGGCTGCTGTCTTATCAAGCGTCAGAATAATCTTCTTGTTTATTTTATGTATGTATATTCAATTCTCCTTGAAATAAATGGCAACATGGCATTTCCCTTCTTTACCACTGACCCAACCCTGTGAATTAACCTTCAGGGAGGTTTTCACAAGGACACCCAAGTCCCTTTGCACCTCTGATGATTGTAGTTTTCTCCGCATTTATACAATAGTTTGCACCATTATTCCCACTAAAGTACATTATCAAACATTTCCAAATATTGTATTCCACCTGCCAGTTTTTACTCCATTATTTCAACTTGTCTAGGACCTACTGCAATCGCATTGCTCCCTCAGCACAATCTACCCCTCCGCCTATCTTCGTATCATCAGCAAACGCTGCCACAAAGCAATCAATTCCACTATTTAAATAACTGAGAAAAAATGTGAAAATAATCCTCCCTACACTACCGTCCTCGGACAGCCAACCAGAAACCAGAAGCCTTTACACCCACCCGCTTCCCTCCTGCCTGCTTAGGGATTACTCCAGCTATGCCAGGTATCTTTCCTATAACACGATCGGGATTTTCTCTTGTTAAGCAGCCTCATGTGAGGCTTATCAAATGGCTTTGGAAAAATCCAAGTAAATACATTCAATGCTCTCTCTGTTGTACACCTTTTCTTGTTTCTTCTTCTATTTTTCTTTTTTTTTCTTTTTTCTTTTTCTTTTTTCTTTTTTTTCTTTTTAATCTCTTTTTTTTCTTTTTTTCTTTTTTTTTTCTTTTTTCTTTTCTTTTTTCTTTTTTATTTTTTTTTTTTTTTTTTTTCTTTCTTTTTTTTTTTTTTTTTCTTTTTTTTTTTTTTTATTCTTCTTTTCTTTTTTTTTTATCTTTTCCTTTTTTTTTCTTTTTTTTTTTTTCTTTTCTTTTTTTTTTATTTTTTTTTTTTTTTTTTTTTTTTTATTTATATTTTTTTTTTTTATTTTTTTCTTTTTTTTTTTTTTTTCATAGAACATGCTCACTTTGACTGATTTTATCATTATTCTCCATGTGCCCCGAAATCTCATCCCTAATAATAGACTCCAGCACTTGACCAACGACTGATGTCAGTCTGACTGGCCTATAAGTTCTTCCCTTCTTAGAGAGTGGAGTGATATTTTAAATTTTCTAGTTCTCCGGCTCGATACCAGAATCAAGTGATTCCTGAAAGAACATAATCAATGCACCCGTTTTGTCTTCAGGAATCTTTTTCTGCTATGTAGTCCATCTGGTCCAAGTGAGTTAAGAACATTGGGACCTTTTAGTGTGTCTAACACGATTTCATTTGTTATAGGCATGACAATCACTCCTGCTCCCTGGCACTCACGGAAATCTGGCATACAGCTAGTAAATCCCTCAGTAAAATCTGAAGCAAAGTACATATTAGGTTCATCTGCGATTTCCTTGACCCCCACGTTCCAGTTGTCCAGCATCAACTCCCACTTCCCTTTTATTCTTTACTTCTTCTGTTGGTCATATCTATCCTACGTCTTGTGAACTAATCCCAGACACGTCAGTGTACTCTGTTCTGAGTCATCCTTGCCAGTATCCCCCTCCAAGAGACATAAGCAAGCTGCAGTCGAATAGCTCTGCAATTCACTTCATTCATCATGATACAGATACCGGTTACGTATGTCTCTCCCCCTGAAAATGCAGTATGAATCTAATCATAAGATCACTGCCTCCCTCCTAAGGGTTCCTTTACGTTAAGCTAAGTAATAACATCTGGGTTATTACAACATATCTAGACTAAGAGAGCCTTCCCCTACTAGGCTAGAACATGACCTGCTCTAAAAAGCCATCTCATAGGCATTTAACAAATTTCCAATCTTGAACTCAGACTCCTACCTCATTTTACAATTTCTTTGGGGTATTTACAATTGCAATATTTTCATTACCCTTATTACACTCTCTTTCCTAATCCCTATGCCATCTCAACCCCACATCCTAGCTACTATGACTCCCATTATAGCTTTTTTTTTCACCCAAGCAGTTTCTTCCATCCACCCACAAAGATTCGACTTTTCCTGACCGCATGTCACCTCTTTCGAAAGATTACCAGTGGAGCAATCCCTCCGCCAATGCCTTCTGCAGATGTCCTTTCGATGCCAGGTGTATCGTTTAATGTTATGACCTGCTTTTAGCCACGCCTAGTGATGCCCACATTGTTATATCAAAAAAATCTCTAATTATGTCACGTGTTTTTCCACCTTATACAAAAAGCGATGTGGATTTAATTACCATCAGTCCTGCAGGTTCCTCTCTTATGAATTTTGCCGCTGTGATGCAATTTAAATCTTTGCTCAGTCTGGAGTTATATCCAATCAGTCCTTCCTTACTTTCATATTCTTCTTCTTGTAACCCTGCTCGCTCATTTTCAGTTCTACAATACATGTCCCTACGCCGCCCCACCCGACATTTTAGATTTAGCACTCCAAACAGGCCTAGAAAACCTGCCAGCACGGATATTTGTCCCTCTCGGATCAAGTGCAACCAGTCCCTTTTGTACAGATCGCAGCTATCTCAGAAGGTGTCCCAATAAACCACAAATATGAATCGTTGTCCCCTGCTCCAATTCTTCAGTAATGTATTTATCCGCCACCTCATTCTATTCTTATCTTCATTGTACAACGCAAAGACAACAATCCCGAGATTACTACCCTTGAGCTCCTGCTTCTCCGCTTCGCCTGTAACGCCCTGTATTCTTTATTCAGGAATTCCTCTCTGTTTTTTTTTAACCTATGCCATTGGTAACAATATACAGCACGACTTCTAGCTGCCACCATCCATTTCATGACATTCTGGATACAGTCTGAAAATTCGCAGATCCTGGCACCTTGGAGGGAAACTACCATCCGTGTTTCCTTTTTCTGTCCATAGAATCGCTTATCTGTCCCCTTACGATTAGGTTCCCCTGGTACTGCTGACATCCCCTTCGGTCTTCTGCACTTCTGAGCCACACCGCCAGACTCAGGTGCCAGAGGCACGGCCACTGTTCCTTCAACCTGGTAGCTCGCCCAGCAAAGGTAGCCAAGATGGAGGAAGTATTGTTGATGGGCTGTTACAGAGGAGCTATGAACTATCTGACGTTCGCACTTCCCTCTACTGACAGTCACCCATTTACCGGTCTCCTCTAGCCTGGGGGTGACTACGTTGCTGCAGCTCCAATCTATCACCACTTCACTTACCGTCACAAGACGAAGGTTACCGAGTTGAAGCTCCAATTCCCTAACACGATGTCAAAGGGGCTGTTTCTCGATGCATCTGGTGAAGACGTGGTCATCGGAGATGCTGGAGGTCTCCTAGAAATCCGAATTTTAGCACCCAGGGCAGAACACTGACTCTGCATACCGAGCCCCTATTCCACCCAGGGTTAGTTATTTCAAAAAAATAAAGACATAATTAATGAAATTACCGACTTAACTTGCTTCCTCCTGTTCTCGCCAAAGCGTTGTTGAGCTAACGTCTTACTACTCTGATTCTGAATGCTCCCAATACGACCTCTCCCATGATGACCGCTTCACTAGACGATACTGTTCTCTACGAGACTGGCTTTTGAAATGTCTTCACCGGACGTACGTGGGAATACTTCTGTTCCTTCTGTGCATTACTCCAATCAAAATTTTCATCAAAAAGAGCCTGTTTGTTTTTAACTCTTCACCTGACCTGCGCGAGAACCACTGTGTTGCGTCTACACAGTGCTATTATAGAAGATTCCCTTCAAAAAAACTTCCTGCTTGTTGAAGCTCTTCACCGGACTTGTGCGGGAACACTTCTGAATAGTACTGCAGAAGAACACGCCCTTCGGGCCATAATGTTGTGCCGGACCCGCTAAAACCCAAAAAGAAATAAATAAATCTAATCACGCCGACCAACACAAAGTTCAGATCCCTCCCTCTTCCTTATATTCAAGTGCCAATGGACACTTCAAAGACTTTTAATGCGTTTGCCTATACCACCATACCAGACAGCGGATTTCAGGTATCAACAACTATATGAATTGAGAAAAAAACATACCCCTTCACATTCCGTTTGAAACTGCCCTCTCTGACCTTCAATGTATGTCCACCCGTATTAAACATCTCCACCCTGGGGTAAAAATATACACACTGTCTATACTATCTAGTTTATAAACATCTCCTGGTCATGTAAACATCTGCCATATCCCCCCCTCCTTCCCCGCCGCCCCGGGGAAAGCAACAGAAGTTTCTCCAGCTTCTAATTGTAGGACATACCCTCTGCATAAGACAGCATACAGGTAAACCACTTCTGCACCCTTTCCAAAGCATTAAAATCCCTCCTATATTCTGGCTACCTTAATTATAAGCAATATTTCAGTTGTGGCCTTACAAGAGCTCTATGATGTTGGAACATAACCTCTTTACCGTTTAACTCCATTCTCGGACTAATAAAGGTAAATATTCCATAAGCATCATTAACTACCTCATGGACCTGTTTTGCCACTTTCAAGGACCTGAGAATTTGGAACCCAAGTTTTCTCTGCTCATAAACATTTTCAAGTTTCTTGCCCTTAACATTGTATTGTCTCCATGCATTTGTATTGTCAAGGAGCAACATCTCACATTTATCTGTCTTAAACTCGCTATGCCATTTCTATACCCCAATGTACAGTCTTGGTATCATGTGCAAACACCTAAGATCTGTGCTAGTTTGACAAGCACATCCATTTCAGGTTTAGAATCATTTGACTGAAAGGCGAAAGTTTTATTATTTTGTTTCATGTTTTTCTCGGTTCCTTTAGTGTCAGTATACAGCCTGAAATTCCTGCTCTTCAGAGACATCAACGAAACAGGAGACCGCATAGGAGCAGAGACAGAGCATCGAAGCACCGAAGCCATCCTCCCTAACTCTTCGTTAGCAGCAAAAGCATCAGACCACCCCCACTTCAACGTGCACCAACAAATGCACTGATTCTATGTACCAAACACCGCACAATGCAGACAGTAGGAAAAGCCCCAGTATCAGCCGATTCGACGAACCTGAGAAAAATACATCAAATGATCAAACACACCGGAATTAGGATTCCCCACGGTCTTTGAACGCATTAACACGACTTCGTTTTTCGTCTTTTGCACTACTTGCATTATTTGTTCATCGTTGCGACGTATTGTGAATTTAATGGATTATACTGTGCTGCTTCCGCCAAGCAATACCTCTTACAACATTCCGCATGTAAGCGATAATAAAAATGGAGTCAGAATCAGAATCGGCTTAAATATCACGGACATATTTGGATTTTTGGTTTTTAGGATCGGGACACGAAGGGTGTGGTAAGACCTAAATTCTGAAGGAAGACAGTTTTTTTTAAACGTACTCGAGTACAAGAAGGCCGAGACTGCGAAGGCGCGTGACGGAGACAGGACAGTGCGGAGAGTTTAAAAAGAAGACCACCCTAAACAGCGGGCAACGGAGTGAGTGGCAGCAGAGTGTAGGACCTTGGCTCAACGGTCTTAGGCGGTAACGGGAAGAGGCGAGAACGAGGCACCAACTCTTCTTTTTCCACGGCGAATAGGCCCATACAGACGGAGAAACAGCAAGGCTCACACAGGAAACGGTACAAGCTAACTGTTTGAAAAAGTTCGTGTGTTTGGCGAGGTAAGTGGGTGAGTACAGTTATTTTCCCTTGTTCATTCCTGTAGAATTATGTAGCATGTCTGCAGGATTAGTGCTTTGTTCAGGGTGTCAGATGTGGGAATCCTGGGAGACCTCTAGCCTCACTGATGGCCACATCTGCGCCAGGTGCACCGGGATGCAGCTCCTCCTAGACTGTTTTAGGGATTTGGAGCTGCAACCTGATGACCTACTGCTTATTAGGGAAAGTGAAGAGGTGGTTGACTGGAGCTACAGGGAGGTAGTCATCCCTAGGCTACAGGGATCAAAAAACTGGGTGACTGTCAAGAGAGGGAAGGGAAATATCCGGATAGTGCAGAGCACCCCTGTGGCTGCCCCCCTCATCAACAGTTTTATCGTTTTGGATGCTGTTGAGGGGGCTAACCTGACGGGGAATGGCCACGGTGACCTGGCGTTGTTACGCAGAAGGGAAGGAGGGAGAAGACGAATGTAGTAGTCATTGGGAATTCCATAGTCAGGGGTACAAACAGAGGACTGTGTGAGCCTGACAGAGATACCCGCATGGTGTGTTGCCTCCCAGGTGCCAGGGCACGGGATATCTCGGATCGGGTCCAGAATATTCTGTAGGCAGAGAGCAAGCAGCCAGCTGTCTTGTTACATGTTGGGACCAATGGCATAGATAAGAAAAGGGAAGAGGTCCTGAAGATAGATTTCCGGGAAGATAGATTTAGGAAGGAAGCTAAGAAGCAGGATCTCTTCCCTTTTCTTATCTATGTCTTACCTTTCTTGGATGATTGGGATCTCTTCCGGGGGAAGTATGACCTGTTTAAAAGGACGGGTTACACCCGAACCCGAACGGGACCAATATCCTGGCGGGAAGGTTTAATAGAGCTGTTAAGGAGGGTTAAACTAATGTAACAGTGGGATGAGAACCGGAATAATAGAGCGGAGTAGGGGAAAAACAGAAATAAATCGAAGATAATGAGTAGTAAAGATGTCAGGAAGGACAGGCAGGTGATGGGGCAAATTTGCAGCCATTGGGATGAATTGCAGTGGAATCAAAGCAAAAATTAGCAAATATTAGACTTAAGGTGTTATAGTTAAATGCAGGCAGCATAAGGAAAACAGGTGGATGATTTTGTCGTATAGTTACAGAGAGGTGGGTATGATATTGTGGCCATCAATGGGACGTGGCGAAAGGATGTATGTCTGTGGGAGCTGAACGTCCAAGGATACACGGCGTATCGGAAGGATGGGAAGTTAGGCAGAGGGAGTGGCGTGGCTTTATTGTTAAGTATATTAAATCATTAGAAAGTGGTGACATAGGATCGGAAGGTGCAGAATCCTTATGGGTTGTGCTAAGAAATCGCAGGGGTAAAAGAAATCTGGTGGCACTTTATACAGGCATTCTAACAGCTGCAGTGATGTGGATTACAAATTACAACAGGACATAGAAAACGCTTGCCAGAAGGGCAGTGTTATGATAATAGTGGGGAATTTTTAACATGCGAGACGATTGGGAAAATCAGGTCGGCACTGGGTCTTAAGAGAGAGAATTTGTAGAATGTCTTCGAGATGGTTTTTAGAACAGCTTGTTGTTGAGCCCACTAGGAGATCGGCTATACTGGATTGAGTATTGTGTAATGAACCAGAGGTGATTAGAGAGATTAAGGTGAAGGAACCCTTAGGAAGCAGTGATCATAATATGATTGAGTTCACTGTGAAATTTGAGAAAGAGTAGCCGAATCCGATGTGCTGGCATTTCAGTGGAGTAATATAAATTACAGTGAGGAAAGGACGCCAGAACAGAAGTGGCTGGAGTTTATGCGAGAAATGAGGAAGGTGCAAGACAGATATATTGCAAAAAAGAAGAAATCGATGCAACAGTGGCCGACAGGTGAAGTGAAAGCCGAAGTAAAAATAAAGGAAAGGGCATAGAAGGAAACAAAAAATAGTGGGAAGACAGAAGATTGGGAAGTTTTTAAAAGCTTACAAAAAGGAAACTAAGAAGGTCATTAAGAGGGAAAGGATGAACTATGAAAGCAAGCTAGCAAATAATATCAAAGAGGATACTAAAAGCATAATTAAGTATATAAAGAGTAAAAGACAGGTCAGAATAGCTATAGGACCGATAGAAAATGATGCTGGAGAAATTGTAATGGGAGATAAAGAGATGGCGGAGGAAATGAACGAGTATTTTGCATCAGTCTTCACTGAGGAAGACATCAGCAGTATACCGGACTCTCGAGGGTGTCAGTGAGAGAAATGTGCGCAGTCACAATTACGACAGATAAAGTACTCAGGAAGCTTAATAGTTTAAGGGTAGATAAACCTCCCGGACCAGATGGAATGCACGCTCGTGTTCTGAAGAAGTAGCTCTGGAGATTGCGGAGGTGTTTGCAATGACATTTCAAAAGTCAATAGATTCTGGCATGGTTCCACAGGACTGGAAGATTGCAAACGTCACTCCGCTATTTAAGAAGTGGGCAAGGAAGCAAAGAGGAAATTATAGACCTGTTAGCTTGACATCGGTGGTTGGGAATTTGTTGGATTCGATTGTCAAGGATGAGGTTACAGAGTACCTGGAGTCCTATGACAAGATAGGCAGAACTCAGCATTGTTTTCTTAAAGGAAAATCCTGCCTCACAAACCTATTGCAATTTTTTGAGGAAATTACAAGTCAGCTGGACAAGGGAGCTACAGTGAATGTTGTGCATTTGGATTTTCAGAAGGCCTTTGACAAGCTGCCGCACATGAGGCTAAACAAGTTAAGAGCCCATGGAGTTACGGAAAAGTTACATAAGTGGATAGAGCGTTAGCTGATTGGCAGGAAACAGAAAGTGGGAATAAAGGGATCCCATTCTGTTTGGCTGCCTATTACCAGTGGTGATCCACAGGAATCCTTTTTACGTTGGATATCAACGATTTGGATTATGGAATTGAGGCATTGAGGCTAAGTTTGCTGAAGTTACAAAGGTAGGTGGAGGAGCCAGTAGTGCTGAGGAAACAGAGAGTCTGCAGAGTCTCTTAGTTGGATTGGGGGAATGGCAAAGAAGTGGCATATGAATTACAATGTCGGGAAGTGTATGGTCATGCACCTTGGTAGTAGAAATAAACGGGAAAACTATTATTTAAATGGGGAGAGAATTCAAAGTTCTGAGATGCAACGAGACTTGGGAGTCCTCGTGCAGCATACCCTTAAGTTTAACATCCAGGTTGTGTAGGTGGTGAAGTAGGCAAATGCAATGTTGTCATTGATTTCTGGAGGAATAGAGTATTGAAGCAGGGATGTGATGTTGAGGCTCTATAAGGCCCTGGTAAGACCTCACTTGGAATACTGTTTGCAGTTTTGGACTTCTTATTTACGAAATAATGTGCTGACGTTGGAGAGAGTTCAGAGAAGATGCACTAGAATAACTCCGGGAATAAGAGGGTTGACATATGGGGAACGTTTGACCGCTCTTGGACTGTACTGCTTGGAGTTTAGAAGAATAAGGGGGGATCCTCATAGATGTATTTCGAGTGTCGAAAGGCATGGACACAGTGAATATGGCAAAGTTGATTCCCATGGTTGGGGAGAATATTATGTGAGGGCATGACTTAAGGATTGAAGGGTGCCCAATCAGAACAGGGATGCGGAGATTTTATTTTTAGCCGGAGGATGGTGAATCTGTGGAATTTGTTGCCACGGGCGGCAGTGTAAGTCAAGTCATTAGGTGTATTTAAGTCAAAGATTGATAGATATCTAAGAGGCCAGGGCATCAAAGGTTATGGTGAGAGGGCGGGGGAGTAGTACTAAATAGGAGAATGGCTCAGCTCATTATAAAATGGCGGCGCAGACTCGACAGGCAGAATAGCCGACCTGCTCTGTCTTAAGGTCTTATGCTCTTATACGTTGTGAAATTTGATATTTTCTTTTGCTGCATCAGAGTGCAATACATATTAAAATATACTACAAGAAAATATAAATACATAGATATAATATGTTTTATAAATGCATCTTTGTCTATCTGTCTGTCTTTCTTCGGTGTATCTATCGGTCTATTCCTTGTATACAATAGGTGCAGAAGTGGACCATTCGGCCCTTCGAGCCTGCACCGCCATTTTGAGATCATGGCTGATCAATTACTATCAATACCCTGTTCCTGCCTTGTCCCAATATCCCTTGATTCCCTTATCCATAAGATACCTATCTAGCTCCTTCTTGATAGCATCCAGAGAATTGGCCTCAACTGCCCTCCGAGGCAGTGCATTCCAGACCCCCACAACTCTCTTGGAGAAGAAGTTTTTCCTTAACTCTGCCCTAAATAACCTACCCCTTATTCTCAAACCATGCCCTCTTGTACTGGACTCTCCCAGCATCTGGAACATATTTCCTGCCTCCATCTTGTCCAATCCCTTGATAATCTTATATGTTTCAATCAGATCCCCTCTCAATCTCCTTAATTCCAGAGTGTAGAAGCCCAGTGTCTCTAACATTTCTGCGTAAGACAGTCCAGACATCCCAGGAACTAACCTCGTGAATCTACGCTGCACTTCCTCTACAGTCAGGATGTCCTTCCTTAACCCTGGAGACCAAAACTGTACACAATACCCCAGGTGTGGTCTCAACAGGGCTCTGTACAAATGCAAGAGGATTTCCATGCTCTTGTACTCAATTCCCTTTGTAATAAAGGCCAACATTCCATTAGCTTTCTTCACTGCCTGCTGCACCTGCTCATTCACCTTCCGTGACTGATGAACAAGGACTCCGAGATCTCTTTGTATTTCTCCTTTACCCAACTCTACACCTTTCAGATAATAATCTGCCTTCCTGTTCTTACTCCCAAAGTGGATAAGCTCACATTTATTCATATTAAACGCCATCTGCCAAGTATCTGCCCACTCACCCAACCTATCCAAGTCACCCTGAATTCTCCTAACATTCTATTCCCATGTCACACTGCCACCCAGCTTAGTATCATCAGCAAATTTGCTGATGTTATTTGTTATGCCTTCATCCAAAACGTTAACGTAAATGGTAAACAGCTGCGGTCTCAATACAGAGCCCCGTGGCACCCCACTAGTCACCACCTGCCATTCCGAGAAACACCCTTTCACCGCTACCCTTTGCTTTCTATCTGCCAAACAGTTTTCTATCTATGTCAATGCCTTTCGCCCGATGCCCTGAGGTTTGATTTTACCCACCAATCTTCTATGTGGGACCTTATCAAATGCCTTCTGAAAATCGAGGTACACTACATTCACTGGATCTCCCCGTCTAACTTCCTGGTTACATCCTCGAAAAACTCCAACAGATTAGTCAAGCATGATTTACCCTTGGTAAGTCCATGCTGGCTCGGTCCAACCCTATCACTGCTATCCAGATATGCCACCATTTCATCCTTAATAATGGACTCTAGCATATTTCCCACCACCGATGTCAGGCTGACAGGTCGATAGTTCTCTGTTTTCTCCCTCCCTCCTTTTTTTAAAAAGTGGGATAACATTAGCCATTCTCCAATCCTCAGGAACTGATCCTGAATCTAAGGAACATTGGAAAATGATTTCCAATGTATCCGCAATTTCCAGGGCCACCTCCTTTAGTACCCTAGGGTGCAGACCATCTGGACCTGGGGATTTGTCAGCCTTCAGTCCCATCAGTCTTCTTATCACCGTTTCCTTCCGAATGTCAATCTGTTTCATTTCCTCTGTTACCCTATGACTTTGGCCCATCCATACATCTGGGAGATTGATTGTGTCTTCCTTAGTGAAAACAGATCTAAAGTACTCCTTAAATTCTTCTGCCATTTCTCTGTTTCCTATAATAATTTCACCAAATTCATTCTTCAAGGGCCCAACATTGTTCTAAACTATCTTCTTTCTCTTCACATACCTAAAAAACTTTTGCTATCTTCCTTTATATTCCTGGCTAGTTTGCGTACTTACCTTATTTTTTTTTCTCCCCGTATTGTCTTTTTAGTTAAGTTCTGTTGTTCCTTAAAAACTTGCCAATCATCTGTCCTCCCACTCACCTTAGCTCTATCATAGTTCCTTTTTTTAATGCTATGCAATCTCTAACTTCCATTGTCAACCACTGTGGCCCCTTTCCCCTCTTTCAATCCTTCCTTCTCTGCTGGATGAACTGATTTTGCACCTTGTGCATTATTCCCAAGAATACCTGCAATTGCTGTTCCACTGTCCTTTCTGCTAGGCTATCCGTCCAGTCAAATTTGGCCAGCTCCTCCCTCCAGGCTTCATAGTTTCCCCTGTTCATCTGCAACACGGACACCTCCGAGCTGCCCTTATCCTTCTCAAATTGCAGATAAAAGCTTATCATATTGTGATCACTACCTCCTAATGACTCCTTTACTGCAAGATCGCTTATCAAATCCTGTTCATTGCATAACACTAAGTCCAGAATAGTCTTGTCCCTGGTCGGCTCTCGTACAAGTTTTTCCAAGAATACATCCCGTAGGCACACTACAAACTCCCTATCCTGTGTTCCAGCACCAACCTGATTCTCCCAGTTCACCTGCATGTTCAAATCCCCATAACTACTGCGACATTACACTTTCCACATGCAATTGTTAACTCCCTATTCAACTTGCACCCAATATCCATGCTACTTTTTTGTGGCCTTTAGACAACATCCATTTGGGCCTGTTCCTCAGTTCTATCCAGTCAGATTCTACTTCTCTTGACCCTATGTCCCCCGTTGCAAAGGACTGAATCTCATTCCTCACCAACAGGGCCACCCCACCCCCTCCGTCCACATTTCTGTCCCTAAGTTAGCACGTCTACCCTTGTACATTCATTTCCCAGGTCTGATCTCCCTGCAGCCATGTTATCCCAAAAACATCATAGTTACCCATTCGCACCTGGGCTTCAAGCTCATCCGCCTTATTTCTGACACTTCGTGCATTCAGATATAGAATTTTTAACCCTTTTCTCCTCTCTCTGAATCGCTGCCTTTTGTGCTTAACCCAGCTCCCCGAACTTCCATCGGGTATACGCCCCTAGAATTTTGTTGTCCATCCTAAATTTACTTATACGTTCAACACATTTAATTCCATGTTCAGTCAGACCATCCCTCTGTACATGAGTCCTCCTTCTCACCTGTTCTGCCCCAACTTCCTCTACTACACACTTAATATTCCGGAACCGTGTAGTCACCACAAGTCCTTTATTCTTCCTCTCGCTATCCTCCCTCAGATTCTGGATCCCCGCCCCCTGCAAATTTAGTTTAAACTCCCCAAGAAGCACTAGAAAACTTCCCTGCAAGAATGTAAGTACCGCTCCAGTTCAGGTGTAAACCGTCCCTTCGGGACAGATCCCACCTTCCCTGGAAAAAAGCTCAATTACCTACAAACCTGAAGCCCTCCCTCCTGCACCATCCTCTCAACCACGTATTAATCTTTATAATCCTCTTGTTCCTTGCCTCACTCACACGTGGCACAGGTAGCAATCCTGAGATTGTTACCCTGGAGGTCCTGTTCTTCAGCTTCGCACGTAACTCCCTGAACTCACTACGCAGGACCCACTCACTCATCCTACCCACGTCATTGGTCCCTACATGGACCACAACACCTGGAGTCTTGCCCTCCCTCTCCAAAATAACCTGAACCCGATCTGAGATGTCTCGGACCCCTGCAGCAGGGAAGCAACATACCATCCGACACTCCCGATCTTTCCACAAAATCTCCTACCCGCCCCCCTGAATATAGAATCCCCATCAATACCGCTCTCTTCTCTTCCCTCCTCCCTTTCCTAGTCAAGGGTCCAACTCAGTGCCAGAGACAGGACCACTGCAGCTTGTTCCTGGTAGGTCATCCCCACCAACAGTATCCAAAACGGTATACTTATTTTTGATGGGAACGGCCACAGGGGTGCTCTTCTCTCTCTGTCTGCTCCCTCTGCCTCTCTTGACTGACTGTTACCTATTTGCATACCTCCTGTCTTTTCGGTGTGACTGTCTCCCGATATATCTTATCTATCTCTGCCTCTGCCTCCCGAATGATCCGTAGTTCATCCAGCTCCTGTTCCAATTCCCTAACTCGGTCTGATAGGAGCTGCAGTAGGATGCACCTATTGCAGGTGCGTTCATCAGGAACAACTGTGTTGACACTGACCTCCCACATACTGCATACGGAGCACAGCACTGCTCTAACTGTCTCCCCCATTACCTGATCCTAGATTCGTCAGAATAAATTAAGAACAGGCTTCTTGTCGAAGTCCTATTGCGCCGAAGCCAGCTGAGCCAAAGCCCAGCACTATGCTCCTGCGCACTCCGCTGCCCGCAAAGACGCTGCCCGTTTCTGAAAGTGGTCGTTTTTTAAAGCCAACGCTCGGCGCTGAAGTCACCGCGCTTGCGCAGCTTTATCTTCCTCCTCAGGTATTCTCCAGGTAGGTCCGACGGTCTCGGCCTACATACAACGGCTGATCCTCCGATCTCCAGTCGTATGTACTATTGATGAAACTAAAAAGCGGGGCAGTGGGCGATGGAAGGACGTTCGTATTTGTAATGTAAATAAAATTGTTGAGAAAATATTTCCAGGCAGATACGATGTGTTCCTTTATTAGCTGATATATACAATATTCGAACAGTAAACACGGTAAAAAATAACAATTGCACGACATCTTAAGTTCCCGTAATGTTTCTGCCCTGCAAAGCTGTGGCTGCAGAGTAGGGAATACATAAGAGATTTGATGATAGAACCTATCTTCTTTGTATGTGAGGGTGACCAATATAGTCTAGAGACAGAAGGTGATAATAATAAATTTCCTTCCGCGAATGAAAGGAAAACAAATGGAATAGATTTTATGTGTGCTGTTGAAGGGAAACGAGCGCTTTCTTCCAGCAGATATCAGAATGTATGTATACGTTTACTTAATTACAGGGCCTCTATCTATTTATCTATCTATGAAACTACATTGTATAACAAAGATTGTGCTTCCTGATAATTTTAGGTGTATTCATGGCCGCTGATCATGAACATCACCATGATACTTTGCTAATACAAACCATTTTATTGAAATCGCTTATAATTTTATTTCAATTTATAATTCAATCAATTAAAATTTTATCCATAACGCAAGCTGAGAAAAATTCTGACTTGTCCAGACATGCCCGGCCATTTTTAATCGGCCAGGGGCTGCATACAGGACAGTTTGCAGGACGGCTATATATTTTCGTGAAGGATTTCTATATTTCAGATAGATGTTTGCTATAATAACTGATGCCTGAATTAAGGAAGGCAAGTTTGTCCGTCCCGAAAACCAACAGCTTATCAAAGACAGGTAATTCGCAAACTTTCGATGAGACCAGGGAAAATCGCATGAAAAAATCATGAACACTGTTGAAAATATTCCTGACAATTACAGGGCAGCTGATTAACACTATACTTCAAGTGTACAAAACCATGAAGTGCAACATGTATTTAAGGATGCATTTTCGGTATTCCCATTTAAACACCTGCCCCGCAAATTTTGGCAGGTTCAGTGGCAAGCATGGTGAAATGTTTCATCTGGACATTGTGGTCATAGAGAAAGTTATCAGAGTAACTGGAATCCATCAATGTTGGCTGATAATTGTACATTTCAGGACGAAGCTTCAGAAACTGAGTACAAAGGAAAGTCATTAACAAAACGATATTAGCTTAGTTAAACTATTTCAAGGCGTCAGCACTATTATGCAATTAAACGTATTATGTTCAAGAAAAGTTGATTTATTGTTTCTCTGAACTCTTACGTGATACGTGTCGTCTGAAACTATATGTGTTCCGATTCTAGCGGTCTGTGGTAAACAACAAAAATAGGTTTTTGCGAAATATACAGTTAAAAAAAAAAGACATATTGTCCAGGTCTGCATATCCGTCTGTCTATCTGCCTTTCTGTATGACCGTCGTCTGCCCATCCATTCGTCTGTCCGTCCTTCCGTCAGTCCGTCCCTCTCCCCGTCCTTTCGTCATCCCCGTTTGACTAGCTGTCTTTCTGTCTGCCTTTCTATTTGTCCATTCAGATATTCCTGAGCTGCTATATCATCGCGCTAACCGATATTCCACCCTGGTGGCGAAGTAGTCTCACAGGTAGACGGATAGACTCTCACTATCTTATAAGATGCTAGGCAGAAATTATCAGCACTGTTATGACGTCTATGAAATGAACGTGAAACAGTTATATCTTCCTCCTATGACATTAGCGCTGTTGCTCATCCACTGAAATGGTTGTGCACATATCAACGTTAAGTAATATCTGTTATTGTTTTACCGTTAGGATGTGTTGGGATTCACACTTGAGCCCTCGTTCCGATGCGCCTTGCGCTTCAAATCCAGTTTGGGGAGGAATTGCTAGGCTGAGTAATGCACCTGTGTCGATGTTGGGAAGAAAAACAGAGGAGACGCACTGGAAGTAGTATTTTTTTTTATTCCAGGATGACGCTTACTTTAGCACTTCGGTTTGTGATTAGGCACTTTCGAATCCAATTTTCCACTCATCATGCACTTAATGAAGTGGAGACTGAGAGCATATGACAAATGACAACTCAGCAACTGATTACGTGGAGACGCAGATCGGGGAACATGAAACGTTACTCTAAATTCCAAGTGCTAATGCTGTACTTTCAAAGGTAGCTCTGTTTCTTAAACTCCGAAGGGTATTTCTGCTATTTACTGAAGCAGAGCAATGATAATGAGACGGTTAATTTATTTTTACACCATTCCTGCTAACTGTGGAGGCAGTTTGTTAAACGGTTTTATTTTATAAATCTGCGCGGTCATTCATTAAGAAATGCTAATACCAATAGTAAAACAGCATTGGCGGTAGATAAATGCCCGTGAACGTACTGTCATCCTGGTCATCGTTTCCCTTATAACTGTGGTGCTGAAAATTTCTACCTTCCGCATTAAGTAGACCATTAGAATGAAACAGTAAAACGAAATGGCTGTAAAATTAGATTGTTCAAATTTTGAGTCAGCTTCCCATTGAAAACCATCGTGACTGGTATTGCTCAGCAGTGAAATTTCTGCCCTTCACTACCCACAACTCACGTTGCACTGATCTTTCTAAAAATCTTCTCGACGGTCTTGTTTTTTTTTTATTTCCTGGAATTCCAGCTTTAACAAATCACGAATTCACTGACAGCCATTTAGGTACCTTTTTTACTTCATTTGAAATGCAATGGTATCCTCAGGCAGATGACAAATTGTGAGTGAAATTGGGTATGTTGTGAATCAAATAAGACTATACTAATGTACACGTCCAATAAGGGAACTACCCCTTTCCCCACACATGTTACGTTCTTTGTTCTGAAAAAAAAATTCACTCGATTAGCTGCAAAGTAGCCATCCCGATTGCGGATCTCAAATTTAACTGGAACTCCGTGACACCTTCATAAGATAAAATATTACGTTATTTGTTTGAAAATACACTGATGCAAGTCATTTACAGACCCGTCCGTTCAGTGTGAATAGGTATTTCACTCCACTCTTCAGTTCTTCCCTGAATTTTCTTTGTGTCAGTCCGTAGATGCACGTATTCGTACAGATGCTCAGAAATCTGCACATAAACCCAAATTGCTGCAGAATATAGATAGGTGTGCTCAAAGACCTGTCTATATAGAAGTAATTTTCCGCTTGCCAATTCAGAGAGTGTACGATGTAGGGCATCCACAGTAAGATGAAGTTTGCTGAAAGAGCGAAAAGCCATATCATGGATTTCCGTCGGTTTTCTACTTCTGGATCTTTCTGATTCTCGGTCCTGTTCCGCAGACCCCGACGGACTCTGTTTGCCGCTATAATATGCCTGATGGTTAGAGCATTGAACAGCAGAATAAAACATATTGGCAATAACGGTGTTGTGATACTGTCAAAAATTTCGTATATTTTCCACACCGATGCTGTAAAGTATTCGACTGTTTGGATGCACCGCCATGGGACGTTGTTGATTATAACGTAGGGCTCCACTGTGAAGTAAAATGGGACACACCTCACACAGCTCACCGCACCTACAGTCGTTATGACTGCAGTCGCGATTCTCTCGGTGCAGTACTGCTTCCGCAGCTTTTGACAGCAGATGGCGATGCCACGATCAGAAGTGAACGCAACGGTAAACCAAACAGAACAATCCATTGCCACCATCCTGAGGACATGTATTACAGCGCACATCGGAGTTATAAGTAGGAAATGAGCAAATAAATAGATGTTATTTATCTGCTCCACTATAACAGAAACGGTGACCACCATCAGATCCGCTGCCGCCATAGCCACCAGGTAACGGGTCACGCATTTGGAGAGACCGCAGTTTCCACGAGACAGGATCAAAATCGCCGTTAGATTAACTGATGATATGAAACACAAAAAATATAACATCAGGACTTGTCCATATTTGACGCTTAAATGTCATCTACATGGTGAATATTAATGCTCTGAGGTTGTTGAAACCCGTCAACCATAGACAAATTCGAGTTGTAGTTTGCTTAACTCATTATGAAACATCAGATAGACCAGCACTCCTGAGCCAAAACACCGAATTTGCAGTGAACACTGAACACACTGCAGCAGAGTTCTGCTTAAATTAAATATGTTTAAAGTCGTTGCGGTTATACTGTTCATTTGCGATTCATACCCTCAGCAGAGATATTTGGAGACGAGGGAATAGGTTCTCTGCATGCCGTTATGGAGTCCAGGGCAGCGCTTCACTGTTCACCGTTGGAGGCTTAGTCGTCGCTCATTTATCACTTTGTACCGTAGCGCATTTGAAGCATTAAACCTTGAGGACGTGAGGTCCAAGACGGCCACAGAATAATGGTGGTTGCAGGTGCTCAATATAACACTTCCAGTGAATTCTACATGACATAAATTAATTGTTCATTTAAAGACTACAACAAATTGAAAGCTGTGATAAATATATGGCCTCAAAATTAGAGGTAACTCGTTTCAATTTTTGAATGAAGATAAACCAGAAACAACATTGTCCTGGCCTTTGATGCAAGACGGCATTGTGACAGTCTCAGCGCAAAGGCGTAGTGAAGGAACTACACAAGGAAACTTTTAAGGACATAATTATTTCCATCTGATGAAATGAAAAATTATTTAATTTTATTTATTTAATTTATTTGGAAATACAGCTTAGAATTTGCTCTTCCGGTTATTCAAAACTCACCCCCCCCAGCACCCCCCGATTTATCTCTAACCAATCCCAGGACAATTTACAACAACGAATTAACCTCTTAAGAAATATGTCATTAGAGTGTGAGAGAGAACCGGAATAATTCGAGGAATCTGTAGAGGTCACGGGGAGTATATACAAAAACATTACCCATGGAATGGAACCTCAATCTCCAGAATGCCCCGAAGTGTAATAGCATTGAGCTAAACGCGAACCAATAATTCGTTACATATTCGGACTCTCATGATCTTGATCATCTGTGAAACACCGACGATCTCCCAGCCAATACGTCAATGTACTACAACACAGCATTTCTGAAGGGATCATGTAAGTATCCAAAAAAAAGATAAGACAGAACGTTCGAAACAGAATGCTATTAGAATGGAACAGATTACCAGACGCTGAATTCAGGGAATATCACACCTTTTTTTGACAATACGGTTAAATCTGCAGTTATTTTCTTATACGTAAGTGCCGCGTACACCATCACCATTTTATTTTTGAATAGTATTGTAATATATTAACATAGAAGCATTCTGTATTTTTATCTTCGAAAGAGTTTACTTGGTTCCTAACGGATTAACAGATTAACGGAGTAATTAACGGATTAGCTGGAAAATGTCATCACAATTATTTGCATTTAGCACAGGGTGCAATTTCAGGACGTAATCAATAATCGGCTAAGTGCTTCGTTTATATACGTTTGATCTATTTGTGTTACAGATGAAAGCAGATGTGATCGAAAAACAAGCATATGACAGAGTGGGACACACCAGATTGAATTTACAGTTGGAAACATGGGCTTAAAGCAGATTTCGTGAGTAACAAGGCGGAAGGAGAATGACTGTGATGCTGAGACACGAGGGGCTCTTATATTCGTCCGTAAGGAGGGTTAGCTAATTGTCTTGAAATTGTGGATTCAATATATAGAGACACTAACGCCTTTCGAGGGAATATCAACACGTGCACAATTGCTCCCTTCCTTGTGAAAAAAAGTTTATTTTTATTGATACGAATGTAAGCATCAGACAATCAAACAGTTATATAATTTAACACTGAACTCTACAGTAACAATATAAACGTTACCCTTACCATTGCAGCATATAAATGGATTCAAAGAAATAATAGCCAGATTGATTTCTTACCAGGAATACCAACAGCTGCAAGTACAGGATAGTAGATACTGGCTATGTAAAATATTGTCGGATAGCCCATTGCCTGTCTGCAGCAGTGATTATGTGAACTCAACTTTCCAACTGTCCAATAAGTTGAGCATTTCTTCAACCACCTCTTATACTACAGAGCGAGGTACTGAACTAATTAGTGCTCAGTCGCATCAGTTTCAATCCATTGAACAAACACAATTCGCTCCTCGAGGGGTATTGCTTCATAGGTTTGTTCAGACTCTGAAACGATGTGTTGCATGTTGTATTTTGTGACAACATACGTGAGTGGGTAATTTCAATATTTTTCTCTCAAGATCAATATTATTTAGCATAGTATGGTTTACTTCAAATAGTTAGGATTTATTTGATTTTGTTAGGCATGTCAACTCACAAACTAAAACAATGAAAACTAACTTTGGCATAAAATGGCTTTCTGTAGAGTAAGGCGCACACAGTCTTGTTTTTCGTGGTCTTAGTTCTCAGAATCAGAATCCGAATCTGTTTATATTATCAGCGTCATGTGACGTGACATTTGTTAGCTTAGCAGCAGCAGTTCACTCTAGTAAATAATCTAGAAGAGAACAAATAATACATTAATAATAACAACAACAACAATAATAATAATAATAATAATAATAATAAAAATAAGTAAATAATCAATTATAGTTTACGTATATTGAATAGATTAAAATGTGCAAAATCATAAATACTGCATATTAAAAAAAGTGAGGTAGTGTCCTAGTCAATGTCGATTTAGGAATTAGATGTCAGAGGGGAAGAAGCTGTTCCTGAATCGCCGAGTGTGTGCCTTCAGGCTTCTGTACCTCCTACTTGATGGTAACAGTGAGACAACGGCATGCCCTCGGTGACGCTGCTTTTCTGAGACACCACTCCCTGAAAATGGCTTGGATGCTTTGTAGGCTAGTACCCAAGAGGGAGCTGACTAGATTCCCAAATCTCTGCAGATTCTTTCGGTATTGTGCAGTAGCTCCCCACCGCCACCCATACCAGGCATTGATGCAGCCTGTCAGAATGCTCTCAGCATTATCTTTTCTAAAATTAAGGTGACCAAACTTGGTCACAATACTCCAAGTGACCCCTCACTGTAATAATAAATACTCAACGTTACATCCTTGTTTTATATTCTCGCCCTCTTATACTCATTCTTATACTTTATAGGACTCCGAGAACAGAATTCAGAGACTCAATGATTATGCGTCCCTAATGCACAGATATACACACTGTTGGCAGCAGTTTGTTTCGATCATCTGCTGCCGTCCTAATAATCTGACTGTACGCTATCTTTACTCGTTCGTCCTCTACCCTATCCTGACCCCGTTCTATTAGGTTTGTACTCCCCTGCAGCATTCTATCAAACTCTCCCCAACAAAGGCAGAAATCAGTGCGCCTGAATATTGGTCCTGTACGGCTTCATCTGCAATTCTTCGTTCTTGTGTAGGTCAAATGGCCCCCCAGAAAATCATCTAAGAAGCTGAAGCACTTCCCCTCTTCTCCAAATTCTCGGCCACACAAGTGTCTGACAAATCAATCTATTTCTACCCGCACTGACGCATGCCACTGGCAGTAGCGCTCAATTCCCTGCGTGTCAGCCTGTTCTTTAGCTCTTTAAATCATTTCTGCGGAAATTCTTTGCACCAACACATCTGCCTGCTCCCGCACGCTCTGCGAAATGCTGTTGCGTCCACATGTGATTGTCCATTTATCCTGCACCTGGGAGAGAAAAGAACACCCGCGTGTCCCTTTAACATCAGCAGAAATTTATTTTCGATCCGTCTGCCTATTGAGTGCCACTTCTCATCCGGACCCGACTCTCACTCTGTCCTTTCGGCAACAGGGCCCCATAATCACTGCGACACACGTGGTCTCCGTGTCATTCCCCCGAGAAGTTCTCTCGAAAACAGTGTCCAAAACGATACAGTTATTATTCAGGAGAACTGCCCAAGGGCTGCTCTGAACTGGATGCCTATTCACCATCGAGTAGCTTCCAGAGACAGTCAGGCAGTTTTCAGGCTTCTGCACTTCAGTTGAGGCTACTTTCGAGAACCTCACTGTACCATGCAGGCCGAAGGTCCTGCAGCTGCTGCTCTCGATCGAAAACAGTCTTCTGGTAGCTGCAGCTGGATGCACCTCACGCTCACTTAATTGCCTGTGTGACGCCATGACTGTAACATCGACCTCAATAACACACAAAGGGCCTTTAAAATACAGTAAATAGTCCTTTCAATTTACCCTGAGCCAGATCCTATTTCGTGTTGAAGACTCCATTCAGCCAAAGCATTACAGTGCCACTTTCAATACTGGCCTGTGTCAACAAGCACCTCTCCGGCAATTGTGGATCCGATTACGCAAGCATTCACATGCTGGAAAATGGAATTGAACTCAGCTGTAAGCAACACTCTGAAAGATACTGCTACCTCTGCGTCATAGACTAACTTATTATTTGAATATCATTGCAGATCTCGAGATAAGGCTGGGAGGCGGCAGCGACCGTTGTACAGGGAGAGTGGAAGGGCGACTCAATTCACAATGGGAAACCATATGCGATGATGGATGGGGAACCGATGACGCCAACGTTGTCTGCAGACAGGTGGGTTGCCCCTCTGTAGCAACAGCAATATCGAGTTCACGTTTCGGGCAAAGCAGCGGGAAGATCCGGATGCATAATGTTGCGTGCAATGGAAATGAATCCGCCCTTTGTGAATGTTTCTTCAGAGGGTAGGGTAGTCATATCTGTGGTCACGGTGAGGACGCGGGACTTAATTGTAGAGAAGGTATGCATAGAACTAAAACCATCTTGGTTCCTTCTTTCTTATTGTTACCTAACCCAAAACGGCTTCGAAAGAACCAGCAGAAATGGACACACCTGGAGACTGTATTCCGTTATAAACTCTATAACTCTATTTTATTACTAACTACGCTAATAGAGTAACATAAATAAAGAAAAGGTAAGGAGGTTAGCAAAGTATGTGTATGTGTGTGTATGTATATATATATATATAGAGTGAATAAATAAAGTTCCCAAGCTTCCACAGCTCAGGGGATTAGGTGATACTGTATTACGGTGCTATGGTAACCAAACAGTTCAGTTCTGGAATTTTGTTTGGGTAGAGTTGGAGAGCCAGAGAGCGATAGAGAGTTAGAACAACACACACAAAATGTTGGCGGAACACAGCAGGCCGGGCAGCATCTATAAGGAGAAGCACTGTCGATGTTTCGGGCCGAGACCCTTCGTCGGGACTAACTGAAAGAAAGATAGTAAGAGATTTGAAAGTAGTGGGGCGAGGGGGGAATGCGAAATGATAGGAGAAGACCGGAGGGAGTTTGATGAAGCTAAGAGCTGGAAAGGTGATTGGCGGAAGGGATACAGAGCTGGAGAAGGGAAAGGATCATGGGACGGGGGGCCTCGTGAGAAAGGAGGGGGTGGTGGTGGAAGCACAAGAGGGAGGTGGAGAACAGGCAAACAACTAAATATGCCAGGGATGGGGTAAGCGGGGAAGAGGGGCAATATCGGCATTCAGAGTAGTCAATGTTCATGCCATCAGTTTGGAGGCTACCCAGCCAGTATATAAGGTGCTGTTCCCGCAACCTGAGTTTGGATTAATTTTGACAGTGTCGTTTTATATATTCATGAGACCCGACGCAGACTGGGAGACTGCTTCGCTGAATACTTATGCTCAGTCAGCCAGAGAAAGCAGGATCTCCCAGTGGCTACACATTTTAATTCCACGTCCCATTCCCATTCGACTATGTCTATCCATGGCCTCCTCTAGTCAAAATGAATCCAAACTCAAGTTGGAGGAACAACACCTTATATACCGGCAGAGTAGCCTCCAACCTGATGGCATGAACAGTGACTTCACTAACTTCCCTTAATGCCCCTCCTCCCCTTCTTATCCCATCCCTGACATATTTAGTTGTTTGCCTGTTCTCCATCTCTCATTGGTGGTTCGCCCCCCTCTTTCTCCCGAGGACTCTCGTCCCATGATCCTTTACCGTCTCCAGCTCTGTATCACTTTCGCCAATCACCTTTCCATAATTCTAACCTTATTCTTTCGCCTTCTGCACCACAGACTTGGCCTGCAAAGTAACCTTTTGGGAATCCTGCACACAATCTGTCCATTTAGAAAAAAGTCAACTCTTTCATTTTTTTTCTACCAAGGTGTATGACCGTACACTTCCCGACAGAGTATTAGATCGGCTATTTCTTTGCCCATTCTGTTAATCTACCTGAATGTTTGCAGCCTCTCCACTTCCTCAAAATTTTCTTACCTTGATCTGAAAATGGAATCTCCAGTGATGCACACGCATGCAGTTTGTTTGTCTCAAGGTAGATCCGTTCAGGTAGCTGGCCGAAGGCGAATCCATTATCGTAGAAATAGCACAATGTCCTCTCGGTCCGAACCAAAAGCCCTATCCCATTGAAAATCGCACCCATCCCTTTCTCGATACATCTCCGAGTCTCTTGAGTTTCCTTCTAAATTTACTTCAAATAATGAGGGTATTTTCTTTCTTTCACTGTCCGTGCCGTCGTTTGTCGTCTACTAAAACCTTGTAGCTGCAATCAATTATCTCCACTCGTGTAGCCCTTCCCATATACGATTTCATGTTGCCTATGGTTCGTGTGCGTCTATTCCGAATATAATTTATGAGGATTCACAATCATGGCCTCGCCGGAGTAATCAGGGCTAAAGCTTATAAACGTACTATGAATATTTTGGTATATTGTGACAAGGAAAAGGAGACCCGGATACATCTCCATAGATGAGATTTTTGGAGCTGTTTCATTCGTTTTCTATTCTCCAAGATGTGAAATATTTGTGTCGCTTTGTACACACAAGTGCGCTATTTTTAAAGTTCAATCCAAATCAGACTTGTAAACATTGATGTGGATATCTGAGATATTTTCAAGAGCTCAGGAAAGACATCATTGATGTTCATTACAGTAGTGCTGAGAGGAGAGATGATGTCTACAGGATTGGAAGCAAAGCGTACTATTTCAGTATTATGGGAAGTAAACACTGCTTGGATCGTTCTGGTCTGGAATACATGTACCCACTAGGAAATGTAAAGTGCATCCACGAAGGCCGCTGAATCAAATAGATAAACAGTGGCCGAGCATTTTGGTGATAATGATAAGAACACTGAACTTTTGAAGGCTGTTATATGCAAAAGGGAGAAAGACAGTTGAAGAAATAAAGCCGCTGATTCAGGAAGGGTGGATTAGAAAACACAATCTGAGAACTGACAAAACTAGAATGGGAGAGTTACTTGAAAGTATGTCAACATCGGACTGATGCCAATAATTGAGATGCAAAATTACCAGTTATTCTCTCCAACATGTTGAAATGAGGGTGAAAAATATGGAGGAAAACTTCGAGATACACTGGATGTGGAACCATATCGAAAGCTGACTAACAAATGGAATTATAGTTCAGCAGGGAAACAGGAGAACGCATTGAAGAAGAGTTACTGTGAGACCATCCAAAATAAACTAACATTGCAAGGTGAGATATGAAATACCCGCGCCACACAAGGTTAAAGAGCAGTCTACACTTACTATGTTTTTATTTATCCGAGCAAGAACCTAACCATGGACACAGTAAACTTATTTAACCCTTACATCCGGTTCTGATCAAATATGACCCGTTTTGACATTTGAGTGCAGTTGAAACACCCTAAATGTCAAGCCTCTCATATGCCTGATATGCAGGGGAGTTAAGATTAGCATTTGAAAAAAAAAAGTACTTCTTTCTTACAATCAGTAAGGACGTTTTAGATGGGCAAATTTGCGGCTGGTTAAAATTCCGAACTACATTATATTGTCTTTCAATTTAGAAGGCAGTACATATTCTATCAAACTTAATCGCTATTAGCACACTGGGGCATAGTAGGCTGACTCGCAGACTATAATACTATCCAAAACAAAGGGTTATATGTCAGGTGTACCGCCAAGTATATTCAATGACCTGATTGTAGACTTTGAGAGAGGGAAACCGGAGCCTTATGAGTTAGTCGTCATCGCTGGATTAGAAGTTGACAGTGATGGAAATTTTAGGTTTCTGGGTGCTATTCTTTCAAAAGCATCTGTTATGGACAACGTGCATTAATACAATTTGAAAGGAAGTACTGCACCACCACTGATTCGTTAGAATTCTGAAAAAATTCGGCATGACATCAAACATTTTGACAAATTTCCATAGCTGTGTAGTGGAGTTATTTTTTTTTGATTGGCTGTGTCCCGGCCTGGTATGATGGACAATATCTCTGAACAGGAAACATGCAAATTGTATTGGATATGCCCTCACAGGTTAAGCTCTCCCAACCATTGAGCACTCCTACATGAAACGCTGCCTTAGAAAATCAGCATCCATCATCAGAGTTCTTCATCACGCAGGCGAAGTTCCTTTCTCTTTGCTGCCATCTGAGTACAAGAACGTCAAGACACACACCGCTAGGTTCAAGAAAAGTTACAACCCCCAACTATCGGACCCTTGGAAACAGATGATACATCACTTGCCCATACATTTAGAATTTTGCACGACAAATGATCTCACTTTACGGTCTCCTTAACTTGGTATTTCAGTTACTCGTAATCATCATAAAATCCGGTCGCAAATCAGTAATAGGTAGGTTTTTGCAAAACAAGCACGAAAAAGAATAAAAGAAGAGGCATTGAATGTTTTATAAAACTTAATCGGTATGAAAACATAGGGATTGAAAGTTGCTGCATGGACTATTTTAGAAAACAATAGGTTGGATTCATCGAGGATTTTAACATCAAAAACAGTTCAGACGCCGTGTGACGGCAGATGGACAAATTTCGTGTCCATATCCAAGAACGACAGATACGTGAGTAGATAAAGTTTTGTGAAGAGTACCTTCGCAGCAAACAAACAAGACCTTTTCACAAAATGAAAATAAATTATTTTCCCCACCGACATAATTGCGACCTGCAAAATTACAAGATCTCTTTTGATGTGTAGCATCTGTGACCCCACTTTATCCCCATTCGCCTAGGGTAAACCGCCGACACCCCGCGAACAGTGCAATAATTCAGTGTAAATAAGGTGTTATGCCCCCCGATATACGCTCACAACCCAAATATCAGACAACACACCAAATGCGAGCAAATAATTAAAACGTTATAGTTATTTCTTAGTGATGAGTTAGTGGAAACAGATAACCCAAGGCGCCAAATCAGTAAGTTAATCAGTTTGTGCGCATAATATTTTAATACGATGGATCTCACCAAGATCGGTTCATTCCACAACGGCATTCCGAGCCGTCTGCCACCCCCGAACCGCGGACTTCCAGTATCCGCATCCGTGGAACCGCTGTCCGCTCCTCTTACGTTCTTCCTCCTCGCACGCCTCCCGCTCAGCTCACACATTTAAGACAGCATAGCAATTATTCTCCATTGGTTAGTTCTCACCTTATCTGCAGTTATAACCCAAACATTCTAGCTACAGATCCCATTACAGCATTAAGTAACATTAAATAGAAGCCAATTCATTATAGGAATACAGAGATGTCATTTTGTTAGCCTGAACAATTAACACAACAGTTAACGCTACTGTGATTACGTCGGTAGCCATTATGTACAGATGCGGGGGGGTTTCTCTCGGTAGTGCCAAGGGAGCAGTTTGGAGGACGTGCGCCTTGCTGTCACTGCTTTGGGGACGATTCGATTCCTCGTCGATGTTGCCGACTGAAGCATCGCGGTAGATCGTAATATCGCCACAGCCGTCGCAGCTGTCGGAGGCCCCATACTCTGGATGGTAAGAGAGAAGAAAGATACTGTTGGTTCTCAAGTAGATGATTGCAAATACGACGATGCAAACTAACGTCGGAACAGCTAGTTGTTGGCCTCCCCTCTCGCTGTGACAGGTGATTTGTTGCCTCATCTACATGGGAAGACTTTTGTGATCGAGCGTTCTTCTGGCATTTGTTCCTTGACTCTTGGTATCTCTGTTTCGTGGATGTCTGCGAAAAGTAATTTTTTTCAGATAGCATACTGTCTACATTTTCTGACAATAAATTGAACCAATGAAGCATTGACCTAATGAACTATCGAACCCTCGAACCACTGAAACGTAGTACGTAGTACGCTCTCCACACGGGTGATGTTGCGGGGATACAGCGTCGTGAACCCATTGAAACTTAACTGCAATAACCGTTGTTCAACGTCGGCCATAATCACCGCAGTCGTCAATCTCTCAATACAAAATACATTTCCTCAGGTTTTGACATTGCGAACTGGGGAAGGAAAGTTCAGCACAGTTACGTTTAGAGCAACCAAAACTTCAAACACATATTCGTTTAGTTTGCAGCATTACAATAACGACAATTCAGTACCACCAACGATATCCTGTGCACTGTTACCATTTTATTCCTGTTAGTACTTCCTCCATCTTTTTGAGGTGACTAATGTTATCCGTGCACTTGAACCTCGAACTGATTCCACAAATTGTAGACTCACTTTTAAAACCTTAAAAATTCACGTCCGCAGATGTCTTTACCCACCTATGTATCTGTCGATAATTATTTAAATCATTATTTTTCTCGAAGTTCAGACTGGTAAAACCTTAGGTACTGGCATACCCGAGCAAGCTCACTTCTCAATTTATAAGACTTTTCGAACTTTTCTATTGGCATTTAGCAGATAGTACACTATAAATTGTTTAATGCTATTGTGTAGTGACTGGAGATGTAACTATCGAGAGAATGCATATCCCGTACGTCTTCAATTTCCCCTTGTAAGTTAGCATATTGTTTCCATTAACCACCTGGTCCAGTATTGCCATAAGGGCCCTTCTGTTTCAGGGAAGAAGTCTCCAACACTGAGACAGGCGTTCGGGGCTTCGTTACCTACATCTAGTTTGCGCATCTCCATTTCTTCATGGAGGGTAGTGTTCTTCTATTCATTAACTGTTTCATCAGCAGTAATAGCATATTAAGTCGGATGATTTAGCTTATCAATTTCTGAACATTATATGCGATCGTTACGGCTATATAAATTAAGTGAGTTATGGTTGCTGTATGGTATGGTATGCGTTACTGTATCCGGACGGTTATTATGGTGTTTCTAATTTCTAATAACGGATCCGTCGTAATATAACTTGTGGGGTTTTGACTCTAAAACTGGATATGGCATGTATTTACAGTATGGTAGGAATACTTTATGATTGTATCTTAAAGCAAGATATTGGTGAATGATGTTTGCCAATTGTTTGTGCCTGCGTTGGACTTTTTCAGGATTTCCTTGGATTTTTTTGATTTGTTTCATCTCGAATTCGTCGGTCTATTGTTATGTGTTTGTGATACAGTTTTTTTTTATTTAACAACCCAGTCCTGTATTGCCACTAGGAAACCTTCTATTATTGGGGAGATGCCTTGGGCTCCGAGATCAGTGTTCAAAGTTTCAATGCCGACAAATAATGTGCTGTTCAGATTATGCGGATGTGGTCCACGGATGGTGAACCTCTTCCATTAGTTAACCATGTCTTCAATAGTAATAATTTAAAACATTTCCTGGGTTGTGCGCTCATTTAAGTTCAGTGATGTATCAAAATTCTCAATGCGGGAGTGCAGTACTGAATCCAATTTTCGTTGTTGAAATTATATCCTTAGACGCTGTGTCACTGTTGTGTAAATTATTAATATTATTCCTTTCAATTCCAGTCACTGGTAGTGTTAAATTAAGCGCAATTGACTAACGATGATATTTTCTGCAATTGGTCATTTCAGTTCTATTATTTCGCTATAAATCTTACAGAATGGCTTCGGACCAAGATATTACGCCAGATGAATATAGAGAACGTGTTTGTTGTCTTTGTGATTTTGTTGCTTTTGAGCTCTGTTTGCTAGTTATTTGCTAAGCCCATAAAATAATCGCCGTCGAATGTTTCTCGCTCATCGTACTATGCACTATTTTATTTTCTTGTTGATTTCTCAGATTTCATAATGACATATCCATTGTATTGTATCCTGCTGTTCTCGTTTATAATCTATTAGCTCCATGGTACTTTTTTTAATGTTCTGCATTTATTCAGTACATAGTGAATGCTTGTATCAATCGAAAATAGTTCTTCTATTTGAATTAATTGGTTTTATTTTTTTGATGAAGGAGTATATAATTTCTAACCAACCATGTGTAGCAGGTATGATAAGTATAAGCCATTTTGGTGTTTCTATTTTGCTACACAACTTTCGTCTAATTCCGGAAATTAGAATGCGGGTTTAAGCTTGGACAGAAGCAAAATAGGTTTATTAGTATAATTAGTATTTATATTTTGTCAGCTGGAACTTATGAATTTGAGGTGAGAGCAGAGCCAAATACGTTCTTTTTTCTCTTGCTAGAGGTGTTGAGAGTATTGTAGTAGTGTGCAGTGTTGTGGCTTTCTGATGATTTACATACGCCTAATTATTTAATGATATGGTGAACTGAGTTTGGGATGATTCCAGATGGAGAGATTCCTATCGAGCAATGATATCATGCTCATGCTCCAAAGTCCTTTAATGTATTTCTTTTTTTTATGTCATCGTCTTTTTGGATTTTTACTCTTATTGATTGATGTAACTTACACCTGACCAGAATGATTATATATATTAAGTAAGTTGGTGTTGCTTGTTTATTCTGCGTTATTATATCGGGACTATTATTGTGGATTTTCCTATGGAACTTCTTATCCTTAATAACAGATCGGGTTTTTACAAAACCTGGTTGATCTTGAGAAATAATTTTAGCTAGTACTTCACCAGCCGGTTAGCCATTATTTATGAGAGAATTTTAAAATCAACATTTAATAAAGAAATAAGTCTATATGAAGCAGGGTCAGTAGACTCATTATCTTCCTTAAGAATTAAAATAATATAAGCTTCATAAAATGTGAGAGGTAGCTCTGCTGTCAAAAAATAATCTTTAAGCGTTTCCAACATATATGAAGAGAGCAATTCCTCATTTTTTTTTATAAAATCCTACAGAATAACCATCAAGTCCAGGAGTTCTACCAGATTGCATTGAAAGTAATAGCTTCCTGAATTTCGCATTCAGTAATAGGAGCATCAAGGGTTTGTTCATCTTCAACAGAAATTTTAAGAAAATCGTACTTCTGTAAAAAGGTATTAATTTTAGAAGAATCAGCTGGAAACTGAGATTTATAATATTCAATATAAAAGTCTTGAAATATCTTCATAATGAGATGCTAATCTACCATGTCCCTTACCAATTTTTTTAAATGTCTTTTGGCTCTAGCTGGTTTTAATTGAGATGCTAATACCTTATTATTTTTTCTCCAAACACATTAAAGTTGACGTTAAAATGTAAGCATTTTTTTCAATAGGATAAGTTAATAATAAATTATATTGTGATTAATGTTCAACTCTTTGTTTAAATAAATCAAAGTTAGGATTGATTGCATAAATATTATCCAAGTCTTTAATTTGTTTGGAAATCTTATCTAACTATGTTTTTGACTGTTTCTTAAGCTTAGCTGGATAGGAAATTATCTGTCCGCGCAAAAAATGCTTCAAAGGTATCCCATTTAGTCAATTTCAACACATCTCCCGTATTATTAAAACAAAGAAGAAGAAAAAATAATGAGTCCCAATACAATTGACAAAGTCCGGACTTTGTAATAAATTTTCTGGAACACGCCAATGCAAATTTGCAATAAGGACATCATTCAATTCAAAAATCTAAACTTAATTCGCATGATCCAAGAGAACTATAGCATCATCTTCATATTTCCGGACTTTGGACAAATCGGAGATCAACTATAAAGTAACCGATTCTCGAATAATTTTTGTGAACATGTGAAAAAAAGATAAATCTCTATCATTAGGATATAAATGTCTCAGAAGTTCAACCAGCCCAAAATCAATTAAAAAAAGATGCAGAACAGCTCGGAAGCCGCTGACTGTTCGAACTCTCGTCAATGAAAGTATTTAAACAACAGCTAAATTCACCATCAATTAACAACATATATTCATTTAAGTACGGCAATAAAGCAAATACATATTTTTAAAAAGGAAGGATCATCTACATTAGGTCCATATAGGTTGACCAGATAATTTTTTCTATTAAACATAAAAAAGTCTCCCTTTAGTTCCACTCGCTGCCTCCCGCCTGTCAGAGATTCCTTCTATTCCAGTAACTTTCATATAACACCATCGGATTTTATCTTGTTAAGCGACCTTAAGCGATCTTGTGAGGCACCTTATCAAATGGCTTATGTAAATCCAAGTAAATGACGTCCACTGCCTCTGTGTTACACCCTTCTTGTTATTTCTTCAGATAATTTCAGCACGTTTGTCAGGCAAGATTTTCCTTCAATGAAACCATGCTGACTTTGACATATTTTATCAGTATTCCCCAACTACCCTGAAACCTCATTCCTGGTAATAGACTCCAAAACTTCCCCAACGACTGATGTCAGACTGACTTGCCTATAATTTCTTCTCTTTTGTTCTCCTCCCTCCTTGAAGTGTGGAGTGACATTTTCAGTTTTCCATTTCTCCGGTTCCATACCAGAATCAACTGATTCCCGAAAGAACACAACCAATGTATCTGTTGTCTCTTCAACAATCTCTTTCTGCAATGTACCCTATCTAATCTAGGTGTGATCAAATCCTTAGGACCTTTCAATATGCATAACATGTTTTCATTATTTATAGCAATGGCAATCACTCCTGCTCCCTGACCCTCACGGAACTCTGGCACACAGCTAGTAAATTCCTCAGTAAAGATTGAAGCAAAGTACATATTAGGTTCATCTGCCATTTCCTTGGCCCCCATTGCTACCTCACCAGCATCACTTTCCAGTAGCTCAGGACCAACTCTCGCTTCCCTTTTATTCTTTATATAACTGAAAAGACTTTTAATATCCGGCTTTATATTATCGGCCAGTTTGCCCTCATATTTCTTCTTTTCTCTTCTTATAGCTTTCTTTTGTTGGATTTTAAAAGGTTCCTAATCATCCAAATTCCCAATCACTTTTGCTACCATAAAATTACTTTCCTTGGCTTTTGTGCAGACTTCAACTTCCTTTGCCATCCGTGATTGCAGAGCTTGCCTTTTAGAACTTCTTCTGTTGGTCATATCCATCCTACGTCTTGCGAGGTATTCCCAGAAAGGTCAATGTCCTCTGTTCTGCGTCATCCCTGCCAGTATCTTCCTCCAATGCAGCTGCGGAAGTTCCACTCCAATGTCTTTGCAATTCACTTTATTCATCACGTATGTCTCTCCCTCTGAAAATGCAGTATGAATTTAAATAGATTATGATCACTGCCCGCCTAGGTGGCGCGGCACACAGCAACAGCGTCTTTTCGGATCTGTAGCTACTTTAATTTATTTTTCTAAATTTAATTTTAAGACACAATTAGGGTTTGGAGCAATGTATAACAGAGAGACTATCTACCATCGCCAAATACTGCTACAATAAATAGATCGCCCAAAAACAAACCCTCATGAATATCTGCTGGTTAGATTGAACGACCTCGGTTTGCTGAGGGAATGGGGCCTGCAGACGTCGGAGTCTCCTGATGCCGGTGACCAGAGTTGGGGAAGTCATCAGCTGTGTGCGAGGAAGCGGAAGCGAGGCGAGCGTGCATGAGTCCCTGCCAGTCCGTGCAAGCCCTAGCCAGCTGGCGCTCCCGTCCATTCTGCTCGCCAATGGACATAAAATCGGACTACATCAATGGCAGCGAAATCTCGGCGGGAGTACTGAAACAGATGAAATCCCGGACGCCACCATTCAGCTGTTCATTTATGTAACAGATTTTTCCCCAAGCCATCGGACTACCAAACAACAGCTAACGGATATACCTATTGACTAGTTTATTATTTATTGTAATGCCTGCTCTGTTCTGTGTACTTTCTGCAGTCCTGGGTAGGTCTGTAGTCTAGTGTAGTTTTTGTGTTGGTCATGTAGCACCATGGTCCTGAAAAAAGTTGTCTCGTTTTTACAGTGTACTGTACCAGCAGTCGAAATAATATGGTCGAAATAACAATAAAAAGTGACTTGAGCTGACTTGACTAAGTATTCATTTACGTTAATCTAACTAATAACGTCTGGGTTATTACATTATATCCACTCTAAGATAGCCACCCCCCGTTAGGCTAGGGCATAACCTGCTGTCAATAGCCATCTCATAAGCATTCAACAAATTCCCAATATTCAAATCTGACTCCATCCTCATTTTATAATTCCCTTTGTGTATTTATAATTACAATTTTGTCATTACCCTTATAACATGCTCTTTCCTGCTCTCTATGCCATCTCAACCCCACATCCTGGCTACTATTTGGAGGCATATATATGATTCCCAGAATAGTTTTTTTTTAATCTTACCCTTGCCGTTTCTTCCATCCACTCACAAAAAAATCGTCTTTTTCTGACCACGTGTCACCTCTGTCGAAAGATTGCCAATACAGCCAAGCTACTGCCAATGCCTTCTGCACATGTCCTTTCGATTGCAGGTGTATCTTTTAATGTTATGTCCTGCTTTCAGCCACGCCTAGTGATGCCCATATCGTCATATGGAAACATCTCTAATTTTGCCACACCTTTTTCCAAAAGCGATGTAGATTTAATTACCTTCAGTCCTGCAGGTTTCTCCCTTCTGAATTTTGCCGCTGTGATACTATTCATATTTTTGCTCTGTCTGAAGTTGAGCCCAGTCATTGGCTGGGCTTTCTTACTTTCATATTAAATATTATGTAAGGGGTTTCCTCTTTATGTTACTGCATATGTTAATCAAAATGGCTTATTTGTTTTGTTAAAAGTATAAATGATTCTTTGTAATTAAAACTGGAGAGAGAGGGTTATTACTCTCGAAGCTTGTTTGTGTTATATTTACTGATAAGTAGATTTGTATTCGTTTGTTAACCAATTGGGATAGAGGTTATTCTTCTTGTGGGTCTGTTAACCTGGTATTGTGGGCGGGCTTTTGGTGAGTCGGCGCGACGGGGAGAGACAGAGAGAGGACGCGATACTGTAAGTTGGGCGACGGTACGGACCCCGAGCGGGGGTCCGAGGCCTGGGTTTTCGGCGAGGAGAGAAGACAAAGACACAAGTGCCGGGGGTGCTTGGTTGATTACTTCGGGTGGTCCTTAGCTACGAGTCGAAGAGGTCTGAGGGATCGAATGGTGGCCGGAGGACTTCGTTAATTGAGCTCCAATGGTTGTGCACGAAGAGGTTTGGACTTTGATAAGTTTGGCGCTTTGTACTTTTCATTTTATATTGTATCTCTATTAAGAACATATTTCCAGTAAGATCTCTAAAGTGCAATCATTTAATCGCATATGGTGTACCATCTGTTAGTTGTCCGGACGGGGACATCACACAGCATCCACACAAGCTGATTGCCCAGTTTGGCGTGGCCGAAGGGTGCTCCCCCTAGACGGAAACGAGCTCAGCGAGTCTGAGGCGTACCAGTGGGCGACAGTTATATCATTTTATTGTAAAGTTGCTGGCTCATTCTCAGTTCTATCACACTTACCCCCCTGCTCCCCCCAGCCAACATATTAGTTTAAAGCACTCCAAACACGACTAACAAACCTGCCTGCACGGATATTTGTCCTCCTCGGATCGAGTGCAGCCAGCCCCATTTGCACAGATCACACTTACCACAGAAGGGGTTCTAATAAACCAAAAATAAGAATCGCTGTCCCCTGAGCCAATTATTCTGCCATGTACATACCCGACAACTCTTTCTATTCTTATCCTCATTGTCGTGTGCAAAGACAGAAATTCCGAGACTACTACCCATGAGTTCTTGTTTCTCCGCTTCGCCCCTAAAATCTTTTATTCTGTATTCAGGACCTGATCCTGGCACCTTGGAGGGAAACTACCATCCGTATTTTCTTTTTCTGTCCATAGAATCGCCTATCTGTCCCCCTGAGTTTAGGTACCCCTGCTACTGCTGACCGTCAGTTTTCTGAATCTCAGCCGCAGCGCCAGACTCAAGTGCCAGAGGCACTGCCTCGGTTCCCTCGCCCAGGTAGGTCGCCCACAAACAGTAGTCAAGTTTGAGGAATTATTGTTGATGGGCAGTTATAGGGATGCTATCAACTATTTGACATTCACACTTCCCTCTCCTGACAGCCACCCGTTAACCTGTCTCCTGTAGCCTGGGGGTGACTACGTAGCTGCCGCTCCTATCTATCACCAATTCACTTACAGTCACAAGACGAATATTACCAAGTTGAATCTCCAGTTCCTTTACACGATGTCAAATGTGCTGCTTCTCGATGTACCTGGTGAAGACGTGGTCATTGGAGATGTTGGAGGTCTCCTAGAAATACGAATTTTAGAACCCAAAGCAAAACACTGGCCCTGCAGACCGAACCGCTGTTCCCTCCAGAGTTAGTTACTTCAAAATAAAGACATAATGAATGAATTTACCGACTTAACTTGTCTCCTCCATTTCTCGTCAAAGCATAGCTGAGGCAAAGTCTTTCTACTCTGACTCAGACTACTCCAAAGACGACCGCTCCACTAGGCGGTACTGCTATCTAACGAGACCAGCTTTTTAAATGTCTTTACCGAACCAGCGTGAGAATACTTCTGTTCCATCTGTGCAATATTCCATACAAAGTTTCCATGAACAAAAAACCTGTTATTCAAAAACTCTTCACCGGACCTCCGCAAGAACCACGGTGTTGCGTCTGCGCAGTACTATAATAGAAGATTTCCTTGGAAAAACTTCTTGTTTGTTAAAGCTCTTCACCGGACCTGTGCGGCAACGCTTCTCCTACGCTTGTACAGTACTCCAATCGAAGACTCGCGTTGAAAGACTTCCTGTTTTTTTTTCAACTCTTCACCAGACCTGTGCGTGAGCACTTCTGAATAGTACTGCACAAGAACACGCCCTTCGGCCCATAATGTTGTACTGAACCCGATAAAAGCCGAACAGAAATAAGTAAATCTAATCACGCCTACCAACACAATGTTCATATCTCTCCCTCTTTCTTATATTCACATGCCAATGAGTACATGAAAGCCTTTTAATGTGTTACCCTATACCATCATAGCAAGCAGCTGATTCCAGGTAGCAACCACTCTCTGAATTAAAAAAAACATACCACTTCACATCCCATTTTAACCTAACCCCACTGACCTTCAATGCATGTCCACCCGTAATAAATATCTCTACCCTAGGTTAAAAATATACACTCTGTCTATATTATCTAGTATAAAAATATTTCCTAGTCATATAAAAATCTGCCATATCCCTCCTCCGCCTCCGCCGCACCAGGGAAAACAACACAAGTTTCTCCAACTTCTCATTATAGAGCATACTCTCTGCATAAAGTAGCATACAGTTAAACCATCTCTGCGCCCTTTCTAAAGCATTAACATCCTCCCTAATTCGGGCTACCTGAACTATATGCAATACTCCAGATGTGGACTAACAAGCATTCTATGACGTTGCAACATAACCTCTTTACTTTTTAACTCAAGTCTCGGACTAATAAAAGTTTTTCAAGGACCTGCGAATTTGGACCCCAAGATTTCTCTGCTCATTAACAGTCTCAAGATTATTGTCTTTAACAGTGTAGTATCTTCATGCATTTGCATTATCAAGGAGAAACAGTTCATATGTATCTGTGTTAAACTCGATCTGCCGTTTCTCTACCCCAATCGACAATCTTGGTATCATGTGCAAATACTTAAGATTAGTGCTAGTTTGACAACCACATCCATTTCAAGATTTGAATCATTGGACTGAAAGGCGAAAGCTTTATTATTTCGTTTCATTTATTTTTCGGTTCCTTTAGTGTCAGTATACAGCCGGTAATTCCTGCTCTTCAGAGACATCAACGAAACAAGAGACTGCATAGGAGCAGAGACAGACCATCGATGCTCCGAAAGCCATCCTCCCCAACCCTTTGCCAGCAGCAAAAGCATCAGTATACCCCCGCCAAACGTGCGTCAACAGATGCACCGACTCCACGCCCCCAACTCCGCACGATGCAGGCATCAGGGAAAACCCCTGTGTCAGCCGATTCTACGGACACTGCAAGACATGAGAAAAATATATCAAATGATCAAACACAACGTAATTAGTTTTCAGAATGGTCGTTGAACGCATTGACACAACTTCGCTTTTGGTCTTTTGCACTACTCACGCAGTTTTGTTGATCCTTGAGACGTACTGTAAATTTAATGGCTTATACTGCGCTGCTTCTGCCAAGCAATAATTTCCACAACATACTGCATGGAAGCGATAATAAAAATGGAATCGGAATCAGAAACGGCTTAAATATCACTGACATATGTCATGAAATTGGTTGCTTTTTCAGCCGCATCACAGTGTAATACATATTAAAAGATACCACAACAAAATACAAATACATACATACAATATGTTTTATAAATGCATCTCTATCTATCTATTTTTCTGCCTGTTTATCTGTCTTTCTTCGGCCTATATATAAGTCTATCACTAAGAAGCGGGCACTGTGAGATGGAAGGAAAAGTTCGGATCTTTAAAATAAACAAGATTGGTGAATAAAAATTTCCCAGACATACAGGATGTGTTCGTTCATCAGCAGACATATAGAATATTCGAACAGAAAACACGGTAAAATATATCAAATGTGCGATATCTTAAGTTCTCGCTATGTTTCTGGTCACCAGAGCCCAGCAAAAAATGGTTGCACAGTAGGGATTACAGATGAGATTTGATGATAGAACCTGTCTTCTTTGTATTCTAGGGTTAGCAATATAGACTAGAGTAAGAAGGCTATAATAATAAATTGCCTTTCGCGAAAGAAATAAAAACAAATAGAATAGATTTCCTATTTTCAGATGATGGGAAACGAGAGCTTTCTTCCGGTAGATATCTGTATTTATGTATTTGTTTACTTACTTACCTGATATCTATCTATTTATCTAACTATAAAACTGCATTGTCCGAACAAAGATTGTACTTCCTGATGTTTTTAGCTGTATCCTATGCACGTTCGACGACTGATCATGAACATCACCATAATATTTCGCTAATACAAACCAGTTTATTGAAATCGTCTATTTTTTTTAAATTCCTGTTTATAATTCAATTCAATTAAAATTTTGTCCATAATGGAAGCTGAAAAAAATTCTATCTTGTTCAGACACGCCTGTCCATATTTAATCGTGCCAGATGCTGCATAAAATTCTGGTTTTAGAAAGGCTATAGGTTTCCTTGAAGGATTTCGTTTTTTCAGAGAGATGCTTCCTATAACTGATGCCAGAATTAAGGAAGGCATTTTTGTCCACCCCGAAATACAACGGCTCATCAATGAGAGGCAATTCCGAAACTTTCGATAACACCAGAGAAGATCGCATAAAAATTCATGAAAGCTGTTGAAAATGTTCTTGGTAACTGCAGAGCACCAATCTACATGCAGCTAATTAACACCATGCTTCAAATGTACAAACCGTGAAGTGGAGCATCTCATTAAAGATATATTTTCTGCATTCCTCTTTAAACACCTGCACTGCAAATTTTGGCACATTCAATGACCAGCATGGTGAAAGGTTTCAACTGAACATTGTGGTCATCGAGAAAGTTATGAGAGTGACTGGAGTCTATCAATGCTGGCTGATAATTGTACATTTCAGGAGGAAGCCTCTGTCACTGAGTACGAACGAAATTCATTAACAAACGATATTAGCTCAGTAAATCTATTCCACAGCGTCTGCACCATTATGCAATTAAACACGTTATATTCCAGAAAAGTTAATTTCTTGTTTCTCTAAATTCTTACGTGATCTTCTTATATTACGTAAATTCTGATATTCACGTAAATTCTTACGTGAAATTATATGTGTGTTCAGATTCAAGCAGTCTATGATAAAAAGTTCAGGTTTTTGCGGAAGGTACAGTTTCGGAAAAACAAACATATTGTCCAGGTCTGTATATCCGTCTGTCTCTCTGCCTTTATGTATGACCGTCGCCTGCCAGTCCATCCGTCTGTCCGTCCTTTCGTCAGTCCGTCCCTTTGCCCGTCCTTTCGTCTTCCCCGTTCGACTGACTGTCTGTCTGTCTGCCTCTCTATTTGTTTGTTTATTTAGATAGTCATGAGCTGCAATATTATCGCGCTAACCGATAGTCCACCGTGGCGGCGAAGTTGTCTCACAGGTAGACAGATAGACTCTCACTATCTTATATGACGCTGGGCAAAAATCTTCAGCACCGTTATGAAGTCCATGAAATGGACGTGCTACAGAAGTATCTTCATTCTACGACATTAACGCCGTTGCTCATCCACTGAAATGGTTATCCACGTCTCAATGTTATGTAATATTTGCTAATATTTTACCGTTAGAATGCATTGGGATTCACACTTAAGCCCTGAGTTTTAGAGAAACACAGCCTGCGTTCAGATGTGCATTGCGCTTCAAAACCAGATTGGGGAGAAATGGCCAGGTTGAGCAATGCGCCTGTGTTCGAAGCAGAATATCCAACTGCTTAACGCGCAGGGAACAAATCCCGAAGAACACACTGGAAAAGGCATTTTTTAAATTCCAGGATGATGCTTACCATAGCACATCGTTTTGTGATTAGGTCCTTTTGAATCCAATTTTCCACTCGTCATTCAACAAATAAAGTGGATACTAACAGCATATGACAAATGACAGCACTGCAACTAGTTAGGTGGAGACGCAGGTTGGGGAGCATGAAAATTTACCCTAAATCTTTGGTGCTAATGCTGTACTTTCAAGGGTAGAACTGTTTTGTAAAGACCCAAGGGTATTTCTTATATTTAATGATGTAGAGCAATGGCAATCAGACGGTTAATTTTCTTTGACACCACACCTGCTAAGAGTGGGGGCACATTTCAAAATGGGTTTACTTTATAATTCAGCACGGTCCTAAGCAGGAAATTCTAGTACCAATAGTAAAATAGTATTGGACGTAGGTAAATGACCGTGAAGGTATTGTCATCATGATCATCATTCCCAATGTAATTGTGGTGGTGCAAGTTGGTATTATTCGTATCAAGTAGACCAGTAGAAAGAAACATTAAAAGGAAATGGCGGTAAATTTAGAAATTTAATTAAAAATGTCGGTTCAAATTTTGAGTCAGTTTCCCATTCAAAACCACGGTGACTGGTATTGCCTAACATCGAACCCTTTGTGCTCACTACCTGCAGCTCACTTTACATTGATCTTTCTGTAAATCTTCGACAACCTTTTTTTATTTCCTGAAAGTCTAGCTATTACAAATCAGGAATTCACTGATGCCTTTTTGGTACTTATTTACATCTTTTGAAATTCAATGGTACACTGAGGCAAATGACAAATTGCGACTGACATTGGGGATGTTGTGATTCAAATTTTCAAATTAGACTATACTCAAGTATACGTCCAATAAGGGAACTAATCTATCCCCAACTCATGTTATATTCCTTGTTCCGAAAAAAAAAGATGTCACTGGATTAGCTGCAAAGTAGCCATCCCGATTGTGGACCTCAAGTTTATCTGGAATTATGGGACACTTTTATGAAATACAATATTACGTTATTTGTTTGAAAATACACTAAGGTCTCCAAGTCATTTCCAGAGCCTCCCGTTCAGTGTGAATAGGTATTTCACTCCACTCTTCAGTTCTTCCCTGAATTTTCTTTGCGTCAGTCCGTAGATACACGTGTTGGTACAGATGCTGAGAAATCTGCACATAAACCCAAATTGCTGCAGAATATATATAGGTGTGCTCAAGGACCTGTCTATATAGAAATAGTTTTCCGATTGCCAGTTCAGAGAGTGTACGATGTAGGGCATCCACAGTAAGATGAAGTTGGCTGAAAGAGCGAAGAGCCATATCATTGATTTCCGTCGGATTTCTACTTCTGGATCTTTCTGATTCTGGGTACTGATCCGCAGACCCCGACGGACTCTGTTTGCCGCTATAATATGCCTGGTGGTTAGTACATTGAACAGTATAATTATACATATTGGCAATAACGGTATTGTGATACTGTCAAAAATTTCGTATATTTTCCACACCGATGCTGTAAAGTATGCGTCTGTTTGGATGCACCGCCATGGGACGTTGTTGATTATAAGGTAGGGCTCCACTCTGAAGTAAAGTGGAACACACCTCACACAGCTCACCGCACATACAGTCGCTATGACCATAGTCGCTACTCTCTCCGTACAGTACTGCTTCCGCAGCTTTTGACAGCTGATAGCGACGCCGCGGTCAGAAGTGAAAGCGACCGTAAACCAAACGGAGCAATCCATTGCCACCTTCCGGAGGACATGTATTACAGCGCAAATCGGAGTTATAAGGAGGAAAGGAGCAAAAATATAGATGTTATTTATCTGCTCCACTATAACAGAAACGATGACCACCATCAGATCCGCTGCCGCCATAGCCACCAGGTAACGGGTCACGCATTTGGAGAGACCGCAGTTCCCACGAGACAGGATCAAAATCGCCGTTAAATTAACTGAAGGTATGAAACACAAAAAATATAACATCAGAACCTGTCCATATTTCACGCTTAAATGTCATCTGTATGGTTAATTTTAATGCTCTGAAGTTGGTGAAACCGTCAGCCATAGACAAATCCCGCCTATACCTTACTTAACTCATTCGGAAACACCGGATAGACAGCACTCCTGAGCCGAAACCCCGAATTTTGAAGTGAGCAGTGAGCAAACTGCAGCAGTATTCTGCTTAAATTAAATATATTTAAAGTCTTTGCGGTTATACTGTTCATTAGGATTTCTACCTTAAGCGGGAAATTTGGAGACGAGGTAAAAGGTTGTCTGCATGCCCTCTAGGATTCTAGGATTCCAACTGGTCATAGTTGGAAGCCTGGTTGTAGCTCAGTTAGCACTTCGTATCGGAGCACTAGTGAAGCATTAAACATCACAGAAATTATCTGCTTATTCAAAGTCTACAACAAATTGAAAGCAATGATCAAGAAATTGCCTCAAAATAAGAGATAACTCGTTTCAATTTTTGAATGAAGATACCTGGGAAAACCCTAATGGAATCGGTATAGGTCACGGGGAGTACATATAAACATATTACACTTGGAATCGAACTGCAATTTCCAGAACGCCCCGAAGTGTAATAGCATTGCGCTCAAAGCGAAGCAATAATTTGTTAAATATCCCGGATTCTCATGATCTTGATCATCTGTGAAATACCGAAGATCTACTAGCCAACACGTCAATGGACTACAAGGCAGCATTTTTGACGGGATCATATAAGTATCCAACGGAAAGATAAGACAAAACGTTCGAATCAGAATGGTATTATACTTGAACAGTGCACCAGGTGCTGAGTTCAAGGAATATTACACCTCTTTTTCCTTACAGTAGAGTTAATTCTGCAGTCATGTTCTTATACCTATGAGCCGCGCACGCCACCGCTATTTCAGTTTTGAACAGTACTGTGAGATATTAACATAGAAACACTCTGCATTTTTACCTTTGGAAGGGCTTACATGGTTCCTACCAGAGTAATTAACGGATTGGATTAGTGGGCAAATGTCATCAAATTTATTTGCATTTTAAACGTGGGGCAATTTCAAGAAGAAATCAAGAATCGCTAAGTGGCTATTCATATAGGTTTGATTTATTTGTGTTACAGATGAAAGCAGATGTGATCGAAAAGCAGGCATATAACAGAGTGGGACACACCAAATTGAACAGAGCTGGAAACATGGTCTTAAAATAGCTTTGGCAAGAAACAAAGCGGAAGGAGAATGACTGTGATACTGAGACACGAGGAGCTCTTAGAACCGTTAGTAAGGAATTTAGCTAACTGTCTTGAAATTGTTGATTCAATATATAGAGAAGGGAATATCAACACGTGCCCGATTGCTCCCTTCCTTGTGAAAAAGAAAACAGTTTATTTTTATTGATACGAATGTAAACATCAGAAAATCAAATAGTTATATATTTTAACACTGAACTCTACAGTAACAATATAAGCGTTACCCATATCATTGCAACACATGAATTGATTCAACGAAATAGTAGCCAGATTGATTTCTTACCAGGAATACCAACAGCTGCAAGCACAGGATAGTAGATACTGACAATGAAAAATATTGCCGGGTATCCCATTGCCTGTCTGCGGCAGCGATTATGTGAACTCAACTTTCCAACTGTCCAATAAGTTGAGCATTGCTTCAACAATCTCTTATATTACAGAGCGAGGTGCTGAACTAATTAGGGCTCAGTCGCATCAGTTTCAATCCATTGAACAAACACAATTTGCTCCTCGAGGGGCATTGCATCATTGTTTGTTCAGACTCGGAAACATGTTGCAAGTTGTTTTTTTTGTGACGACATACGTGAGTGGGTAATTTCATTTTTCCCCTCAGGATCAATATTATTTAGAATATTATCGTTTACTCCAAATAATCAGCATTTATTAGATTCTGCTAGGCATGTCAACTCACAGAATAGAGCAATGGCACTTAACTTTGGCATAAAACGGCGTCCTGGCATAGTAATGTGCATACAGCTGTCTTGTCTTTCGTGGTCTTAGTTCTCAGATCAGAATCTGAATCTGGTTTTATATCAACGTCATGTGACGTGAAATTTGTTAGCTTAGCAGCAGCAGTTCGTTATTGTACATAACATAGAAGAGAACAAATAGGAAATAAAATAATAATAAATAAGATAAATGAACCAATTATAGTATGTGTCTATTGAATAGATTAAAACATCCAAAAAAAATTAAATACTGTATATTCAAAAAGTGAGGTAGTATCCAAGGATTCAACTTCAATTTAAGAATTTTAAGTCAGAGGGGAAGAAGCTGTCCCTGAATCGCTGAATGTGTGCCTTCAGGCTTCTGTACTTCCTACCTGATGGTAACAGTGAGAAAACGGCATGACCTGGGTATCGGAGGACATGAATAATGGACGCTGCTTTTTTGAAAAACCGCTCCCTGAAGATGTCTTGGATACTTTATAGGCTAGTACTCAAGAAGGATCTGATTAGATTCCCAACCCTCTGCAGCTTCTTTCGGTAACGTGCAGTAGCTCCCCACCGCCACCTATACCAGAGAGTGATGCAACCTATCAGAATGCTCTCCACGGTACATCTTTAGTTTTTGAGTGTATTTACTGCATTGCAAATCTCTTCAAACTCCTAATGAAATATTGTCGTTGTCTTGCTGTCTTTATAACTAAATCGGTATGTTGGGACAAGGTTAGATCCTCAGAGATTTTGACAAACAAGAACGTGAAACTGCTCAGTCTCACCACTTCTGATCCCTCTTTCAGGACTGGTATGTGTTCCTTGGTTTTATCGTTCCCGAAGTGCACAATCATGCCTTTCGTCTGAGTGACGTTGACTGCCGGGTTATCACTGCGGCACCGATTCACTAGTTGGCATATCTCACTCTTGTACGCCCTCCCGTCACCACCTGAGATTCTACGAACAATGGTTGTATTGACAGCAAATTTATAGATGCATTTCATGTGTGACGGGCCACGCAGTTGTGTTTATATAAAGAGTAGAACAATAGGCTAAGCACACACCCCTGAGGTGCGCCAGTGCTGATTGTCAGCGAGGAGGAAATGTTATCATCAATCCTCACAGATTGTGGTCTTCCAGTTTGGAAGTCGAGGATCCAGTAGCGAAGGGATTATTAAAGGCCCAGCTTCTGGAAATTCTCAATCAGGATTGTCGGCATGATGGTATTAAATACTGAGCTATAGTCGGTGAACAGCTTCCGGATGTAGGTATTTCTGATGAGCAGGTGGTCTCAAGCCGTATGAGGAGCCATTGAGATACCGTGTGCCGTTGACATATTGAGGCGGCAGGGAAATTGCAATGGGTCCAATTCCTTGTTGAGGCATGTTTCAGTCTATTCATGACGAACCTCTTAAAGCATTTCATCACTGTCTATGTGAGTGCCAGCAGGTGATAGTCATTTAGGTAGCTCCCCTTATTCTTCTTCGGCCCTGGTATAATCGTTGCCTTTTTGTAGGAAGCGAGAACTACCGCCCGGAGCGCTGAGAGGTTGAAAATATCCCAGAATACTTCCGCTAGTTTGTAGGCAAAGTTTTTCAGATCCTTACCAGGTACTCCATCTGATCCTTCCGCCTTGCGAAGGTTCACTCTCTTTAAAGACAGCATAACATCGGCTTCTGGACAGAGGTCACAAGGTCATCAGGTGCAACAAGGATCTTCACGGCAGTTGTTGTGTTCCCCCTTTCAAAGCGGGCAGAGAAGGCGCTGCGTTTATCTGGCATGAAACATTGCCGCCATTCATGTTATTGGGTTTTGCTTTGTAGGAAGTAATGTTCAGCAAACCCTGCCTAGTTGCCCTGCATCCGATGTCGCCTCCAAACTCATTCGATACTGTCTCTTCGCCCTTGAAATAGCCCGCCACATTGCGTACCAAGTATTCTGCTACAGGCCCTGTCTGCCAGACTTGAATGCCACAGGTCTAGCCTTCAGCGGACAACGTACCTCTTGGTTCATCCACTGGTAACACTGGTGATTGTAACTAGGATGGAAAATTAATACAGAAAATCTTTGCTTAAGTCGATGTTTACCAAAATATATAATAAAACAACTGACCATAAGACCATAGCATCAATCGATATTGCAGCAGAATTAGGCAACTTGGCCCATCGAGTCGGCTCCTGTTATTCATCATGTCTGATCCAATTTTTTTCTCTCAACCCCAATCTCTTTCCTTTTCACCGCATCCCTTAATGCTCTGACCAATTAAGAATCTCTCAACCTCTGCTTTAGGTAAACGGAAAATACTTCGCCTCCGCAGCTGCCGGTGGCAAAGAACTCTAAAGATTTATCACGCCTATGGATAAAGGATTTCCTCCTCATCTCCGTTCTAAACGGACGCACCTCTATTTTGAGACAGTGTCCTCTGGCCTTCGACTTTTCAATTATAGGAAACATCCTCTTTGCATCCACTATATCATAGCCTTTCACTATTCGATAGGCTTCAATCTATGCACTATGCCCTATTTACTTTGATGTTGATTTCCCAGATTCCATACTTATATATCCATTTGATTGTATCCTGATGTTCTATTTTGTATTCCATTAGCACTATGGTATTTTTCTTTATTTTTAAACGTCTGCATTTACTCAGTCCAGAGTGGGTGTTGATATCATTTGAAAATAGTTATTCCATTTAAGTTAATTGTTTTTTGTTGTTGAAGGAGCATATAATTTCTAACCATCCTTGTATAGAAGATATGATAAGTATAAGCCATTTCGGTGTTTCTGTTTTGCTACTAAACTTTCGTCTAGTTCCGGAAATTGGAATCTGGGTTTAAGATTGAGTAGAAGCAAAATAATTTTTTTTTATAATTATTATTTATATTTCGTCAGCTGGAACTTATGAATTTGAGGTGAGGACAGAGCCATCTGCGCTCTTTTCTAACTTGCTAGCAGTATTGAGAGTATTATGCTAATATGTAGTGTTGTGGCTTTGTGAAGATTTACATAGCCCTAACTGTTGAATGCTGTGGCGTACTGAGTTTGGTATGATTCCAGATGGAAAGATTCCTGTCGGGCAATGATATCATGCTCCTGCTCCAAAGTCCTTTAATATTTTTTTTGAAGTCTGCGTATTTTTGGATTTTTACTCTTATTGATTTATGTAAGTTATACCTGACCAGGATCGTTGTACCTATTAAGTAAGTTGGTGTTGCTTGTTTATTCCGCATTATTATGTCCGGACTGTTATTGTGGATTTTTCTATGGAATTTCTTATCTGTAATAACAGATCGGTCGCAATATTATTTGTAGGATTCTGACTCTAAAACTGAATAAAGCACATTTTTAAAATCAGGTATAATTTCATTTATGAGTTCTGTATTTTCAAAGTAACATCTTGGTGAATGATACTTTCGACCTGATGTAAGCAATCAGATTGAATGAAACTTCTGCAGGATCCTGAAATGTGTTGGGTTGTCTCCGATTTTGTTCGGCAATTTCGACATTTATCATCCTTTCTCTTTGCTCCTTCGTTATATGTTTATGATATTTGATCCGTTAACCACCTGGCCCAGTATTGTCACAAGGGCCCTTCTGTTTCATGAAAGAGTTTTCCATCTCTGAGACAGACGTTAGACGCTTCTTTGTCGATATCGAGTCTGTTCATGTTTTCATGGAGGGCCGTGTTCATCTATTCATTAACTGATTCATCAGCAGTGGGAATTTATGGGTTTTGCTCTCACTTAAGTTTGTATCGTATACTTCTTATACTTCATATTGTCGCGTAGACTGATGTATCCTGCTTTCGTTTTTAAAAAATTGTATCCTTAGAAAATTTATCTGACTCTTGTGTAGTTTATTAATGTCTGTTATTCCTCTTCCTCCTTCAATGCTGTGTAGTCTAATCTAAACTCATTCGACTGGATAAAATGATCTCTGAAGTTTAACAATTCAGCTCTTATTTTTCTTTGTAATACTTTCCGATTGGCTTCGATCCGTGATAAAAGAAGACGTTAATATAGGTACAGCCAAAGTGTTTATTGCCTTTGTTATATTTTTACTGTTGAAACTCTTTTGGCAGATTTTCTTAAGCCGCAATGTAACTGTTATGAATTGTGTTTCTTTCAGCTCACAATTTTCTATTTTCTTTGCTTATTGATATATCAGGTGCGTACATATTTCATGTTCAGATCGGTTGTATTGTATCCTGCTGCTCTGTTTTGTATTTTATCCGCTGTATTGCACCCTTCTTAGTGTTCAGTATTCTGCAATGATCCATTCCAAAGACTATGTTTATATCCTTCGAACATAGTCTTACTATTTGATTTTTTTTTGTTTTAGCTTTACTGATGCAAGAGCATATAATTTAAAATGATCCCTGTATAGAAGGTGTGTTGAGGGTATAACTGATTTCATTTCTGCTGTTTGATACGCAATTTCGACTTGCATTTATTCTAAAACTGGACAAGACTATCAAATCTAAATCTGTCCAGGCTTGTTTTTATTCAAAAATGGTGTCAGGTTAGAATTTATTCTAAAGGCAGATCACGTTTATATTTATTCTGAAATTCGATCAGATTTCCATATACCTTACGGATATATATACTATCTATTCATTCTCAACGTAATCTGTAAGTACCTGACGTGTAGGCATTGCCAAGAACCCCAATTTCTCAATTGCTAAAAACGTTCGAACAATTCTAGAAGTGCTTACTGCTGTGTCTTTCTGAAGTGTTATATCGATATTGCTATGTAGCCCTGCATGTTTAATGCTGTTCTGCAGTGCTTTGTGATGACACAGTTGTACATATAGATCTGGGGAAAGGTATACTCTGTTTATCTTCCAATGTATTTCAATTTCCTCTTTTAATAAAGCATATTTCTGATACTTTTCACATTGATTTCTGTAGGTAATGTGTGTTTGGAATAGAATTGTCTATTAAATAAGTTTTTGTTCTCACTTATCCTGTATTATTGAGCCAGATGGTTCACTTGGATTTCTCCTGTCTGTTATAACTCATCGGTCGTAATATAATTAGTGGGATATTGTCTCTAGAACTGGATCAAGCATATATTCATAGTAAGGTATGATTTATATTTTTATCTTAGATCAAGATTTCAATGAGGGATATTTTATACTTGATTGTGCCTGTGCATGCAAACAGATTGTGTTAACCTTCAAATGTATATGTTCGATCGTTCCTGGTTTTACTGGCTTTTTCTACATTTATCATCTTTAAATTGTTGGTCTTTTATTGCATAGTTCTGATAATTTTCTTGTGCTAAAAAAACAGGCACTATATTGTCAATTCGTTTTCCAGGAAGAAGTCACCAAATTCAAGCAAGGCGTTTGACGCTTTCATGTCGACATATATTCTGCGTTGCTCGTGGGGACGATGGAGGACCAGGGTCTTTGGTTATCTTGTTCATTAATAGTGATAATTTCTTAGTTATTCTGCGGTTTGCTATTATTTGAGTTTGGTGGTGTATAGGTCTTATTGGAATTGCAGATGCTTGCGTGGATTGCTGAATCCTGTTTACCTTTCCTGTACTAGTATGTCAATGTTCTTGGAGATAACAGCAACCTGCAGTAGTGCAAACCTGTTTTCATAGCTTGTAATCCGTGGCTCGTGGGGTGCATCAGGGACTGCTATTCGGCTTACTTATGGAAATTGAAAGGCAAGTTTTTCTTTTTTTTTACTTCTCGGGTTTCATGACATGAGGCATGCACGAATTACGGAGGAAAGGCAGAATCCAAAGGAAGAGATGGTAAAAAATGTTAAAGACTGGAATACAAACTGAGCCTCGGAGGAGCGCGATCGTTCATTCCTTGTGACACAATGAACTCACTGAGGCACCAGTGAAAGTACATTTTAAATAACCAGAGACTGCGGGAAACACGTGGAAGCCACAATTAACTTAACAGGAGCAAACCGAAAGCACAAAGGTTTAACAACTCCAGTTTAGATAAGCTTTCTCAGCTTGCCAGCTCAGAGAATGCTCAATACTGGGTATTGGTTTCAATTTGAAACTGGCTGTTAGAGTGAGCAACAAAATCTTCGACGTTCTACGGTTCTCCATTTCTGGGTCTTTCCGATTCTCGCTGCCATCCGAAGTCTCCGGCGAATATTTTTCGCGGTTCAAACATGTCTAGTAGTCAAAATATTCAACGGCGAAATTAAACAGATTGTTAGTAACAGGGCCGTAATACGTCAAATAACATCTAACATCTCCACGGGACTGATGTAAAATATTCGGCTATGGGAAAACAACGCATTGGTTCCATTGTAAGGTAAAATGGAAGTACGCCGCGCACAGCTTGCTAAACCCATAGCAGCTGTCACGACTTTCGCTGTTCTCGCGGTGCGATGTTATGTATGTAGCTTTTGTCGGTAGATGGCGATGTAGCGGTCGAAAGCGAAACCGACCATTAAGACATATCAGTCAATGTATGTAACCGATAGATTTGACACCATGGAACATACTTGTGGTATGAAAATGAAAACGAAAGTGGTTGACAAAGGAAGTCAGAGATTGTATAGCATTAAAGAAAAAGAAGTATGACAGGGCTAAGATGAGTGGGAATACAGATGATTGGGAAAGTTTTAAGGAACAGCAGATCTTAACTAAAAAAGCAATACGGAGAGAAAAAATTAGGTATGAGCTCAGTCTAGCCAGGAATATAAAAGGGGATAGCAAAAGCTTTTTTAGCTATGTGAAGAGAAAGAAGATAGTTAAGAACAATGTTGGCCCCTTGAAGAATGAATTGGGAGAAATTGTTATGGGAAACAGGGAAATGGCAACAGAATTTAATGCATACTTTAGATCTGTCTTCATCAGGGAGGACACAAGCAATCTCCCAGATGTATGGATGGGCCAGGGTCATAAGATATCAGAGAAATTGAGACAGATTGACATTAGGAAAGAAACTGTGATGAGTAGACTGGTAGGACTGAAGGCTAATAAATCCCCGGGTCCAGATGGTCTGCATCCGAGGGTTCTAAAAGAGGTGGCTCAGGAAATTGCGGATGCATTGGTAATCATTTTCCAATGTTCCTTAGATTCAGGATCAGTTCCTGAAGATTGGAGAGCGGCTAATGTTGTCCCACTTTTCAAGAAGGGACGGAAGGAGAAAACGGAGAACTATCGCCCTGTTAGCCTAACGTCAGTCGTGGGGAAGATGCTTGAGTCCATTATTAAGGACGAAACAGTGGCACATCTAGATGGCAGAAATAGGATTAGGCCGAGCCAGCATCGATTTACCAAGGGCAAATCATGCTTGACTAATCTGTTGGAGTTTTTTGAGGGTGTAACAAGGATGTTAGACGAGGGTAAGCCAGTGGATGTTGCGTACCTAGATTTTCAGAAGGCATTCGATAAGGTGCCACATAGGAGATTGATGAGTAAAATCAGAGCTCATGGCATTGGGGGCAGGGTTTCAACATGGATAGAAAACTGGTTGGCAGATAGAAAGCAAAGGGTAGCAGTGAATGGGTGTTTCTCGGACTGGCTGGAGGTGACTAGTGGGGTACCACAGGGCTCTGTATTGGGACCACAGCTCTTTACGATTTATGTCAATGATTTAGATGAGGGCATTGAAAACTATATCAGCAAGTTTGCTGACGATACTAAACTGGGTGGCAGTTTGACATGCGAAGAGGACGTTAGGAGAATACAGGGAGACTTGGATAGGCTGAGTGAGTGGGCAGATACTTGGCAGATGTCATTCAATGTGAATAAATGTGAAGTTATCCACTTTGGAAGCAGGAACAAGAGGGCAGAGTATTGTCTGAACGGTGTCGAGTTAGGTAAGGGAGAAATTCAAAGAGACCTAGGAGTCCTAGTTCACCAGTCAATGAAGGTGAATGAGCAAGTGCAACAGGCACTGAAGAGGGCAAATGGAATGTTGGCCTTTGTTACAAGGGGAATTGAATACAAGAGCAAAGATGTACAGGGCCCTGGTGAGACCACACCTGGAATATTGTGTACAGTTTTGGTCTCCAGGTTTAAGGAAGGACATTCTGGCAATTGAGGAAGTGCAGCGTAGATTCACTAGGTTGATTCCTGGGATGGCATGGCTGTCTTACGCAGAGAGATTGGAGAGATTGGGCTTGTTCACGCTGGAATTGAGGAGATTGAGAGGGAATCTGATTGAAACGTTTAAGATAATTAAGTGATTTGATAGGATTGAGGCAGGAAATATGTTCCAGATGTTGGGAGAGTCCAGTACCAGAGGGCATGGATTGAGAATAAGAGGTCAGTTATTTAAAACAGAGTTTGAGGAAGAGCTTCTTCTCCCAGAGAGTTGTGGAGGTGAGGAATGCACTGCCTCGGAAGACGGTAGAGGCCAATTCTCTGGAGGCTTTCAAGAAGGAGCTGGATAGATATCTGATGGATAGGGGAATCAAGGGATATGGGGACAAGGCAGGGACTGGGTATTGATAGTGAATGATCAGCCATGATCTCAGAATGGCGGTGCAGACTCGAGGGGCCGAATGGTCTACTTCTGCACCTATTGTCTATTGTCTATTGAAATTAACAAATAATTATGCAAAATTAATCTCAATTACAGCAGCAAAAACGATGGCCAACAGATTTGCTGCAGCTTTTGCGACCAAGAACCGATTCATGCATTTGGAGATGCCTCAGTTTCCAAGGCACAAGACCACCATTGCCGTTAAATTAACTAACAGAGATGATAAAACAAGTCATATTCACAGCATGGCTTACCCTAGTTAAGACAACATAATGTCAACGGTAAGACTCAGAGTCTACATCGTCCCATTGCTGAAATTTCCATCAATAGGATCGCACGTCTTTGTTGACAGAACTAGAATTCGTTAGGGTCAAGCTCTAAACAAAACAATACTCAAAACATTTCGCCTTACGAGAGGGAGAGAGAGAGAGAGGCGGGACACGCGACAGCAACATCTCCTTTATACTGAAAGACAAGTGGCATTATGAAAGTCGAGGAACATTTTCTCAATAGTGCTCATAGTAGATTTGAATTTGCCATAACTATGCAGCGGCAGAGCAGGTAAATTTGTTTTTTTTTCTAATATCGGACAAAGCAAATTTCTCAATTTATGAGTTTGCGTGTTGATTGGCTTATATTGCGTATGGACAACGAGACCTTCGACAATTGGGAAAATAACAAATGTGCTTTCAGGAAAACTAAATGCTGTATTTTCTGAGTGCATAACGGTGACTGTGAAGATCCAGTCTGTTTGACAGAAGGTCTCCGGGATGACCACATATATTTTGATGTCTTACCCAGGGAAAAGGAGGAAGAGGAGGTTATAGGATCTAGTGGATCTTCGATTGAGTATATGGGATTCAGTTGTGTTTGAAAGAAGGAATCAAGAGTGAACTGTTGTCCTAAATTGGCAGAAACCTACTACGAGTAGTTTTTTTAACAACTTTACACAGAGAAGAAAAAAAAGAAATAAAGATGGGGTGGGGTAAGGGGATGAGACACAGCAATACTTCCTTGCCTGTTTGCATTCTGCCTTGCATGAGAAATTGGACAGTTGTAGTTAACGGCCTTTTTGGCCTAGCATTTATTGTCGTCTTTAGCCTTTAACACTGTTAGCATTGAAGTCTGTGAACTATCGACCTGCTTCAATGTCTCACACTCCGCTCTTGGGCCATATCCGACATGAGGTCATGAGGTCCTTAACGAAATTTTTGCCTGCGTATTTTAAGACTTCAGAATTACGGAAAGTTAATAGTAAAAATATAATGGTAAAGAAATCTTCAGGACGTGAACAGTTAAATCCAAGAACACTGCGGTGGCATAACAGGAAATGACACGATTGCCTCAGAACGTTGCATTGTCGCAACATCCGGCCAAACCGGATGAAAGGCAGGGAAATATATTAAAACTGGAAGCAAAAAAAACAGGTGAAAAAGTTAAGGAGCATTCACTTCAGTCACTCATAAGTTGTGAATTGTCTACAATTACAAATAATGTAAGGCTTTACGGCAAGATTCACTGGAACATGTGGATCAAAAGGTATGAATACACTCTGTCACTTCAACCTTTATTTTTTCTTTTGGAGAAAATATCTCTCACTGCTTTGTCCAGTACCGTTTTCTCCCGAACTGAAGTGGTAAGTTCTATACCATTCTTACTCTTTATGGTAATTGCCATAATCCAAAAAAAAACTGAAATTTTGACACGTTCTTAATGATTTGGACGCCCACCTCTTCTTGAATTTCCTCAGCACAATTGTGCAAATCTTGTTCGTCAATGGTGTCAGCACAGGAAGTGTGCTTCGATTATAGAATTCACATTTGTTGCTTCGTGATTGGAACCAATAATCTAATATTTTTTTAACAATGCCAAGAGATTTTAGAGATGTTCCCTGTCAGCCATGCTGATAGCAATGATGTCAACGAACTACACTCTGTGCCTGTGCAGTTCTTTAGCCCCTGGTCGGCAGAGTGCAGGTGCAGATGCAACTTCGAAACTAAAACAATTATAGCATAAAGCCCTTTTGTGAGTGTTTATAGTGAGAAGGAATTTGACAGTCGATCCATATTCATCTGTAGTTATGCCGCAACTAACTCCACTATGCAGAGGCGTTTCCATTCAGAACGGTTTGCAAATACATTCTCTGACCTGGGCAGCAGGTAATGATCTATATGGGAAGATAGTGACCTTAAATTCAGCACACATCCCGAAAGTCCCCATCTTCTTTGCTGCTGGGTCAATGGGCTCCACTCAAACATGAAAACATGTTTTTTGCCTCTAAACTATCCATCTCACGGGCAATATTATGATGGCTAGTATAATGATTCAGATGTGTATTTACGCCTTGTGCTGCTATATCTTTTGAGGAACTGATGCTGCGCTGAACAATGCGCCTCTGTTCGATGCAGAATGCCTGACTACTATAGTCTACATCGAAATTCTCCGGTTTCCATTCGAAGCTTTTCAAATTACAAGGATTCAGTTTTCCAACGTTGTGCTCCCATGACTGAGCGCCTCATAACTAATGGATGTTTCCCACACGCTTGTCAATTGATTCAGAAAATCATCACTCAAGTCAATAGTCTGAATACTGGAAAAGCCTTACTCCTAAAGCTGATTCCTGGCTGGAATATGCAAATGCAGAAGTGAAGTAAACCTATCACGAGTATTTTAACCCCTTGAAGAAAGTTATGGTCATGACTGGGAAAATTGCACTTTGACGTGACAAATTAAATAGGCCAGGGAACTACCTAACTTACCGACAAAAGATGCCTGTCTATGCTGTCGTGATCTGTAAAAATAAAAGTATATACTAATTGTCTCTGGAAAAATTGAGAAAGATAAAACACCGTGAAGAAGATTTAATAAGATTCTTCCTCTAGATTTCAGGGTTCATGGTGTCAAGGATTCCCAGTACCTTTTCCCTATGTCCCCAGCGTTTTTTCCCTTTGTTCGTTTACAAGGCTTATTCAACGTGTTTAGGGCTTTTCAACCTCCTCCCCATCTCGAGGACTCCCAGACCTTCTCACGGCCCCACCCGAAGTTTCATTATCTCAAACTATCGGTGTTCCCAGGTCCCTCAGACTTTCCGGATCCCCGAATCTCCCTGCCTCTCGAGTTCGTCATGCATCCCTCTCAAGTTCCCCAGGTCACTACAGACATTCCTGGATCTCGCGTTTTCAGGACTTCCTGGACCATCAGGTACTAGCTATAGGGTGTTTTCTTCGGGCCTGTGCAGGGCATCAGAGAGCTTTGGGCTCTGAGTTTCTGTAGAACCGGAACTGGGTAATTTAATGTTTCACAGTTAATAATGGTTTATGAGTACCTTGCTCCTTTCTCGAGCAACTCACGCTTTGTACTGTAGTTATCTTTTGGTACTTTTTGCTTAAGTTTATTTTGATAGGCTCAGGGAGTCTTGTTAGTTTTATTGTTGGAACAGATGCTCGATTAACTCCTGATTTTGAGTATGAACTGTCTCACAGTGTCCCTTGGTCGTTCAGCCATTGTAAAAAAACTCTGGTTTATGTCTCTACATGGAAGTCTCTGGCTCCGATATTGGCAGTGCACACCACGGCACCTATCTACCAGCATCACTGAAAGACATTTTGGCCAAATTCCTCATACGGGACTAAAATTGGACACAGGTCTGTGGCGCCTCAGGGGCTGCGACAAGACTGGGGTCCCTGTCACAACCCCAGATTCGGATGCACAGTAAATACGACAATTGTTCTTGTGAATATGCACGTGTCAAATAATTATCCTTTTATTGTGATAGCATTTAACTCCATTAGATCCATCGCATTTGTCATGTCTTGGACTCACCAATTCTCCACTGGCTGTTTGCATACTGCCTTGCCTGAAAATTGGACCGTCGAGTATGCTGACTCTGATGACTAGCTGTTTTCGCTTTATTCTTAGTTGTTCTTTCCATCTACAGTACAGGATTCGTTTTCCTTTTGAGAGTTTTAGTTAATGGTCCTGTTTGATCTAGCGTTTATTGTTTTCTTTTCCTTTTAAATCTGTTCGCATTAAAGTCTGTGATCTATCGACCAGTTTCAGTGTCTCTTGTTCTGCACTTGGGCCTTCTCTGCATTAGGTGACGCTCGGAACGTCGCTCTAGCTTGCACGACGGCCGTAGATGTGGCTTAGTGCTCATCACACCCTTGGTTGCTCGTTTTTGCACTCCATCCGATGTTTTCTCTGACCGGGGTCTCCATATCAGAACTCGGTTGCGAAGGCCCCAGAAAAAACGGAATTAGGCTGCATCACACAACTGGGTATCATTTGAAGCCAATGGCCGATGCAAGTGGTTTCAAAGCTCCTCAACTGTGGCTTTGATGGCTTCCCTGACCGGAGAGGGCTGGTCTGATCTTTTCCCGTGTGTTCTGCTAGGGTCAGATAAGCTGCAAAGGAGGACCCGCAGTTGTCCGTGGCTGTCCTGGTATACGGCAGCCGGAACGATTGTCACGTGACTTAATCCCAGACGCTCCTACCACGTTGACCGCCTCTCAGCAGTGACCCACACTTTTTAGTAAATTCCTTTTCCCCTATTCCTCCCTCCCAGGATGTAGTACAGCACTCGGGTTCCCGTTAGCATTGAACAGCATCAGAATCAAGATCATGTTTTATTATCACCGGCACATGCTGTGAAATTTACGTTGGCCGAAGCAGTTCAAAGTAAGTAACCACACGTAGTCTAGGTCAGTCCACGGATTTCAGCCCGCTGTCATACTGTTGGCGCAAGATATGACCATGATAGTGTAAACGGACATCTGGACGCGCCAGAAGCAACGACTGTTACTCCACCTATGGAGCATAGGACCTGACATCCCGGCACACTCACATGACCGGTTTTAGTAGAATTTGAGGGGGAGGGTGGGGGTTTGCTGTGCGTAATTGGTGAAAATGTGCAGAACTTAGAAAACTTAACTTGAGTTACAGTGTCATTCTAAGCGGCTATAAGAATGTCATTATTCTGTGATTAGGTTAACTTATTTTTCATGGGGCTTGGTGTCCAATGTTTGGAGTACAGTAAATGTGTCATTACGACGTTTCTTAAATATGAAACGCCTCCGCCGTTTTATTTGGGAAAACCTCCAATTGGATGTACTACTTGTTGTGAAGAACGTACTATATGTACAGCACACACAGTTTTCCAAAATATGATACTCATCTGATTTATTTTCAATATACCGCCCTGATAAAACTATCTCTCCTTGTGTTATTCTTCTGAAGGTTTCACTTTCCAATATTTTTACTAATTAAAATATTACAATACAGTTTAAGAATATATATATATAATACTAAATCCCGTATAAAGACTCCTTACCCTATATTCATACAGATTAATTAATTCCAAATTTCGAAGATATTTGTGATTCTCTACATCCCCATAAACTACATAATATTATAAATTTCACTGTCGGTTTCTGGCACCTATAAGATGAGACGCAGACTTGCTCAACTCTCCATATAACTGAAGTTTTCTAATCAAATTGCATCTCTATTGCACCCTCCCAATACGGTTGCATTCTTTCTGTAGTTTGCTGAACAGATCTACAACACAATACCCGTCTGTGGTGTTACCAAAAGTCTTTAACATCTGTAAATTGATGTGCACTTTTATGGCCACCGCGAATGTGGTCTTAGGTACACTATCCACTCATTCAGTAATATGCAAGAAGCTATCAGGTTGCAACGTAATTCTTTCAATTGCTCAATCCTTCCAACGTCCCGGTGCCAAGGTCCTACAAAAATTATTACCTCATACTTATGTGAAATGAATTCCATTTGCCACCTCTGAGACTAAACTTTTGGCTGAATATGTCCATCCGTCTGCTTAGAAATCCATTTTCTCTATGTATAACTAACCCAATGTTCAGGTCGTTAAGAAACTCACCCATACCTTGCAGATAATCTCAGCGGATACTTTATTAGGTCATCTCTATACCTGGTCGCTAATACGTATTACAATAGGCGGCTAGGAAGCGGACCCAAGAGCAGGACACAGACATGGAGATAACATTAACAGAAATGTGTTTAGTAATATTTGCCAGGAAAGCCGGTGAGCGAGGATTAAATGCTTACGCTGACGTGGATAGGGGAGAACCAACAAGACGAGCTCGGACTTGAACTTGGACTCGGACACCGAGACTGGACTAGGAATTGTACTTGGACACAGAACCAGGACTTCGACTCAGACGCAGAAACTGGACTTCGACTTGGCTTGGAATCGACATGGACTCGGAGCCTGGACTTGGGCTTGGACATGGAGTTAGATGTGGAGCGTGTACTTGGAATTGCCGACTCAGAGTAGCGGCAAACGGCCGGACATGCTCAGCTGGAAACAAGGCGATAAACACCAAACAATGACAGCCCATTGGTATCTTGGCTCGGAGTGGCGGAAATCTGCCAGCAAATTGCAGCCAGACATGAAAACGACAAAATGTACATCTGGACACAGAATAGCGGCAAATCTGCTGGCAGTTCAGCTGGACAAGAAAACGACCGAACTCACTAAGCAGTCACAGGCACCAAAGCAACTTAGAGACCACGAATCTCGACGGCACAGAACGTGCATAGCCGCACTCGCTCCGGTAACGGTCCCGAATTCTCGACAGCCCGAAACGTGCACTACCGTATTGGCTTCCAGTGACGAACCAGAAGCGAATAGATATAAGCCTAAGTTTTTATGCTGCCGGTTCGAGTAAGAATCAGGTGCCCTAATCAAGGAGACCAGTGGAACACGTGGAAAAGGAAATGATTTGAAATGTGGAGGCAACGTACCGGACCTTGACAATACAAAGATATGATACGCCATTTTTGTGGCAGAAAATCAAAGCATAAAAGTCAAGTGGTTCAATTATGGTTCACAACAAACCAAACATCAGCACAGGGACGAAGCATGGTAAGTGACGATGACCGTGGAATGATTATTGAGAATGAGGGATGGCTTAAGTACCGCAGAAAATACAGATGTCACGTGATTTTCACGCACAGTAGTACCTACAGTTTAGACAGAATGGTGCAAGAGACACATAATAATTATCTAATAAGTAGCTGCGTTGTGGCTGAAAACGCATTGGTCGTGAGAACCGTTAGAGGAGAATGGTCCGACTGGTTCAAGTAGACAGAAAGGCGGCAGTAGCTTAAATAGTCAAAACAGAGCCAACTAAAAGGGTATCCCTGAACGCACAGCACAAAGCTACTCAGAGCCTATAACTAACAACAAGACTTAACTGCTTGCGTGGAGATGTTGATCCGGGGTACGTTGAAGATTCATTCTGTTTTTTTGTAAACGCACGTGAGAATTTCTGAGATTTAACGAAGCAGGGCGGTTAATTTATTTTTATAGCATACATGCTGGGGGAGTGGGGGGTAGGGGTGGCATCATTTTGCTCATTGGGTTTAGTTTACGATTCAGCGTTGTTCCTGAAGATATTTCCACCAGATAATGCTAGTACTGTTATGTACTCGTGACACATGATAGTGGAACCCTTGTCACGTGACTGGGGTTGAAGCTCTGCTGGACTTGAGGTAATGGTCTTGAGATGGTGGAGTGACGTCATTTTCCCGCCAGTAGAGATCATGTGACATTTTTTTTACAGGTTATAAAAGGAAGACCCCACCCTGTGGGGGGCCGTGGTTAGTTCATGGTTGGATTTGCCATGTTGACTTCATGCCACTGCGTGATTTAATGTGATGACGCCGTTTAGTTGAAAGATGAAGTTTTATCTAATGCCTAAAGTTTAAATCGTCATTGCCAGCAGTTTCTTTACAATACTGCTAGTTGAGAAATCAGTGGAGAGCGAACATCGGAGTTCGGTATTTAAAGATCGAGGATAATCTATTTCGACGGTTTAACGGGTTCGACCTTGATTAATCCTTATTCGAAAGGAATTCGTTCACTGTTCTCGTGTTAATCTCTGCGGGATAGTGGAAGATTGAGGACAGTGTGATAAAGGAAAGGTCAGTGCCTTTCAGCCGTTCCGTTTCGTAAATTCTTCGTGGGAAAATTTCGACGCCGGGGATCGAAGGAAAACAACGTGAAAGAGAATTTAAATAGTCTTAAAATGTCTCTGCCTTAAATGTAGTGTGAGCATTTTGAACTTTTGGCAATACTACTTTAAAGAACTGTTTATGCAACATCGCTTTAAGAACTGTTTAAGCTGCCGCACAGCAGCTGATTTCCGGATACATTAGTGTTTGTTTACTTTTGGGGTGTTTGTTTTCAGTGTTTAATAAACGTGTTTTTTGTTGTAAAAACCCTTGCCAAACTCATATATTTATTGTTGCCTGAATATGTAACAGTACGAATGATGAAATAGTATTCACTGTAGTTACATGACCCTTGAACATATTGCCATCATGGTCGTCATTCCAATTATCAACGCTGTTGTGCAACTCAGTGTCTTCCGCATCAGGTAGACCATTAGATTGAACGACTAAAAGCAAATGGCGATGAAAACAGATTGGTCAACTTTTGAATCAATTTACTATTCAATGAGATGGTGACTGGTATTATCAGTCCTGTTCAGTTTCACAGGTCAGGGCTCACCTTACTTTGATCTTTCGAACAATCTTTTCACATCTTTTGAAATGCAAGATTACAGTGATGCAACTGAAAAATTGGAATTTCAAATTCTAATGTGGGGAAACCAATTCAACAATGTAATAAAGAGTTGGCCAGCGGTTTTTATGTTCCTTGTTCCATGCAAGTTTATTTCTCTATATTAGCTGGGATGTCGCCATCCTGTTTGCCAAACACAAGTTTACCTGGACTTCTGGCAAATTGATTAAATGCAAGATTAGTTTATTTGTTTGAAAGTACACTAACGTTGGCCTGTTATTTACAGAGCCTACCGTACAATGTGAACAGATATTTCACTCCATTTCTCAGTTTTTCCCTGAATTTTCGTTGTGTCAGTCCGTAGATGCACGTGTTGGTACAAATGCTGAGATACCTAAACATAAACCCAAATTGTTGCAGTATATATATTGGGCTGTTCAAAGACCTGTCTGTATAGAAATAATTTTCCGCTTGCCAGTTTAGAGAGTGTACAATGTAGGGCATCCACTGAAAGATGAAGTTGGCTGAAAGAGCGAAGAGCCATATCATTGATTTTCGCCGACTTTCCAACTCCTGGTATTTTTGATTCTCGCAATTGACTCGCAATCCTCGACGGACTCTGTTTGCTGCTATAATATGTCTGATTGTTAGAGCATTGAACAGCAAAACAAAACATATTGGCAATAACGGTGTTGTGACACTGTCAAATATTTCGTATGTTTTCCACACTGGTGCTGCAAAGTATTCGGCTGATTCGTTGCAACGCCAAGGTATGCTGTTGATTATAATATAGGGCTCCAGTGTGAAATAAATTGGAACATACTTCAGACAGCTCAACACACCTACAGTCGCTATTATCACAGTCTCTCGGTGCAGTACTGCTTCTGCAGCTTTTGACAGCAGATGGCAATGCCGCGGTCAGAAGTGAAAGCGACGGTAAACCAAACGGAATAATCTATTGCTGTCCCCCTGAGGACTTGTATTGCAGCGCATCCCGGAGTGATAAGCAGGAAAGAAGAAAAAAAGTAGAGGTTATTAATCTGTTCAAATATAACCGAAACAATGACCGCCATCAGATCCGCTGCAGCCATGGCCACCAGGTAACGTGTCACGCATTTGGAGAGACCGCATTTTCCACGAGACAGAATCAAAATTGCGGTTAAATTTACTGAAAACATGGAACATAAAATAAATCACACCTTTCCCGAATTTCACGCTTACATTTCATCTACATAAATAAAGTTAATGAGCTGATGTTGTTGAAATCCGCCAGCCAAAGTTAAATCCCTCCTGATTGTGAACCAAAGGTCAGACCAACCCTCCTGAGCCGGATAGACTTAATCTTAAAGTGCACAGTCGTCACACAGTAGTAATATTCTGCTTAAATTAAAAATGGTTAAGGTCTTTTCCTTTGTACTGTTCATTTGTGATTCGTGTCTTTAGGAGAGGAATATGGAAACGTCAGAAAAGTTCGTCTGCATGAGTTTTGGATTCTAGGGGACCGCTTCACTATTTGCAGTTGGAGGGTGCGTCGCAGCTCACGGACCACGCTGCATCGTGGCGCATGTGAAACATTAAATCTTGGGGACATGGCAACATGGACAGGAACAGAATTATGATGGGTTTTAGGTGTTGAGTATAACGCTCCTACTGAAAACTCCATCACGGAAATTAACTGCTCATTCAAAGTCTGCAAGATATTGAAAGCAATGGTGAATAAATCGCCTCAAAAGCAGAGGTAACTCGTTTCAATTCTGCAATGAAGTTGCGTGGGAAAATGATTGTTCGGACCATTGCTATAGCAGGGCGTTATAACATTATCAGCGCAAAGGCAGTAGTAAAGAAATTGAAGATGAACAACTTTTAAGGACAAATTTAGTTGCAGCTGACGAAATAAAAGATCTTTAATTTCTTATTTATTTAATTTATTTACAGATACACCTTAAAATAGGGTCTGCTGGCTCTACAAACCGTACCTTCCAGCAACCCCTGATTTAACTCTTTCCAATCATAGGTTAATTTACAATGACCAATTAACCTTTTAACCAGTACGTCTTTGGTATGTGAGAGAAAACAGCAGCAGCCAGAGGAAACCCAAGCAAAAATTTCATGAGCTGTAATAGCATCGCACTAAACGCTAAGCTAACGTGGCCTCTGAGATATCTACGAAATAAGTAGCAATAATTTGTTAAGTATTCTGACTCAAACTTATTTGATCATCTATGACATTCCGAAGACCTCCCAGCCAATACTCAATGGACCACAAAGCAGCATTTCTGAAGCGCTGATATAATAATCCAACAAAAAGATAGGAGAGAACTTTCGTCACAGGGAAAACTATTGGAATGGAACAGGACACCAAGTGCTGAGGTCAAGTAATATTACACAGTTAATTCTATAGTCATCTTTGAATAACCAAGTGCCTCGGCCGCCTTTGTCATTTCATTTTTGAACAGTATTGGAATATATAGAGATAGGAAAGTTCTGCATTTTTACTTTTGGAAGAGCTTACTTGACTCCTACCAGAGTAATTAATGGATGAGCTGGAAACTTTCATCGAACATATTCGCATTCAGAACAGGTTGCGCAATTTCACGCAATTTCAATGACCAGATAAGTGGTTTGTTGATACAGATATGATTTATTTTGTGTTACATACGAAATTAGATTTGATCATAACGACTGGCGTAGGACAAAGTGCGGCAAACCAAATTGATCTGACAAATGGAAACATAGTTTTAAATATCGCCAATGGCGAGAAATAAAGTGGAAAGAGAATGACTGTTATACTGAGAAAATAGTTGCTGAGACTCGTTCGTAGGGAGGATTAGCTAAATGGATTGAAAAGGTGTATTCAGTATATATAAAATCTAAATCCTTTGGAGTTAGATTTTGTGCAGATATGTGCAGACTGCTCCGTTCTTTGTGGAAATAAAGCACATTTGATTCACTCGAATATAAGGATCAGACAATAAAACACTTAGATATTTTAACATGGAACTCTCTGGTAACAATATAAGTGCACTGCGTTCAATTGTAAGAGAAAAGGTGATTCAAAAAATAATAGATCGATTTCTTACCAGGAATACCAACCAATGCAAGTACAGGATAGTTGATTCTTCCTGCGTAAAATATTGCCGGATATTCCATTGCTTTTCTACGGCAGCGATTACACGAGATCAATTTTCCAACTGTTCAATAAGTTGACCATCGATTCAACAATCTCTTATACTACAGAGCGAAGCATTAAATTAATTAGTCCTCAGCTGCATCAGTTGCAATCCATTGAACAAATACATCCGATGAAGTATTTTCACTCAAATTGCGACTGCGGAACACATTTCACTGCTCGAGGGACATTACATCACTGTTTATTCACACTGAAACTGTGTTGCAATTTGTATTTCTGTGACAAGATATGTGAGTGGATGATCTCATTTTTACTGTCGGGATCTATAATATTTAGCATATGATCGTTAAGCTCATATAATTAGCATTTATTCGATTCTGCTCGACCTGTCAACTCGCAAAATAAAGCAAGAGAGCTCAACTCAGGCATAAAATGGCGTTCTGGTCGAGGAAGATGCATACAGCCGACTTTCTTTTTAAATCTTTTTTTCATTAATTTTTAAACGAACATAAATGAAACATGAATATAAAGTGTTTGAGAATACATAATTGATTGTTTAAGTAGACATTCAAATATATAATAGTCAATATATATTGCCTCCTAAACTCATAGTATTTATGAACAAAAGAAACAAAAAGAAAAAAAAAAGAGGAAAAAAAAGCACTAACCAACATGGGCCATTGCATAATGTTAAATACATACAGTAGCGCTAGTAACTCGGAACCTCCATCCAAATAATTAAGGATAATAAAAGTCAGGTTTAGGAAAAGACAATTTAACTCGTGAAAATGTTGAATAACTGGTCTCCAAGTTTCTTCAAATTTAACTGAAGGATCAAAAACAACGCTTCTAATTTTTTCTAAGCTCAAACAAGAGATAGTTTGAGAAAGCCACCTAAATATAGTTGGAGGATTAATTTATCTCCAATTCAATGAAATAGATCTTCTAGCCATTATCGTAACAAATGCAATCATTCGTCGAGATGAAGCAGATAAACGACTATTATCCACAATTTGCAAACCAAGAATTGCAGTAAAAGGATGCGGTTGGAAATTAATATTGAGAACTCTTGAAATAGTACTTAAAATATCCTTCCAGTAATTTTGTAAACAAGTACAAGACCAAAACATATGGGTCAATGAAGCGACATCAGAATGACATCTGTCACAGGTTGGATTTACATGAGTATAAAATCGAGCAAGTTTATCCTTAGACATATGAGCTCTATGTACAACCTTAAATTGTATTAGGGCATGTTTAGAACAAATAGAAGACAAATTGACTAATAGTAAAATTTTCTCCCACTGCTCAGTGGATATAAGACAATGCAGTTCTTCTTCCCATTCCTTCTGATTTTTTTTTTTGATACATCTGGCTGTATTTTCATGATCACATTATAAATGACAGCTACTAAACCCTTTTGACAAGGATTCAGAGCTAGAAGTCTTTCCGTAATGTTTAATGGACATAATTTCGGAAAAGACGGTAACTCATTATACAAAAAATTTCTAACTTATAAATATCTAAAAAAATGGGTTTTAGCTAAATTATATTTATTAGATAGCTGTTCAAAGCACATAACGCTATCATCCAAAAACAAATCACGAAAACATTTTATACCTTTTGTTTTCCATAAAAGAAAAGCTTGATCCATAAAAGAGGGCCGAAAGAAATATTTAGATATTATAGAGCATGATAAAATAAACTTATTCAATCCAAAAAAATTACGTAATTGTAACCAAATTCGCAATGTGTATTTAACTATAGGATTAGTTATTTGTTTATTCAATTTAGATAAAGAAAAAGGAAATGAAAATCCTAAGATTGAAAACAAAGAAAAGTCTTGTACAGATGTACATTCCAAATTTACCCATTCTGGGCAGGCAACTGTAGTCAATTCTTGTGTTCACAATATTAAATATTGTATATTAATTGCCCAATAGTAAAATCTCAAGTTTGGCAAAGCCAAACCGCCCTCCTTCTTAGGCTTCTCTAAATATTTTTTGCCTAGTCTAGGATTTTTATTCTGCCATAGATAGGAAGATAGTTTGGAGTCAATAATATCAAAAAAGGATTTAGGAATAAAAGTTGGTAATGCTTAAAATAAATATAAGAATTTAGGTAATACCATCATCTTAGTAGCATTAACTCTACCAACCAATGACAAAGATAGTGGAGACGACCTAATAGCAAGTTGCTTAATTTGGTCAATTAAGGGTAAAATGTTAGCTTTAAATAAATCTTTATGTTTTTTAGTAATTTTAATACCTGAAGACGTAAAATAATCTGTAACAAATTTAAATGGTAAATGTTTATAAATTGGAACTTGCATATTTAATGGAAATGATTCGCTCTTATTAAAATTCAATTTATAACCTGAAAAATTATTAAACTGAGCAAGCAAGGACAAAATAGCAGGAATAGATCTTTCAGGGTCAGATATGTATAATAACAAATCATCAGCATATAATGATAATTTATATATCCCTTCCCCACGAGTAATACCCAAAATATCAAGTGATTAACGAATAGCTATAACCAAAGGTTCTAAAATGATGTCAAATAGTAAAGGACTTAAAGGACAACGTTGCCTTGTACCATGGAATAACTGAAAAAAAGGAGATCTTTGATTATTGGTAAAAAAAAACAAAGCTAAAGGTTGTTGGTATATTAATTTAATCCATGTTATAAATTTTGAGATAAAACTGAAATGCTGCATCGTATTAAATAAATATGACCATTCAACTCTATCAAATACTTTTTCAGCATCTAAGGAAATAACTCAATCTGGTATTTTGGGTGAAGGAGTATAAATAATATTAATTAATTTTCTAATGTTAAAAGATGAATAGCGATTTTAATAAATCCAGCCTGATCTTCAGAAATAATTCGAGGTAGTATATTTTCTAATCTAGTAGCCAAAACTTTACTAAAAATCTTAAAATCCGTATTCAGGAAGGATATGGGCCGATAGGATGCACATTCAGTAGGGTCTTTATATTTTTTAAGAATTAAAGAAATAGAGGCTTCATAAAAAGATTGTGGCAATTTGCCTATAATTAACGCATCTTTAAACATTTTACAAAGCCAAGGAGAAAATATAGAGGAAATAGATTTTAAAAATTCTGCAGAATAACCATCTGGACCAGAAGCTTTACCGGAATTCATTGAAAAAATAGCCTTTTTTTTACTTCAGTTTCTGTGATAGGTGCATCTAAAAATACACTGTCCTCTACTGTTAATTTTGGAATATTCAATTTCCTTAAAATTCATTTATTATAGAAGAATCCTCAGTAAATTCTGATTGGTATAAGGAATTATAAAAATCTTGAAAGGCTTCATTTTTTCTCTTTATGGTCGATCGTCAGAGTGCCATCTTGTTTACGAATCCTAGTAATCTGTCGTTTAGCCGAAGCCGTTTTCAATTGATTAGTCAATAATTTACCAGACTTATCTGGATGTACATAGAACTGAGTTCTAGATTTAATTAACTGATTTTCAATCGAAGAGGATAATAACAAACTATGCTCCATTTGAAGTTCCACTCTTTATTTATAAAGGTCTTTGCTGGGGGTCACTGAATAAATCTTATCAATTGCTTTGATTTTATCAACCAATGTTAATCTTTTAGAATTAGTTCGTTTCCTAACTCCAGCAGAATATGAAATAATCTGTCCACGAATATATGCTTTAAAAGTGTCCCATAAATTTCCACTAGAGATCTCTGTTGTAGAATTTGTTGAGAAAAACAAATCAATTTGTTGTTTAATAAAATTGACAAAGTCTAAGTCCTGCAATAAAATAGATTTAAACCTCCAAGAATTAGCGTTGGTACATGAATCCATTATCTTAATAGATAACTTCAAAGGTGCATGATCAGAAATAGTAATAGAGTCATATTTACAATCGATAACATCTGTAAGACAACGGTGATCAATGAAAAAGTAATCAATTCTTGAGTAATTATCATAAACATGAGAAAAGTATGATAACTCTTTGTCATTAGGGTGTAAAAAACGCCAAATTTCGAAAATTGCTGAATCACTCATAAAAGAGTTGATAAGATAAGCCGATTTATTCCGGAAAACTTGGATGGGCTTGGATCTATCCATCGAACAGTTTAAACAACAGTTAAAATCCCCACACATTATCAGTCTGTATTCAGTCAAATTGGGAAAGGATGTAAATAGACACTTAGAAAATTCAGGACAATCGGTGTTTGGAGCATAAACATTAACTAAAGCAACTTTCTGATTAAAAGGTGGACCCGTAATAAGCAAAAATCTGCCTTCTGGATCTGAAATTGTTTCATGATGTATAAAAGAGGTTGATGAATCTATAAAAATGGAAACGCCTCTTACTTTGGCTTGAGAATTTGATGGATATTGTTACCCATCCAAAACCGAAAAAATCGTTGACTATCCACCATCCTTACATGAGTCTCTCATACAAAGATAACATTAGCATTCATTCTATGGAATACTTTGAATATTTTTTTTCCGTTTGATCGGATGATTTAAACCATTAGTATTCTAAGAAACAAGATTAATAACCCTATAGATATTGACAATATTTATTACAATTAGCACATAAGGTAAAAAAAACATGAACTCATGTATCCGGAAGAGGGAAGTTGGTTCAAGATGAAACCAGAAGTCACGGCACTGCAACCATTTTTGTAGTTTCATATAAGCTCATGCAGTAAAACTAAGCATAAAGGAAGCAAAAATAAAAGATAGAAGAAAAATCCCTCTCCCTCCACCCTCAAAACCCCAGGAAAAAAAGCCAAAAAGAGGCAAGCAAGCAATTTAACACCAAAATTACCCCCGGGTCTCAAGACGGCAACTCAAATAAAAAAATTTGAATAAAATACAAGCCACCCATATTATCAGAAAGTGTTGGTATAACAAAAATTAAAATATAAAATCAGTATTACATATATATATATATACATATATAAAACAAAAGGATTTTAAAAATGTATAAAATGATAAAACCCATTAATGAATAATACTGAATTAGTGTTTTAAAAGAGAGTTTAAAACATTCAAACACATCAAAACGGATGTGACGTTCCAAACACTAAAGACTTTCGGGAAGAAGAAACGACATTTTGTTTTTTTAAAAATCTTAATATTTCAGCGTTAAAAGTACAAAAAAGGGTATGTAAACGTGAAAAAAAACCCTAGTATGTTATTTTCAAACTAACAGCTTAATAATATGTAAAAATAACAAATTCAGAATAAACCAAAAACCGACTATTACCATGTATAAAAAATACATCTAAGTCATAGATAAAAAAGAAACCTCATTCTATAAAGGATCCAAATCTATAAACTAATTATTACATTAGTCAGCCCGATAAAATGTTATTCTTCCAGAAAATTTTGAGCATCCGCTGGAGATTTGAACAGCCGATAAGTTCCGTCTTCGAGAGTAACTCTCAAGTGTGCTGGAAATAACAACGCTTGCTTTAGCCTTTCTGATGGATTTCCGACATAACCGATTTAAAAGCCATTCTTGCCCTTAAAACTTCGGGACTATAGTCTTCCAGAATACGGAATTTAAAATCTTGAAAGCTGATCATGCCCTTTTTCCGTGCAGCCCGAATCAAACGCTCTTTGGTATGAGGATAATGGATCCGGATAATTACTTGTCACGGTTTCAAACTTGAATCTGAATGAAAACGGGAAATGCGATGTGCACGATCGTTTATTGGAAAGGAATCCAGTACTTCTGAACCAAAGACATCCATTAAAAATTTAGAGAAGAAAGCAGTGAGATCGCCACTCTCAAATTTTTCCGGAATCACAATTAACCGAAGATTTTGTCTTCGAGAGCAGTTTTCATGATCAGCAATTTTAGATTTATAACGATCCACCTGTTGAGAAGTCGAAGTTTGCTGTTGTTGCAAAGTTTCGTTTATATGATCTCTCTTGCGAGCAGCTTCTTCAAGAACTAAAATACTTGCTTGTTGTTTTTGTGACTCCAGTGTAAGTGTTTGAAGTTTTGCATCGAATGTCTTTAACATTTCACCAAACGTAAAGAGCTTTGCGGTTAATTTACTCTCCAGTTTTCCAAGTCTGTCGACCATAAGATTCGCAATTGCTTCTAAAGTTACTTGTTCTTTCGTCTGTTTCGATTCCTTTGCTTTAGACATTTCAGCGAGTTGAAAATGATTCAAACAGTTAAAAAAATCATATGTTTAAACCCCTTTAGAATAGGTATAAAAAGATCAATTAGGGGATGTTTGTAGGTTAAAAAAAAGCAAAAGGTTTGGAGCAAAGACTAAAAGCGCTCCATTCCATAAGCGCCACCTTGAGACCAAGGCCGTCTTGTTTTCCGTTTTAATTGCACGATTGATTGTAACCAGGATGTGTGAATTAATTAATATAGTGAAAGTTTGATTAATTCCATGTTTGCTGAAATATCTAAACCCCCAAATAAGCCCATAACACTAAATGATATTGAAGCAGAATTAGGCCATTTAGCCCATCGAATCTGCTCCTCCGTTTCATCATGGGTGATCCAATTTTCCTCGCAGACCCAATCCCCTACCTTTTCACCGTTTCAAATAATAGTCTGACCAATCATGAATCTATCAAACTCTGTCTTAAATATACATAGACACTTGGCCTTCATGGCTGTATGTAGCAAACAATTCCACAGATACATCAACTTTTGATGGAAGAAATTCCTCCTCGTCTCCGTTCTAAAAGAACGGCCCAGTGGTGTTCGACTCTTCAATTATAGGAAAAGTCATCTCCACATCCACTCTATCGAAGCCTTTCACTTTTCGATAGGCTTCAAAGGTCACCCCGCATTTTTCTGAATGTCTGTGATGCAGGCCCAGAGCCATCAGACGCACTTTATATGACAACCCATTAAATCCTGTAATCATTTACATGAAACTTATTTGAAACCTCTCCATTTTCAACATATCATTTCTAAAATAAGGGTATCAAAACTTGCCAGAAAACTCAAAGTGAATACTCACCAGTGCGTTACAAAGTTTCAAATTGTATCCTTGTTTTATATTCTAGTCCTCTTGAAATGAAGGCTAACATTTTGTTTTCCACCATCAACACAGAGTCAGCCTTCAAAGTAACCATTCGGGAATCCTGCCCAAGGTCTGTCCACTTAGAAAACAGTCAATTATTTCATTATTCTAACAATATGTATGACCGTACACTTCCCAACACAATTTTCCATCTGCCATTTGTCGGTCCATTCTTCTAATCTATCCATCTTTCCGTAACCTCCCTACTTCCTCGAAACTATTTGCCCTTGAACTGATTATGGAATCGCAAGTATGAGTAATACACATACTCACAGTTTATGTGCAACATGGTAATTCCATGTTGGTGCTGGCCAACACTGTTTCTGCCATCGTTCCTCGTCTACTAAACAGTTTTAGCTGAAATCAATTATCTCCATTTGTTCTCCTCTACCCATACATGATTTCATGTTGCCGCTTGTTCGTTTATGTATATTCTGAACATAATTTATGATGCAACACAATTTCGTTCGCGCTGCAATAATCAGGACTAAATTTTATACACGTACTATGAATATATTGGAATATTATAACAGGGAAAAGGAGTTCCCTATATCATAAACGAGACTTTCGGAGCTGTTCCTTCATTTTCCATTATCAAAGATGTGAAATGTCTCTACCGCCTCATACACACAAGTGTGATTTTGTTTTTTTTTTGTTTATAATTCAGGCCGTATCAGATATGTAAACATTGATGTATCCGTGGCTATCCGAGATTCTTCCTTGAGCTCAGAAGGGACAACACTGATATGCACTTTATTAATGTCGGAAGGAGAACCGATGGCCACGAACTTGGAAGCTAAGTGTAATAACGTGTTAGTATTATGCGAAATGAACGCAGTAGTGCCAGTTTGGATCGTTGTAGTATAGAATACATGTACTCACTAGGAAACTTAATATGCATCCAGTAAGATCGTAGATGTAAATTGGACTTCATCTCTGTGTAACGTGCTAAACATGGAATTGAAGGAGTGGCCGATCATTTTTCTGGTAATGACAAAAACACTGAACATGTGAAGGTTATTATGAAAGGGAGAAAGCTTTGTTGAAAAATTAAATTCGCGGCTTCAGGAAAGGTTGATTGGAGATCTTAATCTGAGTTCCGACAAAACTAAAATGGGAGATGTACTTGCAGGTAGGTGTGAATAATTGAAATGTAACATAACCAGTTTCAGCTTGCCGGAATGAGGGTGAAAGATATTGGTTGAAAGTTCAAGACACACTGGATGTCGAAGAATATCGAAGGCTGAGTAACAAATCGAATGATATTTCAGGAAGGAATATATGTATATAGTGTATCATGATATCAAGTCAGTTATTATGGATTTCTCCTGTACTTAATAATTAATTGGTCGTAATATAATATGTGAGATTCTAAATCTGAAGCTGGATCAGGCATATACTTACAGTATGGTATGATTTATTTTATTTTAATCAAGATTTGAGGAGGGATATTTTACACTTGATTGTGCTTTATCAAATTTAATTTGTTGGCATTTTATTATTATTTTGCTCATTTTTGGGTTACCCACTTGGCCCTGTATTGCCACAATAAACTCTTCTGTGTCTGAGGAGAACTCTCCAACTTCAGGAAAAGCGTTCGACGCTTTTATGTCGTCATTTATTCTGTGCTGATCGTGGAGACATCTTCTACAGGGCCATGGTCTTCCTGGGGTTACCTTGTTCATCAATAGTGATAATCTCTTCATTTTTCTGTAAAATATAGATTTAGGAATATTTTACATCAAAGATTATCTGCAATATATACTAACTGTTACAGAATAAATGTTACATTGCTAAGGTAGATTTTTCTGCTTGCCATTTCATAGAATACACAATATTAGGAATCCAGAATAATTTGAAACTGACTGTTATATGAAGAAGTAAATCATTGGCTTTCTCTTTTTCTGCACTTTTAGATCCTTCTTTTTCTTAATCTGTTTCACATTTCCCCAGGTGATCATATTCGAAGTTCTAGCATGTCTGACTGTGAAAGCACTGAAAGCGCACCTCTCCCTCCATACTTCCGTTACTGAGCGCGTCTAGAGTGAAAGATTGCGAAGTTAAGCAAAATCTATCAATAGAATCCCCAAACACTCAGGACACAATCTCCGCTTGCTTTGCTGCCATCAGGAAAACAAGCACATCCTTAGGAACTATGACCACCAGGTTCTTCAGGAGTTATTATCCCTCAGCAATCAATCTCCTGATCCAGCAGGATAACTTCGCACCTTCCTCAACTCTTGAATCAGTTTGCATTAAAAATACGTATTATACTGTGATAACTGGCATACCACTGATCAGCTATTTAAAATCAAATTATTTTCAGAATTTGTGATAAACTAATGGGAATTACTGGATTTGTGTTTTTATTTTATTGACAGATCTGCCGATTTAATGTAAACGCATATTTCTCTGCATTCTGCAACTGTGTTTGGAACATTTTCTGCGTTTACCCGTTGGTACATGTATTGGTGTTGCAACTGAGAGACTATATAACATATCCAAACTGTTGCAGCTTGAATGTCGATGTTTTGAGATATTTGTCTGGTAGATTATGGTTTTCGGCTTAGCCTGTTGGAGAATACGCAATACTGCGTCTCGGCTTTAATATGAAACTGGCGAACGGAACCAACAACAAAATCATCAACATTCTGCGGTTTTCACTTCAGGGAGCTACCGATTCGCCCTTCTATTCCACGTGAATGATTCTAAGCATTCGGGCTTGGAAAGGCAACGCCCTGGCTCCATTGCGAAGAAAAGTGGAAATGACTGAGCTCAGATTGCTGCATCCACAGCGGCGGTGAGCAGCATTTGGCAGCAGGTGGCAAAGTAACGATCGATAGTGAAAGCAACCGTCAACCAAACGGAGCAGTCGATGAATGGAAACGATAGATTTGATTCCACGGGACATGCTGATGTTATGAAGACGAAATTAGCAAACACATTTGCAAAATTAATCGTCTCCAGCACAACAACAAAAAAGACGCCCCACAGATTTGCTGCAGTCTTTGCGATCAGGTAGCTACTGATGCATTTAGAGAATCCAAACTTTCTGCGGGATAGGATAGGGAGGGTGAAAGAGTGAAAGAGAGAGAGAGAGAGAGAGCGAGAGAGAGAGAAAGAGAGAGAGAGAGAGAGAGAGAGCGAGAGAGAGAGAGAGAAAGAGAGAGAGAGAGGGGGGGAGAGAGAGAGCAGTGGAAATTTGGACATTTCTCTCTGGCTGCATATATGTTGGATGTGCACCTTAATGAATATTTCGCCTGAGTATTCTAAGGTAGGGCTGAAGGTTTCGGAATTACGGAACGATAATTGGCGGGTCTTGCGGGTAGTCTGCATTACAGTATATATATATGCTGCTATAAGTATGATGGTAATTAAATCTTAGGACGTGAACGGTTAAATCCAAGAAGACTCTCTGAGGCAGGATAAGACAATTGTTCAAGCCCCTGCAGAACGTTGGAGCGTCGCTAGATACGGAGAATATCATAGAAAAGGGAGAAGTAATAATAATTTAATAATAATAATGATAACGTTTGAACGATAGTCCGGATATCTAAAATCAGAGTTATGTACGTTACTGAAGAGGATTTTGTGAGTTAAAATCAGAGAGTGATCAGTCATTGTCAGCATGGAATTCATCATGGGAAACATATCTTATGAACGTAATTCATTATTGTTTGATGACATGATAAAGACAGTAATCAAGAGCTGAAAGAGGTTCTGACCAGCCAATTGTGATCAGAAGAGTGAAATAAATAATAACGGAATTCACGTACAAAGGCAAACATCGAAAAAATTCTAATGGAAGTACATGCAGAAAAGATCGATGAAATCAGTACACGGTTGGTGATAAGGCGATATTTGAAATCGTAAAAAGTGCAGTTTAACTGAATGGGCCAACTAATATAATGGGGCACAGATTATTGTTCGAGCTGGGTTCAAAGGTAAGTGAAGAATTTCCAGCCAAAAAGAGCCAGTGCTATAGGGAACCGTTTACAAATATTGATCAGATTGCAAAAGGTATTCATAGAGAAACGTTAGAAAATAACAACTAAGGAAAAAGTGGTCCAACACTTTAAAGACAGTGACTTTATTTGGCTGGCCATGTTTTGTACATTATCCTCGAGGAGTCCAGATTTCGGGTCATCTCTGCTGATTGAACATGAAACTGCACAAGTTATGAGCCGAAAGATTATAACGCTTGTACAATGCGATAATGATTGTTTTGCATTATAAATCCACAAGAAATCGAAAGAAAAATTCTAGAGCCGTGATGAACTTGCCTACTTGGCGATCACATCTGATGTGATGGCGCAATAACATATGGTATCCTCGTACTTCTTCCAGATAAACGACAATGAATTGTGTAAACCAGCACAAATGCTTAAACAAACGTATATTTACAACTGTTCGGAAATATTATTGAAATATTAACTGCACTACACTCAGGCCTGCATAACAATGAACAACTCAATATAGAATGCTTGTCAATTCAAATATCTAACTTATTGCTTTTTACTTATCTTCGACGTCTCCACCTGAAGACACTTTAACATTTCCCTTTCGGGCTTAATGATTTGATTGTTTTGCAAAATGTCTTACTTTAGTGGAATAGCTTCTTTTCTGACATTAGCAAAACGGCGCGGGGCTTGAGAACCGTGGCTGCAAAACAATCTCATGTTCTGAAGCCTCTTCTGTGATGGATGCAGGACTCTGTGATTGCAGGACGTGCTTTATTCAACACCTGATTTATCGCAACCCGCACAGTGCGTGGCCAGGAAAATTTTCCAGTCAACACTTTCGTTTCCATCACCAATACAAGACAGGCATCTAACGCCTTCCATTATTTAGCTCTGAGTCTAGATGGTAGAAGACCTTCCAATCCCCACATAATGGAGCAGCCGTTAATGGCACGTTCATCCCTGCACTAGTTGAAAATATAAGGAACATTATTTTTTCTCTGCACTACATAGATTTGGGGTCGCCATGTAGACCTGCGGTCGTCTGCGTAACTTTGCGGTTGCTTGGGATCATCGCTGCCGTAACGGGGAGAATCTAATTTGCATTTTGGAGAATCTGTCAAGAGAAATGTCTTTTTTTATAACTGCTTTCAGGTGTTTCATTTACTAAGGCAAACAGGCCAATCCACCAGCAGTTTCCCCATTGGTTTTCCTCTTGTAATTGTGTTCTCTGTGAAATAGAGCCTATCTCTGCATTCGTACTTGGGCTCTGGTGTTGTATCCTTCTGTGGATTGGAAATAGACGCCAGTGGTTGATGATCAGTAATGAGGATGAGCGCTCTTCCATGACAGTACGGGATGAAATGTGTTTTCTTTTTACCCCCAGCCAGACTCATGACATTTCTGGCAATCACTATGCAATTGTTCTCTGCAGCGTCAAGGTAATGGAAAGGCTCACTTCCTTTACTCATATCATGTGACATGTCTGCAATACACATAAGGCGAGGAGTTACTCAAGCTTCACTGTAAGCTGTAGATCATAAGGTATCACTTCAACATTTATATTTTCTTTTGGAGAGAACACCTCACACTGCTGTGTCCTGTACCATAACCTATAAGGTAGGACAGAGAAGCCAGATTAGGCAGACATTCTTTATGGTAAATGACACATCCCAGAAAGAACTGCAAATGAGACACGTCCTTTGACCTTGGGATATCCAACTATGCTTGACTGACCTCAGCATAATGGTGTTATCCTTGTTTGTTAAATATGTGAGCATAGTGAGTGATGCTTCTTTTAAAAAATTCACATATGTTTCTTCGTGTTTGGAGCCGATAATCTTCTATTCTTTAAAACTGTCTTAAGACTTTGGAGAAGTTGTGTTCTCGGCCTTCCATGCCGATATAAATGATGGCAACCAAGTAACATTGTTTGCCTGGTCAGAGTGCAGGTATAGATAAAATTTTGAAAATAAAACAATTATAGCTATAAAGACACAAAATGCAAGCAGAACTCAGCAGGCCAATTAGCATCTATGGGAGGAGATAGTGACGAGGTTTCAGGCCGAAACGTCGTCACTACCTCCTCCCATAGATGCAGTCCGGCCTGCAGAGACCTGCCAGCATTTTGTGTTTTTATTTATTTCTAGCATCTGCAGATCCACTCGTGATAGCTATAAATACCTTTTGTGGGTGTTTATGGTGAAAAGCACTTTGGACAGTCCTTCAAAATTCATGTGTAGTTAGACCGCAGCTAACTCTACTTTCTAGAAGTGTTTCTCCCCTGAAAATTTGCAAATATATGCCCTAAATTGGACGACGAGAAATGATCTATATGGGATGATTGTGACCTTAAAAATCACTGCAGATCCTCGCAGACACATCCTTTTTGGATACTGGCTCAATGAGCTGCACACAAACTTTGAAACAATTCGTTCATCCTCCAAGCGATCTAACTCATGAGGTAAGGGCCATGTTAAGGTCGAACTTGTCGGTCGTCGAACCCAATCATGCAGCTTCATCCACTTCCTTACCACGGTGGACAGTACAAATAGATGACCAAGGATCGCCACTGCAGTGGGCGACCGGTCGATCTTAGAGACTTTCCCAGTAGATCCCGAAGAAAACTGAAAAATAAGTACACAAAGACCGTATGCCTGATAAACCTTTTGATGCAAATATGTAGTAACTTCTACTTTGTAAAAGAAGCACTTGACAACTTCATGACCTAAAGGAAAAACTTTATCAAGGACGGCAAAACAGCATTAGCATACAGAGATTATCACTAATGTGCACCAGACAGAACAGACTGGAAGGAAAACCCCGCACACCGGAAACAATCTCTCTTTACAAACAGTTTTCCGTAGCGGGTATATTGCTATATTGCCATGATCCTAATTGGTATTAACATCTTTATAATACTCACATTACAGCCCTTCTCCTCCTTTAAATTGCAACGTAGAAGAAATGGGAAACAAAAACAATGGTATCATTAGCTTGCGAACCCCGAATCTTCTAATAGTGTAAACTAAGTTTACCAATACCAGGGGAGTTGAGGAGCTGAAATCGGGGTTGAAGACCAAGCAGACATGCAGCTCAAAGGACGTGAACAGACAAGTGTTAAAGGACTTGTCACTTTGTGTGAATGCAAAAATCTCAGTTTGTTGTTTTCGTCAGAATGTCTTTCCAGGGTTTTTCAACAAAGGTGGACTTACTCACTCTTTTGCACTTAAAGAAGAGAACAAGAGGTGAGGATATTTACAATGAGTTTAAAAAATGTTTTTGAAAATTATATCCTCATTCATAAACTGGTGGCAATTAGTACTGAGGGGCCTGCAGCAATGTGTGGTGTGCGCATTGGTTGTTATAGCACTGTGCCATAATGACCCTAATTTTCCAGAATTCCTGGATTATCTGTGTGATTCATCAGCAACCTTTGGCAGGGAAGGTCGTGGACTTTTCCCATGTAATGACATTGGTGGTCAAACTGATAAACTTGATTCGAGCAAAAGCGCTTCAGCACCGCTTACTCATGGCGTTATAGCTCGATGCCGCTATGGCTTTTTTGATCTGATAGTTACAGTGTTTTCTTGTTTTAATTAATTTAACAGTTTGACAAAAAAAATTATGTTATTAAAATACAATTAGCCGAAATTATGGGCCTCACATTGGAAGTAAAATCTGAGCCCTTTTTTTTCTCTAAACGATGTAGTGGGTTCATCTTTCCTTTCACTAAGACAGAGGTAAGGGATCTTGAACTTAAAAGGGTTAGTGACCACTAGAGCGTTTACGACGGCCGCAGACGTGGCTATGGCGTTCATAAGACCCTTGGTTGCTCGGATTGTCACTCCCTTTGATGTTTCCTTTCACCAGCGTCCACATATCAGAACTCTGGTTTGCTATGCTCCAGGAATTCGGCATTATCATGTATCAGATCTCAGCGGCTTAGCATCCGCAGGCCAATGTCCTTTGCGGCCGGTTTGCAGGATCCTGAGGACTTCCCTGACCGATGGAAGATGGCTAGATCTTCTCCCATGCGTCCTGCTGGGGTTCAGAAAATCTCCAATAGAAGACCTGCAGTTGCCCATGGCTGAATTGGTATAAGACAGCCATTCCGACTACCAGGTCATTACATTCCTGAGTCTGTGACCAAATGACTTCGGCTTAACAGTGTTGCTCACTCCTGAGTATATCACCATTCACCGATTCGCACCTTCCATCATAGCGTACAGCACTCTTAGGTTCCTGTTCGCATACAGTCCGAGTGTTTGATTTCGTACGTCATGATACACACCATCGTCCTTTGAGGCCCAATAACGAAGGCCTGTTTCACAGTTTGAAACGGGTAAAATACTTTTATCATGGACGTGTAACGTGTAATTCCAGCCACCCTCTAAAGTTTGGTCGGTTCCTTTATCAGGCTGTGGTCGGCAAGACATAACCATAACAGTGTAAACAGACGTCTGGACGAGCCAGAATCACCTACTGTAACAGCACATATAGAGCACAGGACCGAAGGCCAGATAGGCTCACAGGACCTGGTTTAGTGAAGTTGCAGGCGGGAGGTTTTGGATTTGCTGTTTAGGGAAACGTAATTCATTGACAAACACCGACTTTAAGTTGGAGTTTCACTTTATGAAACTGGTCTTGCGTTATGATGTGATTACGTATTTTTCACACGGGGCTTTGTGTTCAATACTTGGCATACAGTAAATCATCTGTTATGGCTTTTGATTAATATAGAACGTCTCCAACGTTTATTTTTGAGAAATCCTACAATTGTATCTACTACCTCCTTTTGCGGTACCATATGCACACCGCATGCAGTGCTTAATAATAAAATACACATCAGATTCATCTTCAATATCTCCCCCCGACCGTAAACATTTGTCCTGTTCTGTTATTATTCTCAAGAATCCCGAAGAAGTGTGTGACTCTCTATACATCAGGAAATAGAATATTAAAAAGTTCACGGTCAGTTTCTGTAATTTGAAGTGCACTAAAATGGCCAGAGCCAATGTAGACTTAAGTACACTACCCACCCATTCAGTAATTTGCAAGAAGCTATCAGCTTCTAACCCAAATCTCTTCATAGGTAAACGTTTCTTTACGTGGCTCAAAATGTATTACCTTACACGTATCTGAACTATATTCCGTTCGTCATCCTTCGCCTAAACTTTTGACTGAATATATTCATCTGTCTCGTTAGAAATCCATTTTTGATACATGCCACCAAACCAAATTTGTCGTTAAGAAGCTCAGCCATATCGTTCAGATACATTCACTGAAATATTTATTAGTATATCTCTACACCTGCTGGTTAATACAAAACTATGAAAGGCTAATCTTGTGGCAGAAAATCAATGCATTAATTCATTCAAACAAGAGATTCAATTATTGTTCAGACCCAATATCAGAATGGGGACGAAATGTGGTGTAAGTGACGTTGATAGCGCAAGGATTATTGGTATCAGAAAGCCAGTTTAAGTATTGTAGAAACAGAATGTAGAATAAGTAATTTTCACGCATAGCGGTGTTTACAAGTTATAGACAATCGTGCAAGAGTCAAATAAAAATCATCCAATGAGCAGGTGTGGTGTGGCTGAAAACATTTTATTCGTGAGAACGGTTGAAGGAGAATGGACAGATTGTTTGAAGCTGAAAGGAAGGCGGCAGTAATCAAATAGTCACTCATTAGAACAGAGCTATCCAGAAGGCACAACATGTTGTAATCATGTTCATCGTTCTCATTATCAACATACTTGAGTACATCGATATCTTCCGCATCAGGGAGATCATGAGAAAGTAAGATTAAAAGGGAAATGGAGGTATAAACAGATATTCAACTTTAGAACAAAATTCCATTCAATAACACCTAACTGGTCTCGAACTCTCTTCTGTTTCACAGCCCTTAGCTGATGTTGCATTGATACTTCCAACAATCTTCAACATTTTATATTTTCCGTAAAAGTAGCTTTCACAGATGTCGGATTCTCTGACACAATTTTTGATGTCCTTTGACATCATTTGAAATGAAAATTGATACTGATACAACGAGTAATTTCGAATGGAAATTAGATTGTTATGAAATTAATTTGGAATATAGTCAAATATAAGTTCAATAATGGAACTAATCAATCGGCAGCGCATTTGATGTTCCTTGCTTCGAACAAATTGAGTTCCTGAAATTAGCTGGAAAGTAACCATCACTATTGCCGACAACAGGTTTATCTGGAATTGTTGGATAACATCATAAAATCTAACATCACATTATTTGTTTGAAAGGACAATAAGCCGTGCCTTTCATTTACAGAGCCGCCCGTTAAGTGTGAATAGGTATTTCACTCCATTCTTCAGTTCTTCCCTGAATTTTCTTTGAGTCAGTCCGTAGATGCACGTGTTGGTACAGATGCTGAGAAATCTAAACATAAACCCAAATTGTTGCAGAATATATATCGGGGTGTTTAAATACCTGTCTGTGTAGAAATAATTTTCCGATTGCCAGTTTAGAGAGTGTACAATGTAGGGTATCCACAGTAAGATGAAGTTGGCTGAAAGAGCAAAGAGCCATATCATTGATTTTCGCCGACTTTCCACCTCCAGATCCTTCTGCTTCTCGCTGCTCTTTCGCAGTCCCCGACGGACTCTGTTTGCTACTACAATATGTCTGATGGTTAGAGCATTGAACAGCAAAATAAAACATATTGGCAATAACGGTGTTGTGACACTATCAAATATTTCGTATATTTTCCACACCAATGCTCTGAAGTATTCTACTGTTTCAACGCAACGCCAAGGGATGTTGTTGATTATAACGTATGACTCCAGTGTGAAGTAAATTGGGACACACTTCACACAGCTCAGCACACCTACAGCCGCTATTACCACATTCGCTACTCTCTCAGTGCAGTATCGCTTCCGCAGCTTTTGACAGCAGATGGAGATGCCGCGGTCAGAAGTGAATGCGACCGTAAACCAAACGGAACATTCCATTGCTACCGCTCTGAGGACATTTATTACAGCACATATCGGAGTTATAAGTAGAAAATGAGCAAAGAAATAAATGTTATTAATCTGCTCCAATATAACTGAAACTACGACAACCATTAGATCCGCCGATGCCATGGCCACCAGGTATCGAGTAACGCATTTGGAGAGACCGCATTTTCCACGAGACAGAATCATAATCGCAGTTAAATTAACTGAAAGTATAAAACATAAAAATTGCAAATTTTCCAATATTTCTCGTTTAAATTCCATCTCCATTATCAAAGATAATACGCTGATGTATTTGAAACCGTCACCCATAGACAAATCCCGTCTGCAGTTTACTTAACTAATTAGCGGTCAGACCAGCACTCCTGAGTAGTAAGACTAGATTGTTAAGTGTGCAGTGAACAATCAGGTTCTGCATAAATTAAATACGTTTTTACCATTTAACTGTTCAATTTCGATTAAGGGACGAGGAATGGAATTTAGGGACGTGGGAAAAGTAGTCTTCATGCCGTCATGGACTCTAGGGCAGCGATTCACTCTTCTTGGTTGAAGACTGTTTCGCCACTCACTAACCACTTTGTATTATGGTGCATGTGAAACATTAAAACTTGGGGACGTGCGGATCTAAACGGGCACAGCACAACGGAGGCTGGTCCGTGTTAAGTATAATTCCTACATTGAGGAAATTAATTGCTCATTCAAAGTCTGCAGCAAATTGCAAGCAATGAAAACTAAATGGCCTCAAGATCAGCAGTAACTAGTCTCAGGATTGGAATGAAGATACATGTGAAAAATCACTGTTTTGACCATTGTTACAAGGGGTTGTTGCAGCACTTTCATGAAAAAGTCGAAGTGAAGATTCTGCCGAAGGACAAACTCATTTTCAGCTAAATAAATCAGAGATTGCTAACATTTTATTCATTAAATTCATTTAGAGATACAGCTCAGAACAGTCTCTTCCAGCTTTTCTAACCGCACCTTCAATTTAAACCGAGCCAACCACAGGACAATTTACAGTGAGCAATTAACCTCTTAAAGAGTATATCTTTGGAGTATGGGAGGAAACCGGGGTACCCAGAGGAAACACTAGTGCCCACGGGAAGAAGGTACAGATAACTTGGAGACTGAAAGCAATTGCAAACTCCAGTACCCCAGAGCTGTAATAGCATCTCACTGAGCAGTAACCTATGTGGAGATAAACATTGACTAGATAGCAGTAAATTATTAAATATTCTGACTCTCTTGAACTTTTTTACCTATGAAATAGTGATGATATCCCAACCAATATGTCAATGGATTACAAAACAGCATTTCTGAAGGGATCATCTAAGTATCCAAAGTAAAGATACCAGTAAACATTCGTCACATGGCGTGTTATTATAATGGAATGGCAGAACAAGTGCTGAGGTCAAGGAATATTACACTTGTTTTGTAACAATGCATACAGTGGCATGCAAAAGTTTGGGCACCCTCGTCAAGGTTTCTGTTCCTGTGAATAGTTAAGTGAGTAGAAAATGAATCAATCTCCAAAAGCCATAAAGTTAAAGATGAAACATTATTTTCAACATTTTAAGCAAAACTAGTGTATTATTTTTAATACAATTTTAGAGTGAAAAACGGAGCATCATGCAGAAATCTGGGCACCCAAAAAGATTTGAGTTCTCTGATAAATTTTACCGGGGTCGCAGTACTTAATTAGCTTATTAAGACTATGGCTTGTTCACAATCATCATTAGGGAAAGCCAGGCGATGCATATTTCAAAGGTTTCTAAATACCCTGACTCCTCAAACCTTGTCCCAACAATCAGCAGCCATGGGTTCCTCTAACCAGCCGCCTAGCACTCTGACCGTTAAAATAAGTGATGCCCATAAAGCAGGAGAAGGCTATAATAAGTTAACAAAGCGTTTTCGGGTAGCCGTTTCCTCAATTCGTTATGTAATTAAGAAATGGCAGTTAGCAGGAAGGGTGGAGGTCAAGTTGAGGTCTGGAAGACCAAGAAAACTTGCCGACAGAACAGCTAGAAAGGATTGTTAAAAGGCCAATGAAAACCCAAGTTTGACAGCAAAAGAGCATCAGGGTGATTTAGCAGATGCTGGAGTGGTGGTGCACTGTTCTGCTGGCAGCGACGCCTGCACAAATATGACGTTCATTGAAGTGTCATCAGAGGACAACCTTTCCTGCGTCCTCACCAAAAAATTCAGCTTGAGGTGTTTGCAAAGGATCATCTAAATAAGCCTGATGCATTTTGGAAACAATACCTGTGATTGATGAAATTAAAACAAAACTTTTTGGCCGAAATGAGCAAAGGTATGTTGGGAGAAAAAAAAAAGGTGCAAAATTTCATGAATATCATACCTCTCCAACTGTTAAGCACGGGTGTGGATCGATCATGCTTTGGGCTAGTGTTGCCGCTAGTGGCGCGGGCAACATTTCACTGGTAGAGGAAAGAATGAATTAAATTAAATTAAATTAAATAGCAGCAAATTCTGGAAGCAAACATCACACCATGTGTAAAAACGCTGAAGATGAAATGAGGATGGCTTCTACAAAAGGGTACTGATCCTAAACACACCTCAAAATCCACAATGGTATACCTCAAGAGGCGCAAGCTGAAGATTCTCACATTCCTCTGACCTAAACATCATCGAAAATTTGTGGAGAGACCTCAAAAGAGCAACGCAAGCAAGACGGCCGAAGAATCTCACAGAACTAGAAGCATTTTGCAAGGAAGAATGGGCAAAGATAACCCAAACAAGAATTTAAAGAATCTTAGCTGGCTACGGAAAGCCTTTATAAGCTGTGATAGTTGCCAAAAGGGATGTTACTAAGTACTGACCATGCAGGGTGCCCAAACCTTTGCTTCGAGCTCTTTTCCTTTTTTTGTTATTTTGAAACTGTAAAAGTTGGAAATAAAAAAAGTAATCTTGCTTAAATTATTAAAGAAAAGCAGGTCATCATTTATTCGCTTAGCTATTCAGAGTAACAGAAATTTTGAGCAGCGGTGCCCAGACTTTTGCATGCAACTGTATATACTTAGTTATTTCAATGGTCATCTTCTCATACCTCAGCGTCCCGACAGCCATTGCCATTTTACTTTTGAACATTTTTGGAATATATAGCAATAGGGCTATTCAATTTCGTTTATCTCCTACCAGAGCACCAAACAGCAGTGCAGCGAATTAACGGATGAGGCAGAAGATTTCATCGAACTTACTTGCATTTAGAACAGGCTGCACAATTTCAGGACGTATTCAATAATCAGCTAAGTGGATTGTTCATACAGGATTTATTTACCGGTATTTTGTGGTAGACATGAAAGCCGATTTGATGGAAGTAGCAGACATATGACATGGTGGGGCACAGCAAATGGAACTTACAGCTGGAAACATGTGTTTGCATTAGGCTTGGCGAGAAACGAGGGGGAAAGAGAGTGACTGTGATACAGAGGTACGAGCGGCCCTTCTAAACGTGTGTAAAGAAAATTAATTAACTGGATTGAAAATGTGGATTCAATATATATAACCTCTAAATCATTGGAGGGAGCATCAACACATAAAAAACTGTTCCTTTCTTTGGTATAAAACAGGTTATTATTACTGATAGGAGTACGAGCATCAGCCAATACCTCAAAGTTACATATTTTATCATGGACCACTACATAAAAATATAAGTGCGCTGCATGCAATTGTAACAGGTAAAGGGATTCAAACTAATACTAAACGGTTCGATTTCTTACCAGGAATACCAATCGCTGCAAGTACAGGGTAGTAGATACTGACTACGTAAAATATTACCGGATATCCCATTGCCTGCTTGCAGCAGCGATTACGTGTACTCAACTTTCCAACTGCCAATACGTAGAAAATTAACACAGCATTGTCTTATACTAGAGAGAGAAGATCACCTGAACAAATTAGACCTCAGTTACAACCCAGTAAACAAATACATTAATTGAAGTATTTTACTCAACTTGTCACCGTGCAAAATTTTTTGCTCCTCTAGGAACATTGCATCAATGTTTGTTCAGCCTGTGAAACTATGTTCTATTTTTGTTGACAAATATATTTGAGTGGTACTCTAATATTTCCTGGGATCAAAAGTATTCATCATATACTTATCACCTTAAATAATTAGCTTTCATTAGCCTCTGCTCAATATGTCAACTCACAAATTAAAGCAACGGCTTTTACCTTTGGCATACAATGCGTTCCAGTAGTGGCAGCTTCATACCGAGGTTTTGCACTTATGTGTGGATTTAATACTACTTTTGAATGTGACAGGGATGTCTCCATTGATATAGTCAATGTTTTTTTTTTTAATTCCAGGTTTGGCAAAATATCAAAACCTTTTACCATAAGCCCATAACACCAAATAATATCGGATTTAGGCCAATGGGCCCATCATTTCATCATTATTGATTTAATATTCCTTTCAGCCCCAATCTCTTGCATTTTCTCCTCAACTCAAATTAACTTCTGCTTCAAATGTACATAAACACTTGGAGTTCATAGCTACTTGTGGCAAAGAATTCCAGAGATTCATCACCACTGGCTAAAGAAATTCTTCGTCGTCTCCGTTCTAAAAGTGGACTCTCTAATAGAGTCTCTGGTCTTAGACTATCCCGTTATAGGAAACATCCTCTCCACATCAACCTTATCAAAGCACTTAACTATTACATTAGGCATTCTAGTGAATACAGGCCCAGAGCCATCATGCGCCCTTCTTATGACAAGCTATTCAATCATGTCATAATTTTCTTGAAAGTCATTTTAATGCATTCCAGTTTCAGCATATCGTTTCTGAAATGGGGCCCAAACCAGCTCAGAATACCAAGGGAGACTTGAGAATTGCTTTATAAAGTATCAGCATTAGATCATTGTTTTTATATTCTATTCCTCCTGAAAGGAATGCTAACTTCACATTTGCCTTCCTCGCAGAGACTGATCCTGCATCTTAAACTTTCGGGAGCCCTGCAAAAGGTCTACCAATTTTTGGCGTCTGCTATTTTCTGTCTGTTTAGAAAATAGTCGACACTTTCATTACTTCTAACATTTTGCATGACCATACACCCCATGACACTGTATTCTGTCTGCAATTTCTTTTCCTATTCTCCCAATCTGTCTATTTTTTTCTGTCGCCACTCTACTTCCTCAAAACCATTTGCTGTGGATCTGATATTGAAATCGCCCGTGAAACACACACACACACACACACACACACACACACACACACACACACACACACACACACACACACACACACACACACACACACACACACACACTTTGTTTGCAATAAGATAGTTCCGGCGCTCTGTCTTGGCGACTGGCCGAAGGCCATTCCATGAATATACAGATAATCCACTCCATTGCAATAAAAGGCCTATCCCATCGAAAATCGAGACCATCGCATTCTGGATACATCTTCCAATCTCTTGTGATTGTCACATATATCACTTCATTTAAATCCTGGATTTTCTTTCTTTCGCTGTTTCTGCCGTGGCTTCTCTCCTGAACGGAATTTTCTGATGTATTTAGTGATCTCCGGTCGTCTTCCTCTTCCAATATACGATTACAACTTGCCGCCTACTCCTGTAAATATATTCAGAATATAATTTACTATGCATCTCCACTTAGCCCTCTCCTCGATACAGAGGACTAAAGCTTTTCAACCTACAGTAAATATTTTGCAATACATAACAGGGAAAAGAGACGTTTATATCTCCATAAACCAGCCTTTTGAAGATGTTTCTTCATTTCTATTTTCCAAGTTGTGAAATGCCTCTGCCACATAACCCTCAGACATATGTGCTATTTTTCAAAAATCCAGGCCGAATCAGATGTTCAAGCATCCGAACATGTTCCAACCTTAGAAATTACTAGGCTTACCCACACCCTCTATTTTTCTAAGCTCCACGTTCCTATACCAGATTCTCTTAAAAGAACCTATCGTATCCGCCTTCACCACCGTTGCCGGCAGCCTATTCCACGCACTCACCACTCTGGGAGTGAAAAAAACACACCCTCTGCCATCTCCTCTGCACATACACCTAAACCCCTTAAACTGGTGCCCACATCTGTCAGCCATTCCAGCTCTGGGAAAAAGCCTCTGACTATCCACACGATCAATGACTATCATCACCTTATACACTCAATCTGGTCAACTCTCATCCCCAGTCGCCATAACGGGAGAAGTCCGAGTTTACTCAGCATGTTTTCATAAGACATGGTCCCCAATCCAGGCAACGTCCTTGTAAGTCTCTTCTGCACCCTGTCTATGGTTTCCATATCCTTGCTGTAGTGAGGCGATCGGAACGGAGCACAATACACCAACTGGTGCCTGACTCGGGTTCTATATAGCTGCAACATTACCTCTCGGCTCCTAAATTCAATTGCACGATTGACGAAGGCCAACACACAGTACGCCTACTTAACCGCAGAGTCAACCTGCACAGTTGCTTTGACTGTCCTATGGACTCACAAGATCACAAGATGCCTCTGATCGTCGGCACTGTCAGGAGTCTTACCGTTAATACTATACTCTGCCATCATATTTGACCTACCAAAATGAACTACTTCACTTTGATTTTGCTTGAGCTCCGTTTTGCATCCTATCAACGTCACGCTGTAAACTCTCCTAGCCCTCCACACTATCCACAACACACACAACCTTGGTGTCATCAGGAAACTTTCTATCCCATCCCTACACTTTCTCATCCGGATTATTTTAAAAAAGCACGAAAAATGGAAGTCCCAGAACAGAACTCTGAAGCACACCACTGGTCACCAACCTGCATTCCTTGCCTTCTGAGGGCAAGCCAGCTTTGGATCCACAAAGCAATGTCCCCTTTAATCCATGCCTCCTTAATTTCTCAATAAGCCTTGCATGGGGTACCTTGCATATACACTACATCTACTGCTCTACCTTCATCAATGTGTTCCTACTGCTCTTCAGTCAACAATGTGCTGTGGATGGTGGATTAAAGAACAGTCTAAAAGATTGTATGATTATTTAAGCACAGTTTATTATTATTATTATTATTATTATTATTATTATTATTATTATTATTATTATTATTATTATTATGTTTTAAGAAGCCTACCATATGCCTTACTTGCTTGTAGATATTCCACATATTTATATATTTCATACTCATTCATCGGTTGGATTGTATCCTGCTGCTGCATGTTGTCTCTCTCACAGAATCCTGAAGTAACTAGTACATTCTCCACACGGGTAGTGTTGACTGAAACTAAAGTGAAATGACCCTCGTACAACATGTGCCATAATTAACGCTGTGGCTAATCTCTCATACAAAATATTTTCCTCAGGTTTTGACATTAAATTAAGAAAAAGCAAATCCTCTTACACAGAGGTAAGTTTCGCTTGCAAAATTATAAGAGCGATGATTTAGTATCACTGACGATACCCAATGTTATATTACATTTTTATTCTTGATATTACTTCCTCCGTCTTTTTGCGGTGAGCAATGTTATTGGTTACCTGAACATTGAAATGATTCCACAAAATATATCATCACTATCAAACCCTGTGAAATCCATGTAATCAGATTCCACTTCCCATCTACCTATCTATCTATAATTACTAAAAAAAAATATTCTCAGCTCAAACTGATGAAACCTAAGGTAAAAGCATAGCCAGGTACGCTCATTTGTCCATTGCTAGGACCTTTCGGACCTTTCTAATGTTCTTTAAAATAGAGACATTCTAAAGTACCACATAGATAGTTCAGTCGCGCGCAAATTGTTTAAAGCTATAGCGCAGTCACTTTGAGATGACACCAGCTGGAGATATTACTATCGATATGATATATACCTTGTACATGTTCCAAAGTCTTCCAATATCTACCTTTAATTCAGCTTATTCCTGATGTTTTTAGCTTATCCATTTCTGCAAATTATGTGTGATCGTAATGGCTATACCAATTCAGCAAATTATTGTGCTTGTAATTCCTCTATTATTATGTGCCGGGATTGTTATCGATTGTCCAATCTGTACCATCCGATCGGTCGTAATATAATTTATAGGATTCTGACAATAAAGATGCACTGGTTTGTATTTATAACAAGTCATAATATATTTTAGGACTTTGTATTTGATAGCAAGATGTAAATAAATGATATTTGTCACTTGCTGTGCCTGTGTAACCAGTTAAATTTCTGAAGGATCCTGTCATGCTTTGGACATTTTTCAGGTTTTAATCGGCATGTTTTACATTTATCATCTGGAATTAGTTTATGTTTTATGATGTAAATGTGATATAGTTTGATTGCTTGTTGGTTGTTTTTTTTTTTTTTTGTTTGTTAACAATCTGGTCCTGTATTGACAGAAGGAGAGCTTCCAATATCGGACAGAGGCCTCCAGCTTCGAGTCAGTCGTTCGACGCGTCATTGTCGACACCTGAGTTGCTTAGATTGTGAGTATGTCTTCCACAGAGAGTGAAACTCTTCCACTGGTTAACCTGTTCTTCAATAGAGAATATTTTAAAATGTTTCCTGGGTTGTGCTCTCATTTAAGCTTAATGGTGTAAACAGATATCAGAAATGACAATGTTGGGGTGGAGTGCTGTTTTCGTCGTTGAAATTCTATCCTTAGAATATTTATCCGACCATGGTGTGGATTACTAATGTCTGTTATTCTTCATCCCGATTCTGTCCTCGGCATTGTTTATGTAGATGCTGACGAGTGGCAAAAGTATCTTCTGTAATTCGTAATTTCAGTACTTTTGTTTCGTGGTATATCTTCCAGATAGTTTTCGGACCAAAATATTATGCCAAATGAATAGGGTATAGTGGAAGTCTTTATCCTCTATGTTATTTTTGGTGAGCCCTTTTTGACAGTTTGTATTTGTTAACCCGTGAACTCATCTCCCTAGAATGATTTCCGTTCAACGTGCTATGCTATATTTTATTTCCTTGTTGACATTCCAGATGTTTATTTGTTTATTACTGTTCCCTTGAGTAGAGCTCAGAGTAGTGCTCTACCCAGTGTTCCATCTGCATGCTTTTATCGGTGATAATTTCAGAGCTGGATGACTTCAGGGGTGCTGTCTTGCTCTGCTATAGGCCAAGGGCCTTCTTGATACAATCATACATCGATCACAGCTGCTGTCTGAATGTCCTCACTGAGCTGGAGACGGTATTCATTTCCGCAGTGCATTGCAGTCTGTGTACTTTGCTTCTAGCAGCTCGGCTCGAAAAGCCTGTAATGTTTGGACGGATGGTCATCGCTTCTACTCTGTGAGAGCTGCATGCTTGGCTTCGATGACAGGAGTAATGATGTTGTTCTTTGCCTCAATCCAATTACTGCTCTTTGTTGTCTTTCTTACAAAGATAGAGAGTGCAGATTCGTAGATTGTGTAGTGAAGGTATGATCATCGCACCGTTGCAATATCTCCTTGTGAGGAGGTAGTCATAGCACCCTGTACTGACTTGGCAAACTGGTCAACCTTTTCTGTCTGATTCATCTCTGTTATGTTGATGCGTGTTTTTCCAGTTTGTTTAGAGTGGTGGATTTTCTTCGGTCGTCTGATCTTGCAGCATAATAGAGCATGATCTGTATCGCAGTCTGCACTCTAGTATGAGCGGGTGGTTAGTACAGAGATGATGAAAGAGCGCCAGGTGATGGTCATATCTAGTTTGTACCAGTGTTTAGATCGTGGATGTCGCCATGAGACCTTGTACTGCGACTTCGTCTGAAAGTAGGGGTTAGTTACAGACAGGCCGTGATAGAAGCCGAACTCCAGGAGACGTTGTCCATTGTCACTTATTTTGCCAATTCTAAAGTAACCAAGACAAGACGGCCATGAATCGTTATCGGCTCCCACTCTAGCGTTGAAGTCACCAAGGAGAGCGAGCTGCTCATCACTAGGAATATTCTTGGCATCAGCTTCTAATTTGTCGTAGAGCATATCTTTTGCCTTGGAGGTCAAGATAGTGGCTATACACACTGAAAAGCGATACTGGGCCATGACTGGTGCGTAGGTGGAGACTCAAAAGTCGTTCTGATGAATTTTCCTGTGGCTTCACCATTTGAAAGACGGAGTTCCAAACGGCAAAACCCACTCCATGCTCGCGGGGCCCCTCTTGGTTATTTCTCTGTCAGAAAAATGAGTAGTCCCTTTCCTTCAGTGTATGTTAATCCGCAAGAGGTTTCTCTTGTAGTGTAGCTGTGTCTACCTTGAGCCTTAGTAGCTCATTGTAAATGACCGCTGTTTTTCGTGCATCTTCGATATCTTTAAGATTATGGTCAAGTCCAGTCATCACTGTGCGGACACACCAATATTCGAACTTGAGGGGTGTTGTCTTATTCGATTTGTTTTCTTTCTTGCCTGGTGCAGTAGCTACAGTCAGCTCTTCGTGGAAATATCCATCATCCCAATGCACCCAATGAGGAAGACTGACGGTGGCAGGACTGCACCTTATTGGCTGGGGACTGCCCAGATTCAGGCGAGTGGTAGCTATCCAGTGATGCACGATGTTGCTTCACACCGTTGGAAGCAACCCCTGGCGCCATGCTGGATTTTACAGTAAGGTAAAATTATTTTTGAAATTTTAAATCAAGATTTTAATGAGGGCTGTTTCCTAGTTGATTGTGCTTCAGTAAATAGTCAGATCGAGTTAACATCTTAGAAAATCCTGTAATGTATTGGATTGTTTCTGGTATTGGCATTTTCTACATTTATTAACTTGAATGTTTTGGTCTTTTATTTTTGACAGTTTTTGTGGTAACAATCTGACCTTGTATTGCCAGAAAGAAACCTTCTGTCTCTGGGAACGAATCTCCACCTCCGTGAAAGGTGTTTCGCTGTGTCCATGTCAACAGATACTCTACGCTAATCGTTGAGACAGCTTCTGTGCAGGACTATGCTCTTCTTTTGGTTACCTTGTTCATTAATACTGATTTATATTTCTCTGTGGTTCGCTATCATTTAACTTTCATGGTGTATACTTCTCATTGGAATTGCATATGCTCGCGTGGAGTGATGAATCCAGTGTACCTGGTGAAGTCTAATCTGACGGGTCTCAGCAGCAACCGTCAAATGTTCTATAGTTCAAACTCGTTTCTATATTTTCTGTCTGGCTTTAGAGTGCATCCGACACGTTGTGTGTGTTTGTTGCTTGGATTTCCAGCATTTGATTTTTTTCTCATGTTGGTGATTGCAGCGCAGTAGGCGTGATCTTTATGAAAATTAATGAAGCCATTAACAATCTTCCAAATGTTTGATGCTTTAGCAGAGTAGATTGCATGAAATACAAGGAATGTTATTTAACTGCATTTGCAATTGATATGATGATAATAGAAATCTGTGATAGTGGAAGGCTGTTTTCCGGTCTCGATGACAATGAGTCGTGGAGTGCGTTAATGATTTGCCAGTCGGCCTACATGCGAAGATCGAATAGCAAGTTTTTCTCTCAGTACCAGTTTCTGCAAGAATCATCAACCCTCAGTAATCAAGCTCTTGAACCAGTGGGATTACATCGATCCGTCCTTAACTGCTAAATAAGCTCACATAAAAAATGATTTATACCGTGATCCACGGGAGGTCCACTGAGCATCAATGTAACATCAAAATATTCTAAGAATTTGTGATAAAGCACAGGGAATGAGGAGAGTTGATCTTTATTTGCGAAATCGTCAATTTAAAGTAAACACATATTTCTCCCATTCTGGAGTTGCTTCCGAAACTTTCACTGAGTCAATCCGTAATTACATTTATTGGTGCTGGAAATGAGTAACATTTCTCCAAACAATTTCAGTATGAATGCCGGTTTTCCACTGTTGGATTCTTCCAATACTTCCTGCTATTCTGATGTCTCCGACAGTTTTAACATGTCTAAGAGTCAAAGCATTTAACGGCATAATTAAGCAAATTGGTAATAACGGGGCCTCGATGCTGTCAAATATCTCTTCAGCTCTTCACGTGAACGATGTAAAGCATTCAGCTTTTGGAAGGTAATGCCATGGTTCCTTTCCAAAGTAAAATGGAACTGACTGAACACAGTTCGTTAGTCCCAAAGCAGATGTTACGACGTTCGCTGTTCTCGCGGTGCAATATCGGTTGCGCAGCTATTAGCAGCAGATGGCATGGTATCTCTCAAAAGTGAACGCAACCGTCAACCAACCGGAACAGTCGATGAATGCACTCGATACATTTGACACCACCGAACATGCATGTGTTATGATGACAAATTTAGCAAACGCATATGCATTATTAATCTTCTCCAGTGTAGTAGCAAAAATGACGCCCAGCACATCTGCTGCAGACATGCGACAAACAACCCGGAGTTGCATTTAGAGAAGCCACATTGTTCGCGGGACAATATCACGAACGCCCTTAAATTAACTAGCATGGTCATGATGTGGCGTAAGAATAGATGAAAAGGGAAATTACTAAGGAGTGTGGAGCATTGTTGAGAGGAGGCTAGCGTGATCGTAGCGTCAGGAATGAACTCACCGGGAAGTCGTAAAGAGTGCTAAATAACAACTTAGCCACGGATAACTGCGAGTCCACTTTCCGAGCTTTTCTGAGCCCCAGCAGGACACAGTGAGGATGATTAAGCCAGCTCTCACCGGTCAGCAAAGCCCTATCAGCCGCATTTAAGGAGCTGGCCACTGAATTGCGGATAAGACGCCCAGGTGTGATACACTCTCTAATGCTGAGTTTCTGGCCCATGGCAACCCTAAGATCAGATTTCGGAATCCTGGTCAGAGGGTATATCAGACGACGTAACAAACCGACCAACAAATGGGCTGATGAACACCCGAGCAAATTCTGAGGCAGTCATAGATGTTACACGGACGATCTAACTGTCCCTTGGACCTCAAACGGTACCAATGGCGCTTGAACATTCTGGATTATTTTGTCTGCTTGCACTCCACACAGGGTGCAGTCCATTCACGCTGTGCTTTCCAGGGCCTGTACGACACAAACTTTACTGCAACCTGTTCCTTTGAGGTTATCCATCTTGCATACTAGAACCCATGACTGGAGACAAAAGCAGTTCGTCTCCAATTTGCCGTAGTGTGAGGATTAGGTGATGATTGGCAGGAACAGAAAAAAAGTCTTATTTTGTTAGTTGAAAATTACCATTTTTTTACCCTCATTATGGCGACTGTAGAGGATATTTGTGTCTAAACTGATAATAGTTTCCCGGGGAGCTCACCGACACAATGATACATTCGACAAGTAAATTTGTTGGAATATCAGGGAGAGGGGCATGAAGTCGAGGTAGTTGCGGTCTAGCTACAGATGGATAGGGAAGGACTGTTCAAAGACATTGTCAACATTAACATTCACATAAGGACTTTATCGTTATAATTGTCTTTTTTGTTAAGTTGCATCTACACTTTCACTCTGCCAAACAGGCGTTACAAGACTGCCCAGACACACACTGCCACTTGCTTGACATAATCGTTATCGGCATGGATGAGAGAAATCATCTTCAAAATCTCAAGACAGTGTTAAATATATTAAAAGATTGTCGGCTCCGGGCACAAAGCAACCTTCAGCTAAGCATGACTTACGGTCTTCATAACATTCACGAACAAGGTTTACACAATTGTCCTCAGGAAAGTCAAGCAGAGTTAGATGCCCGAAGGTCAAAGTACGTGTCACTGTTGAGGTCTCTTTTGGGATGTGTCAATTACCATAAAAGATTTCTGCCAAATCTGCTTCTGTGCTCCAACTATTCGACATATCAATAGAGATCGAGAAGTAATTGTACTGGAGAAAGCCGACTGTGGTGTTTCCTCTGAATGAGAAAATTGTGACGTCACACTGCATTGCTGAAAATACCGATGCATTGTTCCGTTTTCCTTGTGAAAGGAAACACATGACAGCAATTATAGAAGCAGACACTGCTCTTGATGTATTGTCCAAAATGCAAATCAAAGTCTCCGTATTAAGGCAGAGGCGATCTGAAGTGAAACCACAATATTAGCAACATATTCTCAGGTCTCATTTGCCGATCATAATGGCTGTACTGTTCACGAAAAAATCCATCATAGGGATGAAATGTCCATTAGCGGGTTTTCACTTATGTGGGTATTGAAAGAGGCTTTGTCATCCAAGCTGAGAGTTCAATTGACGAAGGCGCTACATAACTGTCCTATATTGGTGATCAGAACTAACGTATTGTCTGGAAGATATATCTGGAGATCGAGCAGCTGGCCATATACTGTTCTGAATGTCCACAGGTCAGACGTTGACAAAACCACTTCCAGCAGTCAGAGAGCCCTGCAAACACCACGGAAGAAGCTTCAGACCCTAAGATTGTTTTACAACACGTTCCAGCGGCAAAGCATAGTAACCCCCGGGCCCGCTCACCATTGTCAGAAATATGTTATTCATCAAAAATAAGACTTCTTTCCACAGCAAATAAATTCATTGGCAGGAATGGGAAAATCTGCAGAGTATTATGGTAGGGATGCCTAAGATGCGTAGAAAGCAATATGTTACATATTTGTGCTAACAGGGATTCTAAATAGAATTGGAGTTCATAGTTAAGCAGGGAGGAAGGTAGTGTATTTCATATTTTAATAAGGTTAACCTCTGGAATGATTCTGCCTTTCCCAAACTTGTTCTGTATTCTAGGTTTCTCCAAAAACAGTTTTGCAGTCTGATCATTCTCTGCAACGAGTTCTCCACATCACTTGCCCTTTCCGATGCCAAATTCTTCACTTACCTTTGAAAGCTGTTCGAGCATAGGTGATATCTCATTATATTAGACTTCCCATTCATTTAATCTGCAATAGTTCGATTTTGACCTTTACCCTGTCACCACCTGATTGCATTGATCCTTTGTGCATGTACATTGAATGCAATTTGTAATCAAATCTTGGGGTGGTAATTGCATTCCCATGTTTTTCTTTCACTCCTTACGGTTACACCTAATTCGTAGAACCTCTTTGTACCCTTAATAACCGTCTTTATGACGTCAGCAAGCACGAATGGCTTACGTTCGTATGATATATATCTCATGAAGAAAGCCTGCTGACATTACTGATTACTGTTGATTTTAAATATCAAAATCCTTTTCAGGAGCTTTTTTTCTATCTCTGAGCTATGCCTCCAACGCATTTACTCGTGTCCCACTTTAATAAATGCATAACATTTTTCTCCCTAGCATGTGAAGTTCAGCTGGGCCATGCAACGATGGAGACTTCTGCAGGGCTTCCCGCAATTTCTTGTCATGCCTCGAAGAGTGTTAAATGTATGAAACTGTTTACGCCCTGATTTTTTTAATCATCATACAGCAATATACTGTACACCATTACTTCTCTAATACGAACGATCCACATGACCTGCTGACTAACTTTCCGTAACTCCTAAAACTCCGGAACTTCCGTAAAATTTCTAACGCAGTCTAATGCAGACTTCATCAAATCTCTCTCTTTCTTTCTCCCTCCCTTTCTCTCTCTCCTCTCTCTCTCTCTCTCTCTCTCTCTCTCTCTCTCTCTCTCTCTCTCTTTGTCTCTCTTCACTCTCTCCTCTCTCTCTTCAGTTATTCTTTCCTCTCAGTGTGTAAATTTTCACTGGATTCTAATTAGTTTCCTGTCAAAGCTATCATACTTCACCTTCGTGCCCTCTTGATCTCTTGATATCTTATTTCAAACACTACTGCATCCAATTTGTTTGATCCCACCGCTTCCCCACCCCCCACCTTCTCCTAAGACATCAGTATATCTGATCATTCAGGATGTTTTGTTTCAAACAGTCATGACCTTCACTGTAATAGCTATGCATTCACAGGACTTGGAAATTTAGGTATCCCTAGCGCACCTTAAATATTCTCTAAATTGCCGATGGCCCCTTTGCCCATATCCAAATTAATCGAATCAAAGTTTGCAAGTCATACATTCAGAAACTTTCCTTCTCCGATATTAGAAAAGGAACATATCGAGTGGTTCTGCACCTTGCGTAGCAATGGTAAATTCAAAAGTACTATGATCATCCTTAAGAAATTCTTCTGCTCTACTTGTCTTATAAAATATAGGTCAAGTGACTCGCCTCTCCGTCTCTCTCTCATTCTCTCCCTCCCTCTCTCACTGCCTCCCGTCCCTCTCTCTCTCTCTGTCGTAAGGCGATATACATTGAGTATTGTTGTTGTTGTTTTTTTTTCAGAACATGAGCGCCAGGAAGTCCAGTGCCCTCAAAACAGTCGTCCGTTTGTCTTGGTGGGGAGTTCTGCCATCGGCCCATCCGGACTCTTGGTCTTACCAGTGACATAATGTGGAATTAATTATTGTAGGTCCTGTTGCGTTTAATCCCATACAGCTTTGTAAATAACCTTTCACCTCTTCCGACCTTGCATGATAGATTACCGCACTCTAGGGTTCCTGTCCCCATACACTACGCCACGTTTCATTTCGTTCGCCTTGAACCACACTGACAACATCTTAGGCCCATGAACGATGGCCCTTTCCGCGTTTTGCGACGGGGAGAGAAGACTTTACCAAAATAATTTGGGAGGGACGGTGGTTTTAAACCCGAATGGATTTCGCTAACCCGCTTTAAACAGGCCAACCACTTTTGGAAGGTACGCCTGTCAGGCTGCTCATTAAAAGAATGGATAGGTATATGGACAGGAAAGGAATGGAGGATTATGAGCTGAGTGCAGGTCGGTGGGATTAGGTGAGAGTAGGCGTTAAACACGGACCAGAAGAGCCAAGATGGCCTGTTTTCGTGCTGTAATTGATATATGGTTATATGGTTATTTCATAAGCACCGGCACTGAGTTGGAGTTTCAATTTAACAGGCTTGTCTTGCGTTCTGACATGATAACATAAAGTTTTTTTTTTCACTGGTGTCTGGTGTTCAATGTTTGGTGTAGAGTAAATGCCCTGTTATGGTTCGTCTATAAAATAAAACGCCTCCGCCGTTTGCATTTGGATAAAAATATAACAGTATGCACTGCCTCCTTTTGCAGAAGGTACCATATGCACACCACAAGAAATATTTAAATATATAATACTCATCTGATTAATTTTCAACCACTCCTCTGACCTTAAATCTAGATCCCACCATGTTATTCTTCTGAAGAAGTCTCAAAGAAGTCTGTGACTCTCTGCACCTCCATACACCTCAGAATTTTAAGAATTTCACTGTAATTTTATTGTGCTTGTTCAGAAGAGTCGCAAACTTTCCAAGCTTTCCATGTATCTAAAGTTTTCTAATCCAATTGAATCGCTTCTGCACCCATCCTATGCGTTGGAATGCTTTCTGAACTGAGCTGACCAGATCTACAGCACATTTTCCTTGTGTGTTCTTAGCAAAAGGCTTTCACAACTATACATTAATGTGCACTCTTCTGACCACAGCAAATGTGCTCTTAAGTACACTATCCACCCATTCAGTAATTTGCAAGAAAATATCAGCTTGCAACTAAATCGCATACGCCAACTCTTAGAATGTCCCTGTACTTAACTGGCACAACATTTGGACCCTCACAAGCATCTGAACTAAATTCCATTTCCTATATCTCTACCTAAACATTTAGCTGAATACGTCCATCTGTCTCGTAAGAAATCCAGTTTCGCCACAAATATCTAACCCAATCTTTAAGACGAAGAAGAATAATGTCTTTAACCCCTGGTGGAGTCATCGGGCGCCGTCATGACAGCTGATTCCATCGATCTTTTTTGGTGATTGCTCATCATGTGGCGTTTCTGTAGCATTCTCCAGCTTGTTTCACGAAGTCGAGTTGCTACCTCGACACGCAACCCAGCACGGATGGAAGCCATGTCAGGGAGCCGGCTGCATTCGAAAGCGGAACGACTCGCTCTGGAGTGCAGCGCTAATGCCTCTACGCCACCAGCCGGCCTAAGTTAATAAGAGAATCACCCAAATCATTCAGGTACTCTCAATGGCTACATAATTAAGTATATCTCTATATCTGCTCGTGAATACATAGATATTGTAGGCCAACCTTGTGGCAAGGATTCAATGCATAGACGTAGAGAGGCAAGAGATTCGGTTATTGCTGTCACAAAAGATCAGAATGGGGACGAAATCTGAGCTAAGTGACGTTGACCGGGGAAGAATTATTGATGCCAGAAGATGTTTTAAGTGTCACCGAAACGTCAGATATCATGTGATTTTCACACACAGCAGTACATAGAACTTGCACAGAATGGTGCAGTAGATAAATTAAAAAGAAAAAAAAAACATCGAATGAGTAGATGTGATGTGGCCGAAAACGCTTTGTTTGAGGGAACACAAACACGAAGAAATCTGCAGATGCTGGAAATTCAAAGAACACACACAAAATGTTGGTGGAACGCAGTAGGGCAGGCAGCATCTATAGGGAGAAGTACAGCCGACGTTTAAGGACAAGACCCTTCGTCAGGACTAACTGAAATAAGAGATATTGAGAGATTTGAAAGTAGGAGGGGGAGGGGGAGATCCGAAATAATAGGAGGGGAACGGATGAAGCTAAGAGCTGGAAAGTTGATTGAGAAAATAAATACAGAGCGGGAGAAGGGAGAGGATAATGGGAGCGGGAGCCTAGGGAGAAATGAAGGGAAAGGGGAGCACTAGAGGAAGATGGGGAGCAGCCAAGGATTGATTGTGAGAGAGACAGAGAGAAGAGAGAGATAACAGGATAATATGAATAAATAAATGAATGAATAAATAGATAGATAGATAGATAGATAGATAGACAAATCAATCAATAAATAAATGAATAGATAAAAAAGATAACAAGGGGAGTAGAGGCATTAACGGAATTTAGAGAAATCAATGTTCATGCCATCAAGTTGGAAGATACCCAGACGGAATACAAGGTGTTGTTCCTCCAACCTGATCGTGGCTTTATGTTGACAGTACAGGAGGCCATGGATGGACATATTAGAATGGGAATAGGACGTGGAATTAAAATGAATGACCACTGGGCGAGGAATTACAATGCGTGGCCATATATTTGTTTCAAAGAACATTAAGCTATCCCTGTCATTTACGGAGCCACCTTATCAATGTGAATAGGTATTTCCCTCCATTGCTCAGTTCTTCCCTGAATTTTCTTTGTGTCAGTCCGTAGATGCACGTGTTGGTACTGATGCTGAGAAACCTGAAAATAAATCCAAATTGTTGCAGAATATATATCGGAGTGCTTAAAGACCTGTCTGCGGAAAGAGCGAAGAGCCATATCATTGAATTTCGCCGGGTTTCCATCTCTAGATTTTTTTGCTCTCCGCTGCTGTTCCACAGTCCCCGGCGGATCCTGTTTGCCGCTGTAACTTGTCTGATATTTAGAGCATTGAACAGTAGAATTATACATATTGGCAATAATGGTGTTGTGATACTGTCAAATATTTCGTATATTTTCCACCCGAATGTTGTAAAATATTCGTCTGTTTCGACGCAACGCCAAGGGAGGTTGTTGATTATAACATAGGGCTGCAGTGTGAAGTAAATTGGAAAACACTTCACAGAGCTCACCGCCCCTACAGTCGCTATAACGGCAGTCGCTATTCTCTGGGTGCAATACTGCTTCCGAAGTTTTTGACAGCAGATGGCGATGCCGCGGTCAGAAGTGAAAGCGACTGTAAGCCAAACGGAACAGTCCATTGCTATCATCCTAAGGACATGTATGACAGCGAATATCGGAGTTATAAGTAAAAACTGTGCAAAGATATAGATGTTATTAATCTGCTCCAATATAACACAAACCATGACCACCATCAGATCCGCTGCCGCCATGGCCACCACGTAGCGTGTCACGCATTTGGAGAGACCGCAGTTTCCACGAGACAGGACCAAAATCGCCGTTAAATTAACTGAAAGATTGAAACATATATATATATATATATATATATATATATACAACATATCTCACGTTTAGATTGTATTTACATAATTGGAGATGATGCGCTGATGTTGTTGAAACACGCCAGTCATAGTCAAATCCAGTCTGCAGTTCACTTAACTGGTTATAAATCACCGGGCAGAACCGCAGCTGTCCTTAGCCGGATGGTGCGTATGTTGAAATGGCTAATAGACACATTGCAGGAATGTTCTGATTAAATTAAATGCATACTATTAAAGTTTTACGCGTTCTACTGTTCATTTACGATCAATGCCTTGATGCGAGGAATTTGCTGACGAGGAAACAGTTGGCTGCATGCCGTCATGGATTCTAGGGCAGCGCTATACTGTTGGCGACTGCGTCGCCATGCACTGACCGCTTTGTATCCTGGGGCAGGTGAAGCATTAAAACTTGGGCACGTGAGAACCTAGATGGGCACAGAATAATGGTCAATTTTACGTCTGAGTTTCACTCTCCATCTGAACTCTCCATCACAGAAATTACCGTTCTTTCCAAAATCTACAACAAATTGAAAGCAAAGATAAATAAACGGCCTCAAAATCAGCAATGACGTTTCAATGTAGGAATGAAGATACATGGGTAAATCATTGTTCTGACCATGTCTTCAAGAGGTCATTGTGACACATTCAGCGCAAAGGCGCAGTGAAGAGACTGCAGAATGACAACTTTTAAGGACTAAGTTATTTCCAGATGAAGAAAACAATTACAATTTTAATTTAATTTATTTAACTTATTTAGAGATAGTGCTTAAAATAAGTCTTCCCGCTCTTCAGATCGTACCTTTCAGCAACCCTCGATTTAACCAGGACAATTTACAATGCTCAATTAACGACTGAACAAGTATGTCTTTGCAGTACGAGAGAGAACCGGAGTACACAGAGGAAGCCTCATCAGTCACAGGGAGAACATACAAAGACATTACACTCGGAATGAGCTGCAAACTCCGGAACGCCCCGAGCTGAAATGGTATCGCGCTAACCCCTAAACTACCGCAGAGTCCGAGATAAAACTCCATTACATAACAATTTGTTAAATAATCTGACTCTCGTGATCTTGATAATCTACGAAAGCTGATGCAGAAGCCAGTGCTTCACTGGATTATATAAGCATCCAACGTAAAAATACGAGAGAACGTTCATCACTGGGTATGTTATTTGAATGGAACAGTAGATCAAGTGCAGAGGTCAAGGAATATTGCACCTGCTTTCTGACAATTCATATACATTCAGCTAACTCTATGGCCATTTTCTTATTCCTAAGCTCCACGCCCGTCAGCGACATTTCATTATTGAACAGTATTGGAATATCTAGAAATTGGACAATTCTGTATTTCTACCTTGGGAAGAGCTTACATGGTTCCTACCAGAGTAATTAACGGATAAGCTGAAAACCTTTATCGAAGTTTTTCGCATTTTGAACAGAAAGCGCAATTATATGAGGTAATCAATGCTTGGCTAAATGTTTTGTTCATATATGTTTGTTTTATTTTGTGTTACAGTTGAAAGCAAATTGGATCAAAACAACAGGCATATGGCAGAGTACACATAAAATTAAACTTACAGCTGAGAAAATGGGTTTAAAATAGTGTTGGCGAGAAAAAAATCTAGAAAGAATGACTGTGATACTCAGACACGAGGGACTTTTAGACACGTTCGTTGGGAGGATTAGCTGACAGGCTTGAAATGTGGATTCAATATGTATAAAATCTATTGTCTTTGAAGGGAATATCGAAACGTGCTGTCTGCTCCCTTTGTGAGAAAAAGAAAACACACCGTTACTTTTATTGACTCGAATTCAGGGATCCGACATTAAAACTCATATATATTTTAACATGGAACAATACGGTAACAATACAAGTGCAATGCATATAACTATAACAGAAAAAAGGTTTCAGAGAAATAATAGCCAAATCGAATTCTTACCAGGAATACCAACCACTGCAAGTACAGGGTAGTAGATACTGGTTACGTAAAATATTGCCGGATATCCCTTTGCCTGTCTGCGGCAGGAATTACGTTAACTCAACTTCCCAACTGACCAGTAAGTGGAAAATTGGTTCAACAATCTCTTATATAACAGAGAAAAGTACCGAACTAATTAGTCTTGAGTCGCATCAGTTACAACTCATTGAACAAATACAATCATTGGAGTATGTTTACTCATTTTGACACTGTGAAACATATTTCGCTCCTTGAAAGACATTGCATTACTGTTTCTACAGATCCTGAAAATAGATGTTGTTATCTGCATTTCTATGTCAAGATATTTGAGTGGGTAACCTCACTTTTCCGTTTGGGATCAAAATTATTGAGCATGTGATCGTTCATCTCAAATAATTAGCATTTATTAGATTCTGCTTGGCATGTCAATTCACAAAATAAAGCAATATAAGTTTGGGATAAAATGGCATTATGGTACAGGAAGATGCATACAGCCGTCTTGTCTTTAGGGTGGTCTTAATTCTACTAGCTACTGTAACAAGGATGTGTGAATTAATATAGTGAATGTTTGCGTAAATCCATGTTTGCGTAAACTTCAAATCCCCTGACCATACGAGCATGATACCAAACGATATTGCAGCTGAATTAAGCAATTTGGGCCATCCAGTCCGCTCCGCCAATTCAGCATGGCTTTTCAATTTTCCCCTCACCCCCAATCTCTTGCCTTCTCATCGTATCCCTCAATGCTCTAACCAATCAAGAATCTATTAACCTCTATCTTAAATATAAATAAATACTTGGACTCCACAGCAGCTTGTGGCAAATAATTCCACAGATTCATCACCCTATGCCTAAAGACATTTATCCTCTTCTTCTTTCTAAAAGGAGACTGTGTCCTCTCGTCTTAGCATCTTTTATGACAGGAATCATCCTCTCCACATCCACTGTATCTCAGACGTTCGTTATTCGATAGGTTTCAATAGTCATCCGGAATTCTTCAGAATTCCAGTGAATACAGCCCCAGAGTCATCATATGGACTTAATACGACAACCCATTCAATCTTGTAATCGTTTTCGTGAAATTCATTTGAACCCTCTTCAGCTTCAGCATTTTCCTTTCCAAAATAAGGTAAGCAAACCAGGTCACAATACTCCAAGTGAGGCCTCATCAGAGCTTTATAAAGTTTCAAGATTAGATCCTTGTTTATATTCTAGTGCTCTTGAAATGACTGTTAACATTTCGTTTGCCATCCTCACCCCAGACAAAACCTGCAAAGTAACATTTCGTGAATCCTGCACATGGCCTGTCACAAGTATGGTCTGCGTCAATTTTGACCCTGCCCAAGAATCCCCTCATAACAAATGCCTAAAGCAAATTTTGAACCAAAGATCTATTTAGAATGTATAATTAGCATATCTGACATTAAGAATTAAGCACCCATTTATTAATTAATGTTTCAGAGATCTAAAATGCATTTCAATAGATGCGGATCAAATTTGACCCGCAATAGCCTCAGTGTACAAAAAAAACTCTAACACCTGTACAGAAATATAAACATTTTAAATATTTTCATTTTTGCGCATTTTGGATCACTTTGGAAAAGTCATCATATTTCTGCTAAAATGGGATTTAGTGTGTTTTTACTGCTGTCAAATGTGAAAACGAGCCAAATTTGATCGAAAGTGTATGTAAGGGTTAATTGATTTAGCCATCGCGATTCCACAGATATCAATAAGCTAAATCATTACAAATATGCTGAATCAAAGTTAGACATTGAAAGACTTTAGGATATGTACAGGCTATAATTATCTCGATAGTAATATCTCCAACTGGTGTCCTCCAAAGTCACCCCCCAATAGCATTAAACAGTGTGCGCTGGACTGAACTATCTATGTTAAACTTCAGAAAGCCGCTCTGCCAAAAACACTAGAACAGCCCGAAATGTCCTAGGAACTTACAAATCAGCGTTTGTGGCTTGCGCGTACCTTAGTTTTAATCAGCTTGAGCCGCGAAAAAAAAAACACGCTTGAATAATTCTAGATAGGCAGGAAGATGGATGGAGAAATCATGAATTTCAAAGGCTGTGAAAGTGGGAATATATTTTGTTGGATCAGTTCAGTGTTCAGGTGTACGGAAAGCTTTAATCACCTGAAAAAACGGAGCAAGTATTACGAAGAATACAAAGATAATATAACATTGGATATCGTTAGTGGTACTGATTTGTTGCTCTTATACTAGTGCAAGCTAAATTTGTCTCTGTGTTTGAATATTTAGCTGTTCTTAACTGTGCTGATTTCATGGCCGCGTCTCGCAATGTCAAAATACGCAGAAAATATATTACCATATAACAATTACAGCACGGAAACAGGCCATCTCGGCCCTTCTACTCAGTATCGAAAGCTTACTGTCACTTAATCCCACCGACCTGCATTCAGCCCATAACCCTATTTTCCTTTCCTGTCCATATAGCTATCCATTTTTTTAAATGACAAAATCGAACCTGCCTCCAAACTTGTACTGGAATCACGGTCCACACAGCTACCACTCTCTGAGTAAAGAAGTTCCCCCTCATTTTACCCCTAAATTTTTGCCCATTAACTCTCGACACTGGTTTGAATATCCCCTACTCTCAATGAGAAAGGCTTATCCACGTCAAACCTATCTATCCCCCTCATAATTTTGAAAAAAACCTCTACCAAGCCCCCCCCCCCCAACGTTCTACGCTACAAAGAATAAAGACCTAACTTGTTCAACCTTTCTGTAACTTAGGTGCTGAAACCCAGGTAACATTCTATTAAATCTCCTCTGTACTCTCTCTATTTTGTTGACATCCTTCCTATAATTCGGTGACCAGAACTGTACACAATGCTCCAAATTTGACTTCACCAATGCCTTGTAGAATTTTAACATTACATCCCAACTCCTATACTCAATGCTCTGATTTATAAAGGCCAGCATACCAAAAGCTTTCTTCACCACGCTATCCACATGAGATTCCATCTTCAGGGAACTACGCACCATTAATTCTAGAGCACACTGTTCTACTGTATTGCATCTGCTATATTGCATGAGAGATTATCGACTGTGTTGATCACGGCACATGTTGTGCAAATATTATTTCACTTTAGCTTCAGTAAGTCAATGACGCTGCATCCCGGCTAATTAATACTTAACGCCACCCGTATGGGGAGCGTACTTGTTATTTGATGATTTAGTGGTTCAATTGTTGGATGGTTCATTAGCTCAATCTTTCATTAGTTTAGTTTAATGTCGTATACAGTATACGACAGGAACTACTTACTCTTCGTACATATCCCCGAAATAGAGACAAAAAGACAACGAAGGAATGACAGAACTCTCGAACTCCAAAGTCATCCCTGCCCCTCCCTCGCTCAGCAATAAATCATCAAACTTTCTCTCCCTCCACATGTTTCATACCTACAGTTAATGTAACGGCGACTTTGATCCTGCCTCACGTTCGTGTGATATGTATCCCATGTAGTAACTGTGCTGTCATGTACTGGTCACTGTGAATTTTAAATATCAAAATCCCCTTCAGTAACGTATTTTAGATCTCCAGGCTATGGTTCCAACTTGTTTTATTTGTGTGCCACCTTAATAAATGCATAATATTTTTCTCACTAGCATTTGTGGTTCAGCCGGGTCATGCAACGATGAAAAATTCTGCAGGGCCTCCCGCAATTTCCTGCTACCCCCTTCCTCCTCCCTTCTCCTCCCTTCTTCTTTCTTCCAAGGCCTTCTGACAGTTTCATGTGTCATATTCCTCGGTCTTTCCGTCATTCCTACGCCTTCACATTTTTCATATTATCTGATGTTTCTAATCTCCTCCTGCCATCTTCCAAATCCAATTCTCAGCTATTTATACAGTCCTGTTGAAGCTTCTCCGCCCGAAACATCGAGGGTACTTTTTTCAATGTCTGCTGACTGGACTGCTGAGTTACTGCTGCAATTGTTGTGTGTAAAATCTGCAGATTTTCTTCTGTTTAACATTTATCAGATTCTGCTCGTACTTCCACTCACAAAATAGAGCAATGGAACTAACTTTGGCATTGAATAGCTTTCTGATAGAGGACGATGTATGCCGTCATTCTTTCGGGTGGGTTTTGTCCTGCTAATGTTTGCAAATAGGATGCGTGTTTTAATATAGTTAATGTTTGCTTGATTCCATGTTTGCCAAAATTTCAAAACCCCTGACCATAAGACTATAACACCAAATTATATTGGAGTAGGATTAGGCCATTTAGCGATATAAAATATAACAATTAGAGCATGGAAACAGGCCATCTCGGCTCTTCTAGTCCGTGCCGAACCGTTTGCCCCATATAGTCTGCTGCGGAATTTCATCATGGTTTTCCATTATTTCTCTCAGCCCCAATCTCTTGCCTTCTCCCCGTATGCCTTAATAACCTTACTAATCAAGAATCTATCAACTTCCGCCTTGTATATACACGAAAAAGTTGCCTCCACAGCTAGCTGTGGCAAGAAATTCCTTAGATTCACCACCCTCTAGCTAACGAAATTCCGAGTCATCCCCGTTATAAAAGAAGAATCATTTATTTTAGGACAGGCTCCTCTAGTCGTAGACTGTCCCGTTAATGGAAGCATGCTTTCTACATCCACTCTAGCAAAAACCTTCATCATCAGATCGGTTTCAATGAAGGCACCTCGCATTCTTTTAATTCTAGTGAATACAGACCCAGAGCCGTCAGGCACCCTGCATATGACAAGCCATTCAGTCCTGTAATCATTCTATCGTGGACTCAGTTAAACCGTTTCCAATTTCCGCTTTTCTTTTCTAAAATAGAGGGCCTTGTCTCCAAGTGAGGTCTCACTTGTTTTAATATTCTAATCCTCTTGAAATGAATAACGTTGCGTTTGTCTTCCCCAACACAGACTCAACTTGCAAATTAAACTTACAATAATCCTAAAGAACGTCCCCCAAGTTGTTGTTGTATATTTTTCATAACGGTTATGTATATTTTTGTCCATTTAGAAAACAGTGAACACTTTCTTTACTTCTACCAAATTACATGAGCATACACTACCGGACACTGCATTCCATCGGCCATTTATTAGCCCATTCTAACAATCTGTCTAAGTCTTTCGGTAGCCACTCCATATCCTCAAAATTGTCTGTCCTTGCCCTGATATTGGAATCTCCCGTGATACCTACACACATAGTAGGGTGCTCTCTGATGACGGCAGACCAAAGATTGACCCACCTTCGGAAATTGCACTATCGCGGATCACAAGACCCTGCAGCGGACTGTGAGGGCAGCTGAGAAGAGCATCGGGATTTCTCTTCTCGCCATTGCGGACTTTTACACAGCAGTCTGCATCCGCAAAGCAAACAGCATTATGAAGGACCCCACGCACCCCTCACACAAACTCTTCTCCCTCCTGCCGTCTGGGAAAAGGAACCGAAGCATTCGGGCTCACACGACCAGACTCTATAACAGTTTCTTCCCGAAGCTGTCAGTCTCCTCAATACCCAGAGCCTGGACTGACACCTAACTGCTCTATTGTCTTGTTTATTTTTTATTGTAATGCCTGCACTGTTTTGTGCACTTTATGCAGTCCTGGGTTGGTCTGTAGTCTAGTGTACTTTTTTCTGTGTTGTTTTTTTTTACGTAGTTCAGTCTAGTTTTTGCACTGTGTCCTACAACAGCATGGTCCTGAAAATACGTCTCATTTTTACTATGTACTTTAACAGCAGTTATGGTCGAAATGACAATAAAACGTAACTTGACTTGACGTGACTAAAGAACGGGCTGCGAATCGCCTACATCCAACCTCCACTGGGAAACACCTCGCTCTCTGTGCAGCCTGCTGGCAGTTGCTGACCAGTTCTGTGTACGTTGAAAGCTTCCTTTCAAAGTGCTCTTCCAAGCGATCTTCCCATGGGACTGTCAAATCCAGCAGCACGTCTTCCTTAGTAGACTCAGACACAAGGACAATATTCGGTCTCAGGGTGGTGGCTGCGATATGTTTGAGGATTTTCAGCTGCCATTCGAGGTCCACCAACTACTGTCGGTCCCTGCAGAGGCCAGGATGCCTGCATGTGATTTTTGGCGGGTATTGGCTGATCGGCAGTTCTGACAAAGGCAATTGTCTGCTTGGAGGGTCGGGACCGCTTGTCCCACTCAACTCCCGCACTGATCGCTACAGCCATGATCTTCAGGACCTGATCATGCCTCCATCGGGACGGTCCCTCACCAAGTACCCTTGTACATAGGATGAGGAGGTGCTCCAGTTTTCCTCGCTTGGAGCACAGTGGGCGTGCAGCTGACACTGCCTTGTCCCATGTGTGCAGGTTTGATGGGCTTGGAAGCACATTGTACACTGCCTGGATGAGAAGTTGAATGCAGTGGGGTTCGGCTATCCAAAGTTTAGCTTAGGTCCATTTCCATCTCAGCAGCATTTTCCCATCTTGTCCAAGCTCCCTGTTGCTTCATTCCCACCACCTTGCAGGTTTTCGTCTCCTCCACTACTGATCTCGCCTCCTCCTCAACTAGCTGGCGCATTTCCTTTCATCTGATGGTGTCCATTTGGGGAGTTGGAAAGGACCCTATTTCAGCTGGGTCTTGTGTGAATACTCCTTCCAGCCTCCTGTGACGCAGCCTTGCCTCTGCTTCCTGAACGGGTTCCTCTGCCCTTCAATTCCTATCAGTCCTCACTTGGATCCCTGCTCTAACCACCTTCGGATTACGTGAGACCCTAAGCTGTACCACTTCTCTGGCTCTTCTTACTTTGAATTCTTCCGCTGAGGGTTTGAAGGTCAGTTTCAATTTGTTGTGATGACCTTAGTGTGCGATGCTGCTCAGGCTTTTTGGCAACCCCAACCATCTCCTGAGGTGGTTGCTAAACCTTCTCTGTAAGGTTTTGGCTGTCGAAACTGGAGCTCCATAGAGGAGGAAGGGCCACGGCATCCTGGGAAGAATGCCATGCTGATCCACCCAGGCTTCAAATTTCCCAGGTTGGCCAGGCTTGTCCGGAGATTCTACTCGGCATGCTCTCGCTGCCCGTAGTGGTCGAGTGGCCAGGCTCTTCAGTGTTTTCAGAAGCACCTTGGAAGACGTGGCTCTTACTGGAGCGCGTCCGTGAACGACCCATCTCCTTTTCGATGTTGCCTACAGAAGCATCGTTTTAGATCAAAATATCCGTATAACCTCGTAACTGTCGGAGGCCTCCGTATTCTGGATGGCCAAAGCGAGTCTGCTGATTCTCGAGTCTGGAAATTGCAATCAGTAATGCTGCAGACGGAGGTCAAAACAGGAAGCTGGCCTGCCCTCTCTCTTGTCAGAAGCGATATCTCCATCCGTCGTTAGTGAAAGACAGATCCTATTGATCCGTCGAAGTGTTAGGAAATACAATAGTTTTTGATGGACTCAAGATGATGTTATATGGAGTGTTTGCTATTACTTGCATTATGGGAGGTGGTGTGTCTGCTGATTTTTGCTGGTACATGTGTGGGAAGCAGGAGGTTATATTGTATCCTGCTGCTCTGTTCTGTATACCGTTAATTCAATTGCACCTTCCTTTGTGTTTAGTGTTTTGCATTCATTCAGTCCAAAGTGCAATTTACATCAATCGAAAGTAGTTCAACGACTTGAATTAATTGGTCTTGCTTTCCTGAAGAAGGTGCATATAATTTTTAATCATTCATGTATAGAATGTGTGTAAGTTATCAGCAATTTCGTTGTACTGTTTTGGTACCCAACTTTCGTGGTTTGAGTAAATTAGAATGCGTGTTCAAGGCTAGACGGAACCATAATGGATGTATTACTATTATTATTTATATTTTGTCAGCTGGAATTGGTGAATCCTCAGGTGAGGGCATAGATAAGTTTGCTCTTTTCTCTCTTGCTAGCGGTATTCATAATATTTTGGTAGTTTTTAGTGTTATGTTTTGCTGAAGATTTACATAGGTATTGCTCTGTAGCTGTAATTGTTTAATGCTATTATGTAGCAAGTTTCGGATGATACCAGTTGGAGATATTACTATCGGGAAATGTATACCACAGTAATATTCCAAAGTCCTTCAATTCAATATGATTAGGTCAGATTAGTTCTGGTATTTTTCACGTATTGATTTCTATAAGTTATACGTGAATGGGATTGTTGTATCTGTTAAGTAAGATGTTGCTTGCTTATCCTGCATTATTACATCTGGACTGTTACTATAGATTTTCCTATCTTGAATAACAGATCGATCTTAATGTGCTTTATGTTTTCTGACAATAAAACTGAATTCAGCACGATTTTAGTAAGATATAATTTCATTAATGAGTTTCTATTTTAAAGCAAGTCTTTGGTGAATGATGTTTGCTACTTGATGATGTCTGCGTAAGTAAACAGATTGAGTTAAGCTGTTGAAGAATCCTGTAAAGTGTTGGGTTGTTTCTGGTTTTACATGGCACTAATGACATTTATCATCCTGAATTTGTTTGTTTTTTATTATGTACTTATAATATTTTCGCGATAACCAGCTGGTGAGTATTGCACAAGGGAACATTCTGCTTCTGGTTAGAGGACTCGAACACTAAGACAGGCGTTTGTCACCTTCTTGTAGATATCTAGTCTGCTCTGCTTCTTGTATTCAATGTAGGGTCATGCTATACGTTTACTCTTTCATCAGTAGAGATAATTTCTTCATTATTCTATGTTTAGATCTCACCTAAGTTTAGTATTGTATACTTCATATCGAAATTGCTTATGCTCGCATCGATTTAAGAATATTGTTTTCCTTGATAAAAATATATCCATAGAACTGTTGTGTAGATTATTAATGTTTGTTATTCCTCTTTCCCTTTCTGTTCTCTGTAGTCTCAGTCTACTCTCATTTGACTGGACATAACGATTTCTAAAGTTTGAGAATTCCGTTTTCCTTCATGTTGGTAGACTTTTCAGATCGATTTCGATGTTACATGTTTCATATTCATCTATTGGCTGTATCGTACCCTGCTGATGTTTTTTTGCATGTATCAGTCCTATTGCACTTTTCTTTATTTTCAACATTGTGCATTGACTCGTCCAGTATTCATATCGTTCGAAAATATTTCTACTATTTGAATACTTTGTTTTAGCTTTACTGTGTACGAGCATATTATTTATAATCATGGATGGATTGAAGGTGTACTGGAGTATAACAGATTTCAGATTTTGTTGCTTGAATTTGATGCGCAGTTTCAGTTTGGACCGGATGATGCTTGTATTTAATTTAAAAATGAATAAGGCTTATATATATATATATTCTAATACTGGTCCGGCTTGTATTTATTCTAAAGCTCCAATTGATTTGCATCCATTGTGAAAGGGAAACAGGCAAGTATTTATATTAATACTGCATCAGGCATGAGTTTAATATAAACCTGGATCAGGTGGCTAGAAACTTTAGAACAATTCTAGAGTGTTTTGCATTGTGTATTTCTGGCGATTTACATAGATTTTTTTTGTTTCCCTCTTTTCTTAATGCTGTTATGTAGTGCCTTTGTGCGGATACTTGTTGTGGATATAACTATGGGCAAAATGTATACTCTGTTTATGTTTCAAAGCCTTTCAAATTCTTTTAATTCAGCATGTATCTGATATTTCACTTGTTGATTTCTGTAAGTTGCGTGCGATTCGAATGGCGTTATCTGTTAAGTTGCTGTTGCTTAATTATCCTGTATTATTACATCCAGACCGTTAATATGGCTTTCTCCTGTCTGTTATAACTGATCTGTCGGAATATAATTTGTGTGATTTTGACTCTAAAAGTGGATGAGGCATGTGTTTATTGTAAGGTATGATATATTTCATTTTAAATCAAGATATTTCTGAGAAATATTTTCCACTTGATTGTGCTTGTTTAAGGAATCAAATTAGGTTAACCTGCAACAGGATCCTGTAATGTGTTAGATTGTTTATGTTTTACTTGTCAATTTCTATATTTATCATCTTGAATTTGTTGGCGATTATTATTTATTTGATCATTTTTGTGTTAACACCTGGCCTGGATTGCTACAAGAATCTCTTTCTGATTCTGGACAGAAGTCTCCAACGCCGAGTAAGGCGTTAGGCGTTTCAATGTCGACATCTATTCTGCGCTGATCGTAGGGACGTCTTCTATAGAGGGCCATGTTCTTCCTTTGCTTAACTTGCTCATCCATAGTGAGAAGTTCTTCATTTTTGTTTGTTTTGCTATCATGTATGTTTGGTCGTATACTTCTTACTGGAATTGCATATGCTCACGTGGAGTGCTGAATCCAGTTTTTTCTGGTGAACACTGACCGACTGAAGGGTTTGGGTCGAAATTAACAACCGTTAACTCTGCCGGTTTGCAGAAGTATAATTATATGCTTGCCATTTCATAGAATGCACAATACATGGTATTAACAATAATATCAAATTGAATGACAGAATGAGAAGTAAGTCACCTACATTCTGTCAATCAGTACGCAATTATTCTCTGCATTAGTAAGGTAATGGAAAGGCTCTCGGGCATTCAGGTCAGTCACTCATAAAGTGTCATAAGTGTGCAATTACACATAAGGACGAGGCGTCAAAACAAGATTCAGTGGACGCTGTGAATCATAAGGTTTGAATACAGTGTGTCACTTCAACATATATTTTCTTTTTTTTTGCAGAAACGCCTCACACTGCTTTGCTCAATAAATTGTGCACAGAAGCCAGATTAGGCAGGAACCCTTTATGCAATTAACGCATTACGAATAGGACCGCTGTTGTGACACGTCCTTTGACCTTCTGGCATCCAACTTTGCTGCAATTTCCATCAAAATCTTCTGGAATTTCCTCAGGACATCTGTGCAAAACTTGATTATCAATGACGTGAGCACAGTCAGAGATGTTTCGTTTAAACGATTCACATTTGTTTCTTCGTGTTCGAAGCCGTTAATCTTCTAATATGTTTAACACACTTGCGAATTTGGAGATTTTCTCTGTCATCCTTTCCAATAATTATGATGTCAACTAAGTAGCACAGTGTGTCTGGGCAATCTTGCAGCGGCTGGTTGACCAGAGTGCAGGTGCAGGTGCAACTTAAAAAATAAGAAAATAATAACTATAAAGATATATTGACAGAGTTTACGACGAGATGCAATTTGGACAGTTCTTCAATATCCACCTGTAGTTCGGCTGCAGCTGTCTCAACTTTGTAAAAGGGTTTCCCCAAAAAGTTTGAAAATATATGTTCTAATCCGGACGGTGAGGATGATTGTGAGCTTAAAATCACCACAGATACTGACAGCCCCATCCTTCGTCTGCTGGGTCAATGGGTCCTCTCAAATTTGGAAATATTTCCTTCATCATCCAAGCGTTCTAACTCACGGGTAAAATTATCACAGCGGCTATAATGCTTCAGATGTTCATTACTGCCCTGCGCTTCTCTGCCAGTTGGGCAGAAGGTGTTGGGCTGAACAATGCGCTTCTCTGTAATGCTATACACCCAACTGCGTGACTCATAGGGTTAGAGCCGCAAAGAAAGGCACAAGAATTACTACTTCTTTTATTCAAGAATGCTACTTACCATGGCACCCATTTTGCGATTGGGTACTTTCGAATTCAATATTCCACTCATCAGTCAGCGCCAGAGCTATTGAATACCGAAATGCTGAATACAGATGGATGCCGAATTCTATAGCTGGATATCATGCCAGTCATCCTACTATTCTGACAAATTTGCTCCGCGGCTATTTCTCTGCATCCTTGAGCTTGCCCTCAGGAAGTTATTCGGAGCTTAGACATAAATGTGTTCTGCAGTAGCAATAAATGATGGTTATAGAGTAGTAATATTTAATTAACAGAATGTGTTTTTTTTTCTGTTACTGCCAATCTGCATATCATCACCCTCGCACAAGTAGAACCGCAAACTGTTTTTATTCTAGCTTCCAAGTCGTTTGGCCTCAAAGGAGCAAGTTGCACTAAAGTTTGTGTGCTACGGCCTTACAAGGCACTGCGTGATTAGAATTCAGACGTTAACTGCCAGCGGGCAAAAGTTAACCGGCATTTTAAAGCGCCATTGTCACCTGGTGAGGTCGCAGGGTACGGTTTCACCATATCAATGTCGTCCGCACTCCCACTGCTTCTCGTACGTCCTTACCACGGTGACCCGTATTAACAGATGGCCAGAGATTGTACTTCTAGCATCAGCCCCTTCGTTGCTCGGATTGGCACTCCAACCGATATTTCCTCTGACCGGGTCCCTAGATCAGAATTCTGGGGTGCGATGGTCCAGAATATCGGCATTTGTTATAGCACTCCTCGACGGCGTCTTACCTACTGTCGAATGGCTTATTCAGTCGGTATCGCAGGTTTTAAGTGCGGCACTGAGGGCTTTGCTGAACCGGAGAACTGGTTGATCTTCTGCCATGTTTCTCACTGGGGATCAGAATATCTCTAAAAGAGGACCCACAGTTTTCCGTGGCTGCATTGGTATAAGGCAGCCGTTACGAACGCAAGGTGGTTACATTCCTGTTTCTGTGAGCATACAGTCGGCCCCTCATCAGTATTGCACCCTCCTTAGTAAATTCTTTTTCACCTATTCCTACTTCCCATCGTGGCGTACACCACTCTTCGGTACATTCCGTCCCGACAGATTTCTTCCCGCATTGATGCACACAGAGTCCTCTGAGGCCCATTAACGGTGGCCCTTTCCGCATTTTGAAACGGGAAGAAAATATATTTATCATTATGAAGTGGGTGGGGAATGATTAACCGTGCACTAACTTCTGTCATAAGGGGAAGTGAGACTGGACCCAAATGCAGGACGCAGACATGAAGTACTAGGGGCAGGAAGGGAACCGCTAAACTGTAGAACAAGATGTGGGGACTGTAGTGTGCGTGGGGAACGTGGCGTTCAAGGTGATCCTAGGGTTCAAAGAGGACAATAGAGTTCAAAGAGGATCTCGGAGTTCAGAAGAGGATCCTGGAGTTCGGAGATGGTCTTGGAGTTCAGAGATCGTCTTAGAGTTCAGAGGTGGTCTGGGAGTCCAGAGGTGGTCTTGGAGTTCAAAGGTGGGATTGGAGTTCAGAGATGATCTTGGATTTCAGAGTGGTCACAAGACTAAGCTAGAGGATGGGTTATTGGGACTAGGAATGCTGGGAGGATAGCCCCCTGGCCCGAAGCACTCCTGGACAGGTCCCAGACCTCCCAGACAGGACACAGGGGCACGGGCAGGTCGCGGGGCACAGCCCGTCGGCGACGTGGGATTGGAGGGATCAGAGTCACCTGGGTGGTCCGCAGAAACAGGGGCCTGGGCAGGTCGCGGGGCACCTGAGCACGTCGCGGAGCACAACCCGTAGGAGGCGAGGGGTCGGAAGGGGCAGAGACCCCCGCCGGGCAACGGCAGTCTGGCCTGGCTTACCCGACGGAAGCAAGGGATAGGAAGGGGAAGAGTCTCCCTCAGGGTAACTGCAGTCCGGCCTGGATTACCCAACGGAAACAAGGGACAGGAAAGGAGATTGGTCCAGGGTGACTTCCAGACTCACTCGCAGAACTCGTCTATAACAGTGGGTTCTCCAAGCCAGGACGATCGGGATGAACAGGACGACCAGGTCTGAACGACGAACCCCCCCCCCCCCCAACTATACTCAGTCCTAGAGTCCTTTGTATACACCACCAACCGATAGGCATCAGGTGCGCCTCCTTTGAGCCCAAACAAGCCAAGATGATCCTCAGGTGTGACTATTTCAGATGAAGTCGAACCGAGGGACGGTCAATGGTTCAAGTAACAGAATGCGGTCTCCGGACCGGACTACAACAATTTCTCTTTAAAACAGCTCCCCGAATTTTGGAGGGTTCCACTATGAGGCTGCTGGAGTCAGGGCATGACCTTGACAATGCCAACTCACAGCTGGACGAGCCAGAAGCACCTACTGTTACTGAACCTATGGAACAATTATGAAACGTAGGGCCCGAAGTTTCAAAAGGATTATTTTAGTGAATATGGGTGCGGGCAGGTTCAGTTTTCTGTTTACGGAAACGCAATTCATGAAAATGTGCAGAATTCCGAAACACCGACAGTGAATTGCAGTTTCAATATAACAGATTTGTCTTGCGTTATGACGTGATAACATAAGATTTCTTTTATCCACTGGGGTTGGTTTTCAATGTTTGGGGTGGAGTAAATGAGTTGTTATGGTTTGTCTATAGAATAAAACGACTCCGCTGTTTGCATTTGGGAACTTCTACAAATGTTTGCACTACTTCCTATTGTAGAGGATGCAATATGCACACCACACGAGGTGTTTAAAAATATAATACTCATCTGATTAATTTTCAACATCTCCTTGGCCTTAAACCTAGGTCCCCTCATATTATTCATCTGAACACGTCTCAAAGAAGTCTGTGACTCTCGACACCTCCATACACCTGAATTTTAAGAGGTTTACGGTGAATTTCTTGCGCCTGTTCAGAAGAGTCACAAACGTTCCAAGCTTTCTAGGTTACTAAAGTTTTCTAATCCTATTGAATCTCCTATGTACCCATCCAATGTGTTGGAATGCTTTCTGTACTCAGCTGAACAGATCTACAACACACTTTCCTTGTCTGGTCTTGCCAAAAGGCTTTCACATCTATAAATTGCTATACACCCTTATGGCCACAGTAAGTGTGGTCTTAAGTACACTATCCACCCATTCAGTAACATGCAAGAAGATATCCGCTTGCCATCTAAATCGCATACGTCAACTCTGAGAATGTCCCTGTATTTAAGTGCCACATCATTTGTAACCTCACATATATCTGAAGTAAATTCCATTTCCAATCTCTCCGCCTGAACGTTTGGCTGAATATGTCCATCTGTCTCGTAAGAATTCCATTTTTGCTACATATATCTAACTCAATCTTTAATTGGCAGATGTCATTCAATGTGAATAAATGTGAAGTTATCCACTTTGGAAGCTGGAACAAGAGGGCAGAGTATTGTCTGAACGGTGTCGAGTTAGGTAAGGGAGAAATGCAAAGAGACCTAGGAGTCCTAGTTCACCAGTCAATGAAGGTGAATGAGCAAGTGCAACAGGCAGTAAAGAGGGCAAATGGAATGTTGGCCTTTGTTACAAGGGGAATTGAATACAAGAGCAAGGATGTTCTTCTGCATTTGTACAGGGCCCTGGTGAGACCACACCTGGAATATTGTGTACAGTTTTGGTCTCCAGGTTTAAGGAAGGACATTCTGGCAATTGAGGAAGTGCAGCGTAGATTCACTAGGTTGATTCCTGGGATGGCAGGGCTGTCTTACGCAGAGAGGTTGGAGAGATTGGGCTTGTACACATTGGAATTGAGGAGATTGAGAGGGGATCTGACTGAAACGTTTAAGATAATTAAAGGATTTGATAGGATTGAGGCAGGAAATATGTTCCAGATGTTGGGAGAGTCCAGTACCAGAGAGCATGGATTGAGAATAAGAGGTCAATTATTTAAAACAGAGTTGAGGAAGAGCTTCTTCTCCCAGAGAGTTGTGGAGGTGTGGAATGCACTGCCTCGGAAGACGGTGGAGGCCAATTCTCTGGATGCTTTCAAGAAGGAGCTGGATAGATATCTGATGGATAGGGGAATCAAGGGATATGGGGACAAGGCAGGGACTGGGTATTGATAGTGAATGATCAGCCATGATCTCAGAATGGCGGTGCAGACTCGAGGGGCCGAATGGTCTACTTCTGCACCTATTGTCTATTGTCTATTGTCTATTTAATTTATTAAGAAGCTCACCCAAATCATTCAGGCACAATCAGTGGATACTTTATTTGGTATATCTCTACACCTGCTCGTGAATACATAGATATTATAGGCCAAACGTGTGGTAGAAGATTAGTGCATATACGCATAGGGGCAAAATATTCGGTTATTGTTCTGACAGAACATCTGAATGGAGACGAAATGTGGGCTAAGTGACGTGGAAGAATTATTGCTGCCAAAAATTGTTTTGTGTAGCAGAAACTGAAGATGTCATGTGATTTTAACACACAGCAGTACCTAAAGCTTGCCCAGAATGGTGCAAGAGATAAATTTAAAAAAAAACATCGAATGAGTAACTGTGATGTGGCTGAAAACGTTTTGCTCAAGAGAACAGTTAGATGTGAATGGGCACATTGCTTGATGCTGACAGGAAGGCGGCAGTAACTCAACTAGTCATGCATTACAACATAATTATCCAGAAGAGTATCTCTGAATGCACAACATGTTGTTATCCCGATCATCATTCCCATTATGAACTTTCTTGTGCATATCGATATCTTCCACATCAGGCAGACCATGAGAATAAATCATTAAAAGCACATAGCCTTAGAACTTTCAAATCAGTCTGCCATTCAATATAACCAGAAAAGGTATTATCCAGCTTCGAACTGTTTTCTGTTTCACTGCCCTTGGCTCACGTTATAGTGATCGTTCAACTAATTTTCGACAATTTGTATGTCCCGAAACTCTAGCTTTTACAAACTACGCATTCACAGACGCACTTTTAGGTACACTTTGACATCATTGGAAATGCGAAATTGCAGCTGACAATTTGGAATTGAAATTCGGATGTGATGAATTAAAGTTAGTTAAATTGTATTTATTTAATTTAATTAGAGATACAGCTGGAAATAGGTCTTCCCGCTCCTCAAATCGCACCTTCCAGCAACACTTGATTTAAACGTAGGTAATCACAGGACAACTTATGACGATTGATTAACCTCTGAACAAGTACGTCTTTGCAATGAGACAGAAACGGAGTACACAGAGGAAACTTCACCGGTCACGGGGAGAACATGAAAGCACATTACAGTCGGCATGGAACTGCAAATTCTGGAGCACCCCGAGCTGTAATGGCATCTAATTCCTAAGCTACCATAGCGACCGCGATAAATATCCATTAGGTAAGAATAATTTGTTAAATATTCTGACTCCCATGATCTTGTTCATCTAGGAAATACTGAAAATGCCCCAGCCAATGCTTGACTGGATTATACAAGTATCCAACGTAAAGATACGACAGAACGTTCATCACTGGTTATGTTATTTGAACGGAAGAGAAGATCAAGCACTGAGATCAATGAATATTGCACCTGCTTTCTGACAATTCATATACATTCAGTTAACTCTATGGCCATTTTCCTATTCCTATGCCCCACGCCCGTCAGCGCCATTTCATTTTTGAACGGTATTGGAATATCTGGAAATTGGACAATTCTGCATTCCTACATTCGGAAGAGCTTACTTGGCTCCTACCAGAGTAATTAACGGATGAACTGAAAACTTTCATCGAACTTATTTGCATTTTAAACAAAGAGCACAATTTTAGGAGGTGATCAATGATTGGCTAAGTGTTTTGTTCATATAAGTTTGTTTTATTTTGTCTTACAGCTGAAAGCAGATTTGATCAAAACAACAGGCATATGACAGAATACACATCAAATTGAACTTACAGCTGAAAACATGGGTTTAAAACAGCGTTGGCGAAGAAAACAAAGCAGAAAGGGGATGACTGTGACACTCAGACAGGAGGGGCTTTTAGACACGTTCGTAGGGAGGATTAGCTAACTGGGCTTGAAATGTCGATTCAATATATATAAAATCTAACGTCTTTGGATGGAATATCAAGACGTGCAGGCTGCTCCCCTTGTGAGAAAAAAAACACACAGTTTATTTTATTGACTCGAATACAGGGATCCGACAATAAAACTCATATATATTTTAACATGGAAAAAATACGGTAACAATATAAGTGCACTGCAAATAACTGCAACAGATAAAATGGACTCAAAGTAATAATAGCCACATCGTTTGCTTAGGAATACCGACCGCTGCAAGTACAGGATAGTAGTTAGTGACAATGTAAAAAAATGCCGGTTATTCCATTGCCTGACTACGGCCCCGAATACGTTAACTCAACTTCCCAATTATCCAGCAGGAAAATTTGTTCAACAATCCCTTATACAACAGAGCAAAGTTCTGAACTAATTAATCTTCAGTCGCATCAGTTACAGCTCAGTGAATGAATACAATCATTGATGTATTTTTACTCAATTTGACAATGTGATTCACATTTCGCTCCTTGAAGGTCATTGCATTACTGTTTCTTCAGATTCTGAAAACACGTGTTGCAAGCTGCATTTTTGTGACAAGATATCTGAGTGGGTCAACTCTTTTTACCCCTTGGGATCAATATTATTGAGCCTATGATCGTTCATCTCAAAGAATTAGCATTTATTATATTGTGCTCGGCATGTCAGCACATAAAATAAAGCAACAGAACTTAACACTTACATACTTTTCTGTCAAATTTTACCCCTTTTGACATTTGACAGCAGTAAACACACCCTAAATGCCAGTTTTAGCCGAAATTTGATGATTTCGAAAAGTGACCCAAAATACGCAAAAATGAAAATACTTTAAAAATTTATACTTTTGCACAGGTGCTACAATTTTGTGTACATTGAGGCAGTCCCGCGTCAAATTTAACCCGTATCTATTGAAATGGATATTAAATCTCTGAAACATTGATTAAGGATTAATGTACATTGAGGTTGTTCTGTGTCAAATTTGACCCATATCTATTGAAAAGAATTTTAAATATCTGAAACATTAATTAAGGATTAACCGCCCATTTATTAATGTCAGATAAGCTATTTATGCATTCTAAATAGATCTATTGTCCAAAATTTGGTGTAGACAATTGTTATGAGGGGACTCATGGGCTGGGTTAAAATTGACCCAGACCATATTGTGAATATTTAGAATATGAACTATATGCAAGGGATAACTTTGGCATAAAATGGCGTTCTGGTACAGGAACATTCTTATAGCTGTCTTGTCTTTAGGGTGGTCTTAGTTCTACTTGCGATTGCAGCGAGGATGTGTGAATTAATATAGACAATGTTTGCTTAATTCCATATTTGCCAAAAGTTCAAAACCCCTGACTATCAGCCCATAATACCAAACAATATTGTAGCTGAATTGGGCAATTTGGGCCACCAGTCTGCTGCGCCAATTCAACATGGCTATTTCAATATTTCTGTCATCCCCCAATCTCCTGCCTTCTCAAAGTATTCCACAATGTTCTGACTAATGAAGAATCTATTAAGCTCTGCCTTAAATATACATAAAGACATGGCCTCCACTGCTGCTTGTTGCAAAGAATTCCACAGATTCATCACCGTCTAACTAAAAAATTCCTCCTCGTCTCCGGTCTAAAAAGACACCACTTTATTTTTAGACTCTGTCCTTTCTTAGAATCTTCAGTCATAGCACTCACCCTCTCCACATCTACTGTATCACAGACGTTCACTATTGGATAGTTTTCGATGGTTTCCGACATTCTCCTGAATTTCAGTGAATACAGGCCCAGAGCCAAAGTATGGACTTTATATGACAACCCGCAGTTATATCACAACTTGCAATCATTTGCGTGAAATTCATTTGAAACCTCTCCAGTTTCAGCATTGTCCTTTCTAAAATAATGTGCTCAAACCTGGTCACAATACTCTAAGTGAAGCTTCATCAGAGCTTTACAAGTTTCAACATTAGATCCTTGTTTATACTGTAGTGCCCTTGTAAAGACTGCTAACATTTCGATTCCCTTCTTCACCACAGACTTGACCTGCGAGGTAACCATTCGTGAATCCTGCACGTGGTCGCTCCATTAAGAAAACCGTCAACTCTTTCAGTTTTTCTACCAAAGTATATGGCCATACACTTTCTGACATAGCATTACATCCGTCATTTCTTTGCCCATTCTCTTAATCTACTTGTCTTTTTGTAGCATCTCTACTTCCTCAAAGTTGTTTGACTTTGATTTGATAATGGAATTGCCAGAGATGAACACGCACGCAGTTTGTTTGTAACAAGGTTGTTCCCTGTTAGCGGCTGGCCAAAGGCCAATCCATCATCGTACAAATAGTCCACTCGGTCCGAAACAAAAGCCCTATCGAATCCAAAATCACGACTCTCCCGTTCTGGATACAGCTTCGATTGCCTTCTGATTTCATACAGTTTACTTCTGCTAATGAGGGATTTTCTTTCGTTCGCTGTATCTTCCATCGTTTCTTGTCTGTTAAAAAAAATAGCTGCAATCAGTAATCTCCGCTCATGTTCCTATACCTGGATACAATTTCACGTTGCCGCTTGTTTCCTTCCATATATTACGAATATAATTTATTAAGCATCACAATTTTTGCCTCGCTGCGCTAATCAGGATTACTTATAAAAATTAAGGCTGAATCAGACGTCTAAATACTGCTGTACCTACGGATATGTGAGATAGTTCCTTCAGAGAAAAAGCAACTTTGACTTTCACTATATTAATGTTTGGACGAGAGAGGATGGCGATGCAAATGGAAGCAAACAGTAACAGTGGGATATTATAATGGGAATTTAGCACAGTAATCTCAGTTTGGATAATTCTACTATGGTATACATGTGCCCACTAGGAAATGTAACGTGCGTCCTGGAATTCCGTTTAATTAAGCAGATGCAAATTGATCTTCTCTGTGATATTTGCTAAGAATGTACTTGAAGAATGAGTGGCCGAGCATTTTGGGGGTAACGAGAAAATCACTGAAACTTTGAAGTTTGTTAGGGAAGGGTGAAAGCATCGTTTAAAAAAAAATAAAGTCGTGGATTCAGGAAGTGTGGATTGGACATCATAATCTGAAATCCGACAAAAGTACTTGAAGGTAGGTCAATATCGGACTCGTGCGAATAATTGGAACGTAAAAGAGCGGGTCATTACTTCCAACGTTTGGGAATGAGGGTGAAAGATATGGCTGAAAACCCGAAGACACATTAAATGTCGAGGCATAACGAAGGCTGACTAACAAATGGAATAATAGCTTAGCAGGAAAACAGTGCAGCGTCTTTAAGTCCAGATTATCTGTAAGACCGTCCAAAATAAACTAACACGGAAAAGGTGAGACATGAAATAAATGTGGCATACAAGATTAAAGAACAGGCTAAACATTCAACGATTTGTTTTGTTTTTTCAGAGCAACACTCTAATCACGGAAATGGAAAGCTTATTTAAGTACTGTTTATTACGTTGAGACATATTAGTAGTCTGTTTATTTTAACCAGCCTACCATATGCTTCACCATCCAGGGGACTTAAGTCTGGTACTTGAAGGAAAATAGCTACTTCTGTTTTACCATCAGTAAGGCCATTATAGATGCGCAAATTAGGCTGCCTGTGAAATTCCAGTCTGCATTTTATTGTCACTCAAAAGAGAAAGTATTATATGTTCTATATATCTTAATCGCTATCAGTACACCGGTGCATGATAGGGCTCTACTTCCTCAGAAATGTGCCGAAATTCGGCATGACATTAGAATGCTTGACACATTTCTATAGATATGTAGTGGAGGATATTTGACTGACTCTGTCATTGCCTGGTAAGTATGTACCAGTATCGGTGAACAGGAATCATGCAAAATATAATTGATACGCGGGCTACAGATTAAGGAAGCATACGGCGTTTTGTCCTTTATCATTCGTGGGATTGAGATTAGGAGGCGAGGGGTAATGTTACAGCACTATAGGGCCCTAGTCAGACCACACTTGGAATAATGTGCTCAGATCTCGTCGCCTCACTATAGTACTGATGTGGAAACCATAAAAAGGGTGCATAGTAGATTTACAAGGATACGGCCTGAATTGGGGAGGATGCCACATAAGAATAGATTGAGTGAACTCGGCCTTTTTTGCTTGGAGCGACGGAAGAAGAGAGGTGACTTGATAGAAGTGTATGAGATGGGTTACTTAAGGCTTTGCTTATCAATATCGGCATTTATCATAGGAACATAGAAACACAGATGAAGATGTAAATAGCTCCTCTGTAGCTACGTACAAGCACCTTAAAACTGTGCTCTTTCGTGCTAGCCATTTCAACCCTCGGAAAAGTTTTTTGACTATCCAGACGACCAATGCTTTTCATCGTCTATTACATCTCTATGAGGTCACCTCTCATCCACTGTCGATCCAAGGAAGAAAGGCGGAGTTCTCATAAGGCATGCTCCCGAATCCGGACAACATCCTTGTAAATATTCTCTGAACCCTTTCTATGGTTTGCACATCCTTCCCATAGTGCGGTGACCAGAACTGAGCACAGTACTCCAAGTGGGGTTTGACCAGGGTCCAATATAGCTGCATCATTACCTCTCGGCTCCAAAAATCAATCCCATTTTTGATGAAAAGCAATGAACATTGTGCTTTCGTAACCACAGAGTCAACTGCACAACAGCTTTGAGCATCCTATGGACTCGGACACAAGATCGCTCTGATCCTTCACACTGCCAAGAGTCTTACCATTAAACTATCGTCCGCCATCATACTTGCCAAACTCACACTTATATGTGTTGAACTCCATCTGCCACTTTTCAGCCCAGTTGTGCATTCTATCAGTCTCCCGCTGTAACCTCTGACAGCCCTCCACACTATTCGCAACACCTCCAACATCTGTGTCATCAGCAAACTTACTAACCCACCCCTCCACTTCCTCATCCGGGGCATTTATATATATCACGAATATATTCTAGAACAGATCGGTGTTCTAGAACAGTTCGCTAAGGCACACTACTGGTGACCGAACCCCATGCAGAATATGACCCGTATTGAAAGACTCTCTGCCTTCTGTGGGCAAGCCATTTCTGGATCCACGTAACAATGCCCGCTTGGATCTCAAGCCTCCTTACATTCTCAATAAGCCTTGCATGGTGTGCCTGGTCAAATTCTTTGCTGAAATTCATATACACTATATCTACTGCTATTCCCTCATCAAAGAGTTTATTCACATCATAAAAAAAATTGAAGCTGGCCCTTAAGGAATGACCTGTTTTTCACAAAGCCATGCTGACTATTCCTAATCATATTATTCGTCTCTAAATGTTCATAAAACCCGCCTCTCAGGACCTTCTCCATCAACTTATTACCCACTGAAGTAAGACTCATTGATCTATAATTTCTTGGGGTAACTCTACTCCCTTTTTTTAAAATAATGGAACAATATCCGCAACTCTCCAATCCGCCGGAACGTTCTCCGTCCCCATTTAGGATGCAAAGATCATCGCTAGAGGCTCAGCAAACTCCTCCTTCCCCTTCCACCGTAGACTCAAGTACATCTAAACCGGTCACAGAGACTTACCCCACTTGATTCTTTCCAAAATCTCCAGCACATGCTCTTTCTTAATATCTACATGCTTAAGCATTTCAGTCGTCTGCAAATCATCCCTACAAACGCCGAATCATTTTCCGTAGTGAATACAGAAGCAAAGTACTCATTAAGTACCGCTCCTATCTACTCCATTTCCATACACAATTTTCCACTGTCACTCTTTATTGGTCCTATTTTATTTTGTAACGTCTTATCCTCTTGCTCTTATCATACTTGTAAATGCCTTGGGGTTTTCCTTAAACCTGTCCGCCAAGGCCTTTTCATGGCCCCTTCAGGCTCTTCTAATTTCTTTCTTAAACTCCTTCCTGTTAGCCTTATAATCTGCAGGATCGCTATTACTAGCTAGTTGTTAGTAGCTTTTGTCATCTGTTCTTTTTTTTTCTTGGCTAGATTTACAACAGATTTTGTACATCACGGTTCCCGTACCCTATCATCCTTCCCTTGTCTCATTGGAAAATACTTATTCAGAAACCTACGCCAATATCCCGTGAACATTTGCCACATTTCTTCCGTACATTTCCCTCAGAACATGTGTTCCCAATTTATGTTTCCAACTTTCTGCCTAATAGCCTCATATTTCCCCTTTCTCCAGTTAAGAGCTTTCCTAACTTGACTGTTCTTTTCCATCCCCAAAGCTATGGTAAAGATATAGAATTATGATCACTTCCTCCAAAATGTTGTCCCACTGACCTGATCCTGTTCATTTCCCAATATCAGGTCAAGTCTTCAGCTTTCAGGTCAGGTGTTCTTGTAGGCTTATCTACATATTGTGTCAGGAAACCATCTTGAATACAGCAAACACATTCCAATTCATCTAAACCCCTCGCTATAGGGACGTGCCAATCAATACTTGGGTAATTAAAATCTCCCAACACGTCAATCCTGGTATATTTACATCTTTCCAGAATCCATTTCTCTATCTGCTCCTCGATGTCCCTGCTACTATTGGGAGAACTATGAAAAAACACCCCGTAGAATAATTGACCCCTTTCTGTTTCTAACTTCTACCGACCGAGACCCCATAGACATTATCTCCGTGTCTTCCTCCCTTTCTACGGTCGTGACACTATCTCTGATCAACAGTGCCACGCCCCCAACTCTATTTCCTCCCTGCTTGTCCTGAATTTGTTAGTCCTTTATTATGTGTTTATGATAGTTTCACCAGCAGTGAGAATTTCTGCCTTATTCTGCGTTTTGCTCTGACTTAAGTTTCGTATTTCATACTATGTGTCGGATTCGCATATGCTTGGGTAGATTGTTGCATGTGGTTTTAGTTGATTAAAAATATGCTTAGAACCTTTATCTGACTGTTGTTTCGATTATTAATATCTGTGATTCCTCTTTTTTCTTCCATTCTAAGTAGTCTTAATCTGTTCATTCCACTGGACATAATGCTTTCTGAAGGTTCAGAAATCAGTTCTTATTATTTTGTAATATTTTCAGGCCGGCTTCGATCCAAGATATTATACAAAATAAGCCGTTAATATAGAGATAGGAAAAGCGTTTATTGCCTTTGTTATATTGTTACTATCGAACATTGTTTGGCAGGTGTTATTTAGGATCGAGATAATTTCTATGAACGCGTTTCAACGCGTTATGTTATATTGCATTTGCTTATTGATATGCCAGGTGCGTACATGTTTGATGCCCATTTATCGGTTGTATTGAATCCTGGCGCTCTGTTTTGTCTTTTATCCGCCCTATTGTACCGTTATAAATAACCATGTAACCAAAAACAATTACAGCACGGTAACAAGCCATCTCGGCGCTTCTAGTCCGCGCCGAACGCTTACATTCTCCTAGTCCCACCAATCTGCACTCAGCCCATAACCCTCCATTCCTTTTCTGTCCATATACCTATCCAATTCATTTTTTAAAATGACAATATCGAACCTGCCTCTGCCGCTTCTCCAGGAAGCTCATTCCACACAGATAACACTCTCTGAGTAAAGACGTGCCCCTTCGTATTACCCCGAAACTTTTGCTCCCTAATCTCAACTCATGTCCTGTTGTTTGAATCTTTCCTAATCTCAATGGAAAAAAGCCTATCCACGTCAACTCTATCTATCCCCCTCATAATTCTAAATAGGCCTATCAACTCCTACCTCAGCCTTCTACGCTCCAAATAATAAAAACCTAACTTGTTCAACCTTTTTCTGTTTCTTAGGTGCTGAAACCCCGGTTATATTCTACTAAATCTCATCTGCACTGTCTCTATTTTGTTGACATTTTCCCTATAATTCGGTGACCAGAACTGTACACAATACTCCTAATTTGGTCTCACCAATGCCTTGTAGAATTTTAGCATTACATCCCAACTCCTATTCTCAATAGTCTGATTTATAAAGGCAAACATACCAAAAGCATTCTTCACCACCCTATCTACATAAGATTCCACCTTCAGGGAAGTATGTATCATTTTACCTCGATCTCTCTTTTCTACTGCATTCCTCAATGCCCTACCAGTTAACATGTATGTCCTATTTTGATTATTCCTACCAAAATGTAGTAACTAACACTTATCAGCATTAAACTCAATTTGCCATTTTTCAGCCCACTATTCTAACTGGCCTAAATTTCTCAGCAAGTTTTGAAAACCTACTTCATTATCGACAACGCCATCTATCTTAGTATCATCTGCATATTTACTAATCCAGTTTACCATCCTATCATCCAGATCATTAATGTATATGACAAACAACATTGGACGCAGAACAGATCCCTAAGGCACAACACTAGTCACTGGCCTCCTTCTCTCTGGCATTTCTCATCCAGACACTGTTGAATCTGTTTTACTACTTCAATATTAATACCTAACGATTGAACCGTGCTAACTAACCTTCCGTGTTGAACCTTATCAAAGGCTTTACTGAAGTCCATATAGACAACATTCTTTACGCTTACAACATGCTTTACGCTTACCAATTTTCTCAGCAACCTGTTCAAAAAATTGAATAAGATTTATCAAACATTAACTTCCACGCAGAAATCCATGTTGACTATTCCTAATTAGACCCTGTCTATCCAGATAATTACATCTTCCATCTCTAAGAATACATTCCATTAATTTACCCACCACTGACGTCACAGGCTGCTAATTGCTAGGTTTACTCATAGAACCCTTTTTAAACGATGGAGCCAATGAGCAACACGCCTTGCCTCCGGAAACATCCCCTTTTCTAATGGCATTTGAAATATTTCTAACAGAGCCCCTGCTATGTCTACACTAACTTCCCTCAAGTTCCTAAGGAACATCTTGTCAGGACTCGGACTCTTATCCACTTTCTTATTCTTTAAAAGCGCCAGTCCTTCCTCGTCTTTAATCATCATAGTTTCCATAACTTCATACTTATTTCCCTTACGTTACACAATTCAATATCTTTCTGCTTAGTCAATACCGAAGAAAATAAATTGTTCAAGATTTCCCCCATCTCCTTTGGCTCCACACACAGCTGTCCACTGATTCCTTAAGGGAATATTTCATCCCTCACTATCCTTTTGCTATTAATATAACTGTAGAAACCCTTTGGATTCATTTTCACCTTACTTGCCAAAGCAACCTCATATCTTCTTTTAGCTTTTCTAATTTATTTCTTAATATTCTTTTTACATTCTTTATATTGCTCGGTCACCTCATTTACTCCATGTTGTCTATATTTATCGTAGATCTCTTTCTTTTCACGAACCAATTTTCCAATATCCTTGAAAAACATGGCTGTCTCAAACTCTTAACCTTTCCTTTCAACCTAACAGGAACAGAAAGATTCTGTACCCTCAAAATTTCACCGTTAAATTGTCTCCATTTTTCATTACATCCTTCCCATTAAGCAAATTGTCTCAATCCACTCCATCTAACTCCATGATAACTGATTTCGTTTCTCCTGTTTGATACGCAATTTCGGTCCGGACAGGATCGGACTTGCATTTATTCTAAAGCTGTATAAGACTTGTATTTATTCTAAAACTGCTCAGGCTGGTTTTTATTCTAAAATTGAAATAGTATTGTGTGTAGTCTAAAGGGCAATAAAGTTAATAAACATTCAGAAACTGTATCAGGCTTGAATTTGTTCTGAACCTAGATCATGTTTGCTTTAATTCTAAGGTTCGATCAGATTTGTATATATTTCATATATTAGAATTGGATTTTTTTCTCATCGTATGTTGTCAAAACCTGAAGGTGGACTTTGCCAAACAACCCCATTTATCAATTGCTATAAACTTTCGAACTTTTCAAGCGATGGTTAGTCTTGTGTTCTTCTGAAGATTTGTATTGATATTGCTATGTAGTCGAATTTGTTTAATGCTGTGTGTAGTGACTTCGTGATGACGCCACTTGTAGATATAACTATGGAAGTAAAAAGTGTACACTGTTCATGTTCCAATATCTTTCAAATTACACTTTTAATGCAACTTACTTTTGGAAGTTCTCACTTAGAAAGTCGTTGACGCTCATCTATACTGTATTATTATATCCAGGCGATTATTATGCAATTTTCCTGTCTGTAATAACTGATTGGTCGTAATATAATTTGTGGGATTCTGTCTCGAATACTGGATCTAGAATGCATGTATTCTAAGGTATTGTATACTTTACTTTAAATCAAGAGTTTGATTAGGGACATTTAATACCTGATTGTGCCTTTGAAAGTAATCAGGTTGAGTTAACCTACGAAAAGTTTCATTAATGTGTTAGATTATTTCTGAATTAAATTGGCATTATCTACATTTCTGATCTTTAATTTCTTGGCCTTTTGTAACATATTTTTGATCATTTTTGTGTTAACCACCTGGACATGTGTTGTCACGCGGAAGCCTTTTATTTCTGGGAAGAAGTCTCCAACTCCGAGTAGGGCGTTCGACTCTTTAATGTCGTTGGCTGTTCTGCGCTGATCATGGAGACGTCTTCTATGGAGTGCCATGGTCTTCATTTGGTTACCTTGTTTATCAATAGTGATAATCTCTTCATTTTTCTGTTTTTTTGCTATCATCTATCATTAAAGTTTGGTGGTGTATACTTCTTATTGGAATTTTATGTGCTCGCTTGTAGTGCTGGATCATGGTTTCTTGGTAAACCTTTACCTGTTGAAGGATCTCTGCTGAAAGTTTTAACTGTTCACTCGTTTTTCCACAGCTGCTAATTGACTTTCTGAAGTGTGTGTGTGTGTGTGTGTGTGTGTGTGTGTGTGTTTGTGTGTGTGTGTGTGTGTGTGTGTGTGTGTGTGTGTGTGTGTGTGTGTGTATATGTGTGTGTGTGTGTGTGTGTGTGTGTGTGTGTGTGTGCGTGCGTGCGTGCGTGTGTGTGTGTGTGTGTGTGTGTGTGTGTGCGTTGCTTGGATTTTCTGCTTTTGGATATTTTCTCGTGTGGATGAAAGGAGGACAGCAGCCGTGGTCGTTATGCAATTTAATAAAGCACTTGGTAATCTTGGAAAAAAGAATGATGCTTTGGTAAGTCAGATTGCAAACAACTATTCTCTACCTGCATATATAACTAACTTGATGATGATAACAGCACCATGTAGCAGTGTAAGCTTGCATTCCAGTCTTGAAACCAATGACTCATGAGGTGCTTCAAACTTTGCTTGTCAACCTACTTAGGAAATTGAGTGGCAAGGTTTGCCAGTGTGTTTTACATGTTGGGCTTCCTGCCATAGAGCGCTCATGAAGTACTCGACCCAGGTGCGGAGGAACAGCAGGGTCCACAGGAAGAGACGGAAAAAAAAAGATGCCAGACATCGGAATACCAACTTAGCCTCGGAGGAGCGAGGAATTCTGAAATTCTCTGAAGCATGTTCATTGCTGACACAATGAGGCGCCTATGAGAATCCACTTTAAATAATCAGTGAACGTCAGCCACAATTAATTTAACAAGATTAAATCGAAAGCGGAAAGCCTTACCAACTCCACGATAAGTAAATACAGGTGCCCAAAAGTCCTGGAAGCTTCAGACTCTACGCTAGCCTGCAGCGCAGACCTCTTGGGGCAATGTTGGAAAATCCGGAGCAGATCTGGTGCTCCCGAGAGAGGTCTGAAACATGACGAGCGGGAACTGAGCTCAAGGAAGCTTTCGAGACTGGCCTGAAGAAAATATGAGGCAAGCCTGGAGTTCGAGCTGTTGATTACATCTTTGAAATGTTGCAAACTTCTTGGTGATGTTTCATACAACTTGACTTCTTTGCACAGTGCAAGGGAACGTTGCATATAATTTGTAAACATGGCATTTCACACGGAAGCGCAGCGAGAACCTATTGCTCCGAAACATTGCAATTGACCTGGGAACTCAGCGAGATCAGCGTGACAACGTAACATGATACAGCAGTGCTTACATTCTGAAATTCTCTGAAGCATGTTCATTTGAAAAGTACACACTCATAAGAGCACAATGCAATAAGAAGTATGATTAGTATTAGGCCATACGGCCTATGTTGATTATTTTGCCATTCCATCAGAGACTGAGATTTGGACATTGAAATTTCCGATGCCACGGATAATTAAAATGCAATTTCTGAATAATTTCTATCAACTGCATCTGCAACGTATGCCAAACTGTTATAGGATAAATATTGGTTTACTAAGATAAAGATTATGCTTGCAATTTTATGGAATGTGCAATACTTGGTATACACAATAAGATGAAATTTTCTGATATATAACGAAGTAAATCATCGCCTTTCTCTTTTTCGGCTCTTTTAGATCGTTCCGGTTCTTTCTGTTGCTCCAATGTCCCCGGTGGATTATATTCGCGGTTATAACATGTCTGACTGTCAACGCATTGAAAGGGCCCCTCTCAATTCATTCTACCCGTTACTGAGCACATCTAGACAGAAAGGCAGCATCCGTCTTCAGGATTCCCTATCACTCAGGTCTGCTCTGCTTCCATCAGGTAAAAGATAGAAAAGCTTCGAGACTCTGACCACCAGGTCCTGCAATAATTATTAACCCTCAACAATCAAGCTCTTAATCCAATAGGATAACATCGCTCCTTCCTGAACTGCTGAATCAGTCGCATCAAAGAAAAAAAGACATGAATTATATCGTGGTAACCGGCAGTATACTGAGCATCAATATAAAATCAAAATATTCTCAGAATTTATGATAAAGTAAAAGCAATAATTGGATTTAATTTGTATTTGAAAACCTGCCTATTTATGTAAACACATATTTTACTCCATTCTGCAGATACTTTCTATGTGTTACATTCTCTGTGTAAATCGCTAGATACATGCATGTGTACTGGAACTGAGAAATTGCAATCTATACCCAAGGAGCTGCAGGATGAATGTCGATGTGTTGAGGTATTTATCAGCATCAAAAGAATACACAATACTGGGTATCGGCTTCAATATGACATTGGCTGATAGACCGAACAACAAAATCGCTGAAGTACTCCGGTTCCCCACACTTCTGGATCATTTCGATTCTAACTGCTATTCCTAGAACTCCGGCGGAAATTGTTCGCGATTCTAACATGTGTAATAGTCAAAACATTCAACGGAAGAATTAACAGTATGTTTTTTATAACAGGGCCCTGATGCTGTCAAATACCTGGTAAGCTCTCCACGTGAATGATCCAAAGTTTTCGGCTTTGGAAAAGCAACGCCAAGTTGCACTGCAAAGAAAACAACTCGATACACCCATCCCAACTGTGACAACATTCGCTATTCTCGCGGTGCAATATCGGTTGCGGAGTTTTTGACAGTAGATGGCGAGGTAGCGATTGAAAGTGAAAGCGAACGTCTACTAAACGGAACAGTCGATGAATGCAATTCACCATTAGACAGCACGAAACACACTGAATGGAATTGAATTGAATGATCTGTATTGTCATTATGCATAGGTCCAATGAAATTCTGTGTATCTTCCTCTCAGGCAATTAAATAAAGCGGTAGATAAAAATAAACAAGACAGTAATAAAATATAGTATAATGTAGATCAGTAGCTATGTATGTTGCATCAGCATCAGAATAACATAGTAATGCACAAATTGCCGTTAGAGCAGGTATTTGAGTCCTTGTGTGTACATGTGTGTGCTCACAGTTTCAATCATTGAACTGTGGGAGTGGTGTGATGGAGGCCACAGCTCTGGGGTAGAAGCTGTCATGAAAACGAAGTTGGAAAAACGAATATGCAAAATTAATCTTCTCCAGTAAAAAAGCAAAACGAAGTCCAACTGATTTGCTGAAGCCCTTGCGACCAGGTAGCGAGTGAGACATTTAAAGAGGTCACACTCCCTGGAGATAAGATCACGATTGCTGATAAATTAAATAAAAGAGATGATAAGAAATGGATTATTCACAACAGGGCTTAGTCTAATTCATAGAAAATTACTCCTCTCTCCCTCTTTCTTAGTCTAAGAGCCTAGATCATACCATGGCTGCAACGTCGACCAAGACGATCGCACGCATATGTTGACGGAGCTGGAATATGTTTGATTCAAACTCTAAAAAATTTCGAGTTCTAAAATAATGAAAACAACAAAGCAGGTCCGCTTCCGAGAGATAGAGAGAGAGAGAGACAGAGAGAGAGAGAGAGAGAGAGAGAGAAAGAGAGAGAGAGAGAGAGAGAGAGAGAGAGAGAGAGAGAGAGAGAGAGAGAGAGAGAGAGAGAGAGAGAGAGAGAGAGAGAGAGAGAGAGGGAGAGAGACAGACAGAGAGAGAGAGAGAGAGAGAGAGAGAGAGAGAGAGAGAAAGAGAGAGAGAGAGGGAGGGAAGGGGTACGTGCAACTTGCTCTTCCTTCATTTTGTAAGACAAGGGACATTGTGAAAGTAGGGGAGCATATTTTACCAGTACCCATACGACAGGTGGCAAAACAAGTAGATAAGCTCATTTTCTAATATTATACAAGGGAAGTTTCTCAGTGTATCAGCTTGCAAGAGCTGATTGGGCTATGTTGGATATGGGCAAAGAGGCCACCGACAGTCGGTGTGTTCGTGTTAACGAAATGTTTAAATTTTTGAATGCATAACTGTTACTGCGAAGGCCATGTCTGTTTGAAACAAGGTCTGCTGGAAGATCTGAGATATTGATGTCTTACCCAGGGATAAGGAGGAAGGAGTAGTCATATGTTGAAGTGGATTCCCGATTGAGTATATGGAATGCAGTCGTGTTTGAAAGAAGCAATCAAAAGGTACGAAGTTAACAGAAGAAAGCTTCGCAGGAAAACTAATAAAAATACAATGAAAATTTTCAGAGCAAGGAAAGAATAAATAAACAGGTAGAGAGAGAGAAAGAGAGAGGGTGAGGCCTGCATTGGCCATTTGGACATATCCGTGGAGGCATAGGATGTGGGTCTGCACCCTCATGAATATTTCGCCTGCGTATTTTAAGGTAGAAATAAAGATTTCAGAATTACGATAAAATAATTGTTAGGTCTTGTGGCTGTTCCACGTGATAGTAGATGTGCCGCAGGAAGTATGATGGTAAACAAACCTTAAGGCCGTGAACAGTTAAATCCAAAAAGTCTCTCTGAGGCACGATAAGGAATTGCGGGAGCCCCTGCAGAACGTTGCATCGTCGCTTAATCCGGCTGAAACTCATATGAAAGGTAGGGAACATATTGTGGCCTTATTAAGAGGGGACGCAAATAATGACTTTGGAACGATAGCCGGGGTATCCAAAATCAATATTATGTACATTACTGAAGAAGATTTTGATAGTTAATGTCAGGATGCTATCAGTAATTGTCACCATGGCATTCTTATGAACGCAATTCAATATTGTTTGATGACATGATAAAGAGGGTGATTAACAGCCGAAGGAGGTTTTGCCGAGCGAGGCGTTATCGGAAGAAGTAAAACAAAATATTGGAATGCACTTAGTACAGAAAAAAAATCGATAAAAAATTGCAATCGACGGACACACTGGAAAGATCGAGCAAATCATTCAACAGGTGGTGAAAAAGTGATAATAGAAATCGAATTGGAAGACTAATATAATGGGGCACAAATTATGTTCCAACTGCCTTGAAAGGTAAGTGAAGAATTTCAAGACAAAAAGAACAACAGATGTAGGGAAACGGCTGCGGATAATGGTCAGACTGCAAAAAGTAATATGGAAAAACAATGAAAAATCAACAAATAAGGGAAAGACGGTACCACACATTTGAAAAAAAACAGTGATATTATTTGCCTTGCCGTGTTTGGTGCACTATCCACAAGTAGTCCAGATTTTGGATCATCTCTGCTTATTGAGCATGAAACTGCACAGGCTATGAGCCAAAAAAAGACACAATGTTAATACAATAGGATAATGACTATGTTTTGCATTGTAACTCCGAAAAAAATCGAAATAAATACACTGGAACCGCGATGAACTTGGCTACTTGGTTTTTCTTTAGTGACGCAATCATATCTGACGTGATGGCGCAAAGACGTATGCTATCCACAGACTTCCTCCAGATAATCTATAATGAACAGAAGAATAGAAGAAATAGGAGAAGGAGGAGGCCATCTGGCCCATTAAGCCTGCCCCACCATTCAATAAGATCATGGCTGATCTGTCCGTAAACTCAGCCCCACCTACGCCCCTTTCCCCCATAGCCCTTAATTCCCTTACTATGTAAATAATCTATCTAACTATCTCTTAAACTATATTCAGTGATGAATTCTCCACTGCTTCCCTGGGCAGAGAATTCCACAGATTCACCACTCTCTGGAAAAAAAAAAACAGTTTCTCCTCATCTCCGTCCTAAATCTTCTCCCCTAAACTTTGAGACAATGTCCACTAGTTCTAGTCTCACCTACCAATGGAAACATATTTCATTTTTTCTATTTTATCTATCACTTTCAAAATTGTGTATGCTCCTGTAAGATCTCCTCTCATTCTTTTGAACTCCAGAGAGTATAGCCCCGGATAACTCATTCTCTCCTCATAGCTTAACCCCTGGAATGAACCTGGTGAACCTCCTGTGCAATACCTCCAAATCCAGTGTATAATATAATTATGTAAAGAACAACGAATGCTTAATTAAATTGGATATTTACAATTTTACGCAAATATTACTGAAATAATACAGACACTACACTCTTCTCTGCTCAACAATGAACTACAACTCAATGTAAACTGCTTGTCAACCCAAATATGTAACATATTGCTGTTTTCTCATCTTCGTCTCATCTACCATAATTCAATATACATTTTTCCTAAAGATTTAATTGCTATGGAAAATATCTTACTTTTTTGAAATAATGTCTTTTCTGAAATCAGTGCAATGGTGTGGGCTCACTATGCTTTGCAGTTGTAAAGCAATCTCATGTTCTGAAGCCTATTATGTGGTGGTTGTAGAACTCTGTGATTGCAGGAAGTGGTTTTGTTAACACCTGACCTGTTAACATTCCGCGCTGTGCATGGCAAGCAGCTCGATGATTAGGCAAATTTTCTAGATAGCACTTCTGGTTTCATCACCAATACAGAACAGGCAGCTAGCGCCTTCTCTAATTTAACTCTGAACTTCGATAGTACAAGACCTTAAAATCGCCACATAAAAGAGTAGCCGTTAAAGGCGTGTTCATCTCTGCGCTGGAAAAAAATAAGGTACTAGAGATTTGATGTGCATCTGGGCGGCGATACAGTCCTGTGACTCTTTGGGTAGCTTTGGCGTTTCCTTTCTTTCATCTCTGCCTTAACAGGGCGGACTTCAGTTTGCATTTTGTAGAATATGTCAAGAGGAGTGTCCTCTTTTAACATTGCTTTCAGATGTTTTGTTTCCCAAGGAAAACAGGACAATACATCAGCATTTCATGGATTGTTTTTTCTCTTGAAATCGACCTTGCAATTATGTCCTCGGAGAAACAGAACCCACCACTGCATTTGTGCTAGTGCTGTAGTAGGGCACTCTTTTGCGATTGGAAATAGATGCCGCTGGTTGATGATCTGTAGTGAAGGTAAACCTTCTTCTATTACAGTACTGGTTGAAATGTGTTTATTTTTACCTCAAACTAGGATCAAGGCATTTCTGTCGATCTCTACGCAACTCTTCTCTGCAGCGGCAAAGGTAATGGAAAGGCTAAGGGACATTCACTTCAATCATGTGACATCGTGTGACATGTCTGCATTGAGACAGAAGGCGAATCACAACAAGTTTCACTCGAAGCTGTGGATTATAAGGTGTGAATACAGTGTGTAACTTCAACATTTATTATCTCTTTTGGTGAAAACACCTCACACTTCCTTGTCCATTACCATTTCTTCCTGATCTCCAGTGATAAGTTTAATAGGTGGTAGACAGAAGGCAGATTAGGCAGGAAACCTTTATAATAACTCATACATCCGAAAAGGGACCGCAACTGTGAGCCGCCCTTTGTCTTTGGGGCATCCACCTGTGCTTAAATTTCCTCAGCATGGTGCTGTTAACCTTGTTTGTCAAAGGTGTGAGCACAATAAGTGATGTTTCGTTTAAATAATTAACTGTGAGCCTGGTCAGTCTTGCGACGACTGGATGACCAATCGCAGGTGCAGATGCATTTTCAAAAATAAGACAATTATTGCTATAAAGATCTGTTGTGGATGTTAATCGTTTGAAGAAATTTAGACAGTCCTTTAATATCCATCTGTCGTTAAGTCGCAGCTAAGTCTATCTTGTAGAAATATTTCTCACCTGAAAGGTTTGCAGATATATTCTCTGAATATCACCACAGATTTCGACAGACACTTCCTTCTTCCGCTGGGTCAATGGTATCCACTCAGTCTTGGATACAAGTCCTTCATTCTCCAAGCGATCTAGCTCACTGCTAAAAATATCACGGCTAGGATATGGGCTTCAGATGTGCATGTATGTTTTGCTTTCTCATACCAGTTTGGGGAGAAGGTGTTAGGCTGAACAAATGTGTCTCTGTCCGATGCTAAGTACCCAACTCTGTAACTCTCAGGGGAAAAGTGCCACGGAAATGCACTGGAAATATTATGTTTTTACTGAGTAAGGCTTCTTTTCGCAGCACTTCAGTTTTGCGTCGAGGTGCTTTTCAAACCAATATTCCACTCATCATTCAGCGCAAGTATCATTAAATACCGAAATACTGAATAGAGAAAGCTGCCAAAATTTATAGCTGTATATCATGTCACTCTTCCTCTTATTTTAACAAATTTATTCGATGGGTATTTCAATGCGTCCTAGAGCTCCTCCCCCCCCCCCCCACTCCAGGAAGTTATTCTGAATTTACAAAATCATTTGTTCTGTGATAGCCATAAAGGATGTTACAGAATAGTAACCTCTAAATGACAAAATGTGATTTTTTTTCTATCCCTGCCATTCTACATATCTTCGCCTTTGCACTAGTAGTACCGCAAACTGGTGACGAAACTTTTTTTTGTTCTAGCATCCAAATCCCGTGGCTTCAAAGGAGAAGGTGTCACTGAATTTTGTGTGGCACAACCTTTCAAAATACTACGGTATTGAAGTGTATCATCTGAGGAGTGCCAGCCGTTAAAAGCTAAACCGCATGTTCAAGCGCCCTTTTCATCCATTTAGATCGCAAAGCACAATTTCAGCATTTTCAGACATTATTGGTCTTCAGCCTCACACCCGCGGTTTCACACACGTCCTTACCATGGTGGACTGCATTGACAGATGGTCAGATATCTTCCCTCTCACATCTACGACGGCCTCAGACTTTATATTAAAGAATATCCGTAAAAACCCATTTACTATAGACAAACATTAAACACCAAACCCGTAAAAAAAAACAACGTCGCACGTTATAATATGCTAAGCGTTCATCAGCCCCTTGGATGCTCGGGTTGACACTCCATCTCATGTTTCCTCTGATTGAAGACCCAAATCAGGACTCTGGGGTACTATGGTCCAGAAACTCAGCATTATGCTATATCACATCTCGGCGGCGTTTCACCCACAGTGCAATGTCTTGTGCGAGCGGTTTCACAGTCCATAAGTGCGGCTCTGAGGGCTTCCCTGACCGGTGAGAGCTGGATTGATCTTCTCCTGTGTGCCCTGCTGTGGCTTAGAAAATCTCATAAAGAGTACCCGCAGTTATCCATGGCCGATTTGGTGTAAGGCCGCCGATACGAGTGCCAGGTCAATATAATACTTGACTCTACGACCACGTTGTTGGCCTCTCCACAGTGTTGCCCACACCTCAGTAAATTCCTGTTCCCACCTCCCAACATAGCGTACAGCACTCTTCGGTTCGTGGTAGGCATATATTCCGCCTCGTTTGATTTCTTCCACCATGATGTACATCAACGTCCTATGAGACCCAATAACGGGAAAATACTTTTATCACAGAATCACATATAAATGTGTGTGAGGGTGGGGGATGTAATCCTGAACGGATTTCAGTAAATCTCCTTAAGCCGTGCCACTACGAATTGGAGGGCTCTGCTATCAGGCTGCTGTCGTCAAGACATGACCATAACAGTGTCAACGCTCAACTGGACGAGCCAGAAGCATTTACTTTTGCCAGCACCTATGGAGAATTGGACCCGTGGTCCGGATAGGCTCCCAATTCGTGCTTTCGTGAATTTGGCGGAGGGAGCGGGGTGCGTTGCAGTTTAGGGAAACGTAATTATGAAAATGTGTATTATTCACAAACACCAACAATGAGTTGGACTTTCACCTGAAGAGACTGTTCCTGCGTTATAACGTGTTACGTAAAGTATTTTTTTTTTTTTTTACGGGGCTTGGTGTTCAATGTTTTCCTGTAGTAAAGGGTTGTTAAGTATATTCTTTAATAAAAAAAAACGTCTATTCAGGTCAAATTTGACCCGTTTTGACATTTGACAGCAGGAAAAACATCCTAAATCCCATTGTCTTAGCCGAAATTTGATGATTTTTCCCAAAGTGCTCAAAAGTGCGCAAAATCAAAATATCTTTTTAAATATATACTTTTCCACAGGTGGTACAAATGTTTGTACATTGAGGCCGCTCCGGGTCAAATTTGATCCGTATCTATTGAAAAGAATTTTAGATCTCTGAAACATTAGTTAAGGACTAATCACCCATTTAGTAATGCCAGGTTGGCTATTTATAAATTTTAAATAGATCTGTAGTCCAAAATTTGATATAGACACTTGTTATGAAGGGATTCTTGGGTCAGGTCAAAATTGACCCGGACCATACTGTGAAGGTATAAAATATGAACAGATTGACTGAGTTAAGTAAGGTGTTGTTGCTTGTTTATCCTCTATTATTGTATCCGGCGGCTTATTCTGTATTTTCCAATCTAAAACAGAGGATCTGTCGTAATATAATTTATAGGATTTTGAGTCTATAACCGGATCTGGTTTGTAATAATAAGGCATGATTTATTTTATGACTTAATATCTTAATGCAAGATTTTGATGAATGATGTCTGCGACTTGATTGCGCCTATGTAACCAATGACGTATAGTTAAATTCCGGTAACACGGTGGAATTTTCAGATATAAATTAGCATGTTTTACATTTATCATTTTTAATTATTCTGTCTTTTGATATGTAATTCTGATATAGTTTGATTGCTTTTTTCTTCTTTTTTGTTAACAAGCTCGTCCTCTTCTGACAGAAGGAACCCTTTTGATATTGGACTGAGGCCTCCAGCTGCGACTCAGCTGCGTCGTTCTATGTTTTGTCATCGACATCTAGTTGCCGCCCATGGAGGGTCTTGCTTTTCTATCCGTTAACTCGTTCATCAGTAGTGATAATTTTTTCATTAGTCTAGGTTTTGATCTCACTTAAGTTCAGTATTTTATACTTCATACCGGAATTGCATATGCTCGTATAGATTGCTGAATCCTGTTTTCGTTGATAAATATATATCGTTAGAAACGTTACTTGACAGCTGTGTAGATTACTAATGTCTGTTATTCCTCTTTCCCCTACTGTTTTCTGTAGTGTTAATCTAAGCTCATTCGACTGGACATAATGAGTTCTGAAGTTTGAACAGTTCTTATATTTCTTTGTAAAATGTTCAGATTGGTTTCGATCCAAGATATTTTGCCAAAATAATACGTCAATGTAGGTATAGCAATAGCGTTTATTTCTTGCCTTTGTTTTGTTTATACACTTGTTTTAATTGGTAGACGTCCCCTTAAGCCTTGAGGCAATTGCTGTGAAATGTTTGCTTTCAGCCTCCCGTGTTCAATTTCCTTTGATTGTTGATAAGCAATTAGCATTCATGTTCCATGCTCATCCATCGATTGCATTATAGCTTGCTGCTCTGTTCAGTAATTCATCAGTCATATTGCACCTTTCAAAACGTTCAATATTCTGCATTGATCCAGTCCGAAGTTAAATTCCTTTGAGAATAGTTCTACTATTTGAATCCTTTGATTTAGCTTTACTGATTTCGTTAATGCTTTTCGATACGCAATTTCAGGCCGAACAGGCTCAAACTTGCATTTAATCTAAAATGGACAATGTTTGTATCTTTTCTAAAACTTGGCAGATGTGTACATATCCTAAAACTGGAATAGATTTGTATGTGTTCTAAAAGAGAAACGGGCTTGCATTTGTTCACACAGTGTGTCGGAGTTGAATTTATTCTGAACCTGGATGAAGTTTGTAGTTATTCTAAAATAGCTTGAAGTACAGTAAATGGGTTGTTCCGGCTCTTCTTAAATACAAAAAGCGTCCGCTGATTTTATTTCGGGAAACATACAACTGGATCTACTACCTCTTTTGACGCAAGGAGTTATGTGCACAACACACGAGATGTTTGGAAATATAATACCCATCTGATTTATTTTCAATATATCTCGCTAACCTATGCCGCGTTGTGTCATTCTTCTGAAGAAATCCCGAAGTATGTGTCACTATACCTCCATACACCTCATAATATTAAGACGTTTACGGCCTGTTCTTTGCGCCTGTTAGGAAGAGCTGCAGACTTTGTCAACTTTCCATAAAACTAACATTTTCTAATGCTATTAAATCTCCCTTTAATGCGTCAAATGTGTTTGAATGATTTCTGTAGTGTGCTGAACAGATCTACCACACAATGTACTCTAGTTCGATCTTACCAGAGAGCTTTGCCATCTTTAAATTGGTGTGCACTCTTATGGCTACAGCCAATGTGGTTTTAAGTACACGATCCAGCCCTGGAGTAATTTGCAAGAAGCTATCACCTCGCAACCTAAATCCCTCCATAGTTCAACTCTTCGAAAGTCCCTGTATTTTAGTGCCCAAACATTTATTACCTCGCACATATCTGAACTATATTCTACTTACCTCTCCGCCTGAGCTTTTGGCAGAACACGTCTATCTGTCTCCTTAGAAATCCGTTTTCGCAACGTATCACTAACCCAATCTGCTTTGCCGTCAATTAGCTCACCTATATCAGTAAGATACACTCAGTATGGATACTCTATTAGCTACATCACTGCACTTGCTCGCTAGTACAAAGATATACTTGACCAATATTGCACAGGAAATGAATTTATAAACGTAAAGACGCAAAAGATTCAGTTATTGTTCTGACAAAACTTCAGAAAAGGGACGGAATTTGAGTCTAAGTAACGTTGATCGTGGAATGATTATTGATTCCAAAAACAATGGTTTAAGTATAGCAGAAGCTGCTGATGTTGTGTGATTTTCCGACACAACAGTACCTACAGTTTAGATAGAATGGTGTAGGAGACAAATACATATGATCGAATGAGTAGCTGTGCTGTGGGTGAAAACGCTTTGTTCGTGAGAACAGCTAAAGGACAATGGTCGGACTGGGTCAAGCTGGCATGAAGACGGCAGTAACTCAAAAAGTCAGGCGTTACAACAGAGCTATCCAGAAGAGTATACATTTAGGCACAAGGTGATGCGACCTTTAAGTAGTGGACCAGGAACATCTTTCTTTGACTTGTTTCTTAGATGCACGAAATACTTAATAAAGTGGCTACTGAGAGCATATGACAAATAGCAACGCAGCAACTGATGGCAATGATACGCAGATCGGGCAACATGAAACATTACTCTAAATCATCAGTAATTTCTATATTTTCAAGGCTAGCTCTCTTTTACAAATACGCGCTGTTATGTCTGATACTTAGCAAAGCAGGACAATGGTCGCGAGAAGGTTATTCTTTTAAACAATACGTGGTAAGGGCAGAAGAGGGTGAAATATCGTTTTGCTAGATGGGTTTAGTTTACGAGTCAGAGTTCCGGCTGAAAATGTTTGTATTAGGCAATGCGATGACCAATAGTAAAACAGTACTGGCTATAATTACATGACCCTTGAACTTATTATTATCATGGTCATCCTTCCAATTATTAACGTTGTTGTGAAAATCGATATCTTCTGGTCCAGGTACACTATTGGAATGAAAAACTAAAAGGAACTGGACGTAAAAACAGAGTGTTTAACTTTTCAATACGAAAGTGACTGATACTATCTAGCCTCGAAGTCTCTTCAGTTTCACTGCCCATAGCTCACCTTACATTGATCTTTCCACCAATCTTCATTTTTTTTTATTTCCTGGAAATCTAGATTACACAAATCTCGGAGTCATTGACTCATTTTAGGTGCCTTTCTGCATCATTTGAAATGCAAGAGTACACTGATGCAACTGACAAATTTAGATCGAAATTCGGATGTTATGAATCACATTTGGAACATACTGAAATATACGTCCAAAAATGGAACTAAGCGCTCGCCAGCGCATTTAATCTTCCCTGTTCTAAACAAATTGTTTTCACTAAAGTAGCTGGAAACTAGCCAACCCGACTTCCGGACACAAGCTGATATGGAACTCTGAGACACCTTCACAAAATACAATACAACTTTATTTGTTTGAAAGTACACTAAAGTGTGCCTGTCAATTAAAAATCCGCCCGTTCAACGTGAATAGGTATTTCACTCCGTTCTTCAGTTCTTCCCTGAATTTTCTTTGTGTCAGTCCGTAGATGCACGTGTTGGTACAGATGCTGAGATATCTAAACATAAACCCAAATTGTTGCAGAATATATATCGGGGTGCTCAAAGACCTGTCTATATAGAAGAAATTTTCCGCTTGCCACTTTACGGAATGTACGATGTAGGGCATCCACAGTAAGATGAAATTGGCTGAAAGAGCGAAGAGCCATATCATTGATTTTCGTCGGTTTTCCACCTCTGCATCCTTCTGATTCTCGCAGCTTTTCAGCAGTCCACGCCGGATTCTGTTTGCTACGATAATATGTCTGATGGTTAGAGCATTGAACAACAGAATTATACATATTGGCAATAATGGTGTTGTGACGCTGTCAAATATTTCGTATATTTTCCAAAACGATTTTGTATAGTATTCGGCCGATTGGATGCAACGCCAAGGGACGTTGTTGATTATAACGTAGGGTTGCACTGCGAAGTAAAATGGAACACACCTTACACAGCTCACCGCACCCACAGACGCTATTACCGCAGTCGCGATTCCCTCGGTGCAGTACTGCTTCCGCAGCTTTTGACAGCAGATGGCGATGCCGCGGTCAGAAGTGAAAGCGACCGTAAACCAAACGGAACAGTCCATTGTTATCGCTCTGAGGACATCTATTATAGCGCATATTGGAGTTATAAGTAGGAAATGAGCAAATAAATAGATGTTATTAATCTGCTGCGATATAACAGCAACTATGACCACCATCAGATCCGCTGTCGCCATGGCCACCAGGTAACTAGTCACGCATTTGGAGAGACCGCATTTTCCACGAGACAGGATCATAATTGCTGTTAAATTCACTAAAGGAATGAAACATAAAAAGAAATATTATTTCCAAGCATGCCCATATTTCATGCTCAAATATCTGCACAACTGAAGATAATGCGCTGACGTTGTTGCAACCCGTCACACATAGACAAATCGCGTCTGCAGTTTACTTCACTTTTCAGAATCACCAGTTAGAACAGCACACCTGACCGGGAAGATTGGATGTTGAAGTGTGCATTAGAGTCACTTGAGTAAGTTCTCCTTAAGTTAAATATGTTTAAAGATTTTTACTGTTATTCTGTTAATTTGGGAATCATGCCTTGAGGAGAGGAAATTTGAGACGAGGGTAAAGATCGACTTCATAGATTCAAAGCAAGGCTTCATTGTTAGAAGTTAGAGGCTGCGTCGCCGCTCACTGGTCACTTCATATTGCGGGGTATGTGCAACATTAAAACTTGAGGACGTGTGGATCTAGACGGGTACATTACAATGGTGAGTTGTCGGTGCTAAGTATAACTCTCACGCGGAAATCTCCATAGCCGAGATTAATTGCGCATTCAAAATCCACTGCAAATTGAAAGCAATGATAAACAAACGGCCTCAAAATCAGCGGCAAATCGCTTCAATATTGGAATGAAGGTACATGGCAATTAAAATTGTTCTGACCATTGATACAAGAGGGTATCGTAACACCCTTAGCACCAAGGCGCAGTAGAGAAACTGCCGAAGGACAACTTTTAAGTACAAAGTTATTTCCATCAGAAGAAATCAAAGACTATTTTAATTTTATTTAGTTAGTCTATTTAGAGATACACCACTTAATAAGCTGCTCCGGTTCTTCGAACCAGACTTACTAGCAATCCTCTATTTAACCCTAGCCAATCCGAGAACAATTTACAATGACCAATTAAACTCTTAAAAGATATGTCTTCAGAATGTGGGAGGAATCCGGAGCATCCAGAGCAAACCGTAGACACCTGAGAGATGGAATGGAACTGGAAACTCTGGAACGTCCCGAGCTGTAGCTACGGTGGCGTCTGAGAGAAATATCGATTAGGAAGCAATAATTTATAAATAGTCTAACCCTCATGTTCTTGTTCGTCTAAGAATTTCCGAAGTCTGCTTGGCAATACGTCAAGGGCTTACAAAACAGCATTTCTGAAGGGATCATATAAGTATCCAAAGTAAAGTTAACAGAGTACGTTGTCGCATGGTATGTTATTAGAATGGATTGGAAGAGCAGGGAAGTCAAGGAACATTACCCCCATTTATTCAGTTAATGTAACGGTCATTTCCTTTAACTGAAACGGCATGCCTGCAATTGGCACATTCTTTTAACTTTATTGAAATATATAGAAATAGGACCATTCTGTTTTGTGTATGTCCTACCAGAGCACCGAACAGTAATGCCCCGAATTAACGGATGAAGTGGAAGCTTTCATCGAACTTCTTCGCATTTAGAACAGGTTGCACAATTTCAGGAGTTAATCAATGATCAGCTAAGTGGTTTCGTCATACAGCGAAAGATTTATTTATTTATTTTTTTACAGATGAAAGCTGATTTGATGGAATTAACAGGGATATGACGGAGTGAAACACACCAACTTAACCTTACAGGTGAAGACATAGGTTTAAAATGGCGAGAGACGAAAGGAAAGGAGAGTGGCTGTGACTCAAAGACACGAGGGGCTCATAGTCAACTGGCCTGAAACTGTTGAGTCAATATCTAAAAGCTCTAACGGCTTTGGCAGGAGCATCAACGTGTGCAGGACTGCTCCCTTCTTTGTTATAAAACAGTTTAATTTTATTAATTCGAATATAAGCATCAGACAATAAAACAACGCTATATTTTTTTTCATGGAACTCTGCGGTAATAATATAAGTGCACTGCATACAATTGCAACAGATAAAATGATTCAAATAAACAATAAGCAATTCGATATCTTACCAGGAATACCAACCGCGGCAAGTACGGGATAGTAGATACTTGCTGTGTGAAATATTGCCGGATATCCCATTTCCTGTCTACGGCAGCGATTATGTGATTTCAACTTTCTAACTGCCCAATAAGTAGAAAATTAATACACTAATCTCTTATACTACAGAAAGAAGATGACCTGAACTAATTAGTCCTCTCTGGCGTCGGTTATGTTCGAATGAACAAATCAATTTACCAAAGTATAATTACTCAATGTGTCACTGTGAAACACATTTCGCTCCTCGAGGGACATTTGCATCAGACTCTGAAAATATGCGTTGCATTTTCTATTTTTGTGACAAGATATTTGAATGGGTAACATCTCTCAATTCATCCGACCCCGCCGCAGCTGCTCTCAAGATGAGGTTTTTCATTCACCTTTCAAAGAAAGGGAAATCCCTTCCTCCACCATAAATGCTGCTCTCAACTGCAGCTCTTCCATTTCACGCACGCCTGCTCTTACCCCATCCGACCGCCTCGCTACCAGAGATAGGGTCCCTCCTGCCTACACCTACACCCAATCAGCCTAAGAATCCAGCAGATATTTTGTCGAAACTTGCTTCACCTCCAAATGTTTTTTTTTTTAATTTTAATTCAAGCTTTTGATGAGCGATGCTTTCCGGTTGATTCTCCCTGTTTAAGTAGTCAGATCCAATTTCCCTGCGAAACGATCCCGTAATGTGTTGGATTGTTTCTTGTGTTGGCAATTTCTACATTTATTAACTTGAAATGTTTAATCTTTTATTATGTATTTTAATCATGTATGCGTCAAACATCTGGTCTTGTATTGCTACAAGCAACCATTTGTTTATGGCAAGGAGGCTATAATTCCGAGCAAGGCATTCGACGTTTCCATGTCGACATCTATTCTACGCTGATCGTGGAGACGTCTCCTATGGAGGGCCATGCTCTTCTTTTTGGTTACCGTATTAATCATTAGAAATACTTTATTATTTTATTCTGTGGTTTGCTATCATTTAAGTTGGTGATTTATACTGCAACTGCATCTGCTCGTGTGGAGTGCAGAATCAAATTTTCCTGGTGGACCCTAACCTGCTGAAGTGTCTCGGCTGAAAGATTCAACTGCCTGGCTTTCTGCAGCAAACGTCAACTTTTCACTCGTTTCCATAGTTGCTGTCTGGCTTTCTGAGTTTATCCAACATATTGTTTGGGCATTGCCTGGATTTCCAGCCTTTTGGATATCTGTTCGTGTTGGTGAATGCAGGACAATGGGCATGGTCTTTATGTAAATTTATAAAGCCTTTGATTATCTTGCAGATTTAAAGATGATCTACTAAGTTATTTTGCATGAAATACAAGGAATGTTCTCTAACCGCACATACAATTGACTTGATGATAATAACAGTCCATAGTAGAGGAAGCCTGTATTCTGATCTTGAAGCCCGTGACTTGTGGAGTGCGTGAGGAATCGCCAGTCAGCCTAGTTATGGAAATTGAGTCGCAAGTTTTTCTGATTTGTTTTGCATGACGGGTTTCCTGCCATGGTGCACTCATGAAGGCTTTGACCCAGGTGCAGATGAACGGCAGGGCCTTCAGGGAGAAACGGAAACAGGAGGTTAAACATTGGAGTACCATCTGTGTTTCCTGGATGCTTTAAATAATCAAAGACTGCAGGAAACGCGTGGCAGCCACTATTAACTTAACAGGATTAAACCGAAAGCACAAATGTTTAGCAACCAGAGTTAAGGTAACAATTAGTAAATATGGGTGTTCAAACATCCTAGAAGCTAAAAATTCTACGGCTAACCGCAAAGCAGAACACTTGGGACAGTGTTGGAAAATCGGTAACAGATACGATGCTCCAGAGACAGGACTGAAAGAACACAAGCAAGACCTGAAGCTCGAAGCAGCTGCCCAGCCAGGTCTAAAAAAAAACACAAACAGGCATGGGGCTGGGGTCGTTGCATATGAATTGGAAACGTTGCAAATAACTTGAAACCATTGCATATAACTTGGAAGCACAGGACGAACATAGAGCTTTGAAATATTGCAGTTCACTAGGAAGCAGAACGAAATCATATAGCTCAGAGTGATTGCATTTTACTTGGAAGCAAATAAAATTCACAGTGTGTATGCTACACGAAACACCAGTGTTCATATTTTCAATTCCCTGAAATATATTCATTTAAAAAATGAACACTCATATCACCATAAGGCAATAAGAAATATCATTAATATTAGGCCATACAGCCCAGGGATCAAAATTCCAACTCCATTAAAGTCTGTGATCTGGATAGTGAAAGATCTGATGCCACAATTAAGTGAAGTACAGGTTTCTGAATAATTTCCATCAACTGCAACTGCAACATATAACCAAACTGTTATAGGATAAATATCGATTTGTTGAGGTTCCATTTTCTGCTTGACATTTCATAGAATGCAAAATACTATCACAATAATATGAAATTCTCTGACACTTGAAGGAGTAAACCATCATGGATCTCTTTTTCTGAATTTCTGGATTCTTCCGATTTTTTTCTGCTGTACTAATGTCCGCGGTGGAGCATATTCGCGTTTCTAAAATCAGATCATGCCTTCTCCTGATACCCTTTGATGCCCTGGCTAATCAAGAACGTATTTATTTCTGCCATAAATGCACCCAATGCCTTCACCTCCACAGCCGCTCGTGGCAACCAATTCCACAGATTTACCACCCTCCGACTGAAATAATTTCTCTGCATCTCTTTTCTAAATGGACGTCCTTCAATTCTGAAGTCGTGCACTTTTGTTCAAGACTCATCTACCATGGGGAATAATTTAGTCATTGCTATACCTAATCTAATTTCGTGCAGGAAAACAGCATGCATCACTAGGATTCCTCATAACTCGGGCCACGCTCTCCTTTCTCTCGCGGCCACCAGGAAAAGGTACAGAATTCTCAGTACTCTTATCACCAGATTCTGCAAGAATTATTATTCCTCTACAATCAAGCTCTTGAACTAGTAGTATAACATCGCTCCTTCCTGAACTGCTGAATCAGTTCGCATAAAGTAGATGTGAATTATATCGATAGCTGGCAGTCAACTGAGCATCAATATAACAATCCTAATATTCTAAGAATTCATGATAAAACAAAGGGAATAATGGGACGTTCTTATATTCAAAGCTGCCGATTTAATGTAAGCCTATATTTCGTCCCATTCTGCAGTTACTCGCGGAACTTTATCTGAGTCAATCGTAGATACATGTATTAGTGCGAAAATGAACAGCATATATCCACACTATTGTAGGATGAATGCCTGTTCTTCACTTCTAGATTCTTCCGATGCATCCTACTATCCTGATGTCGCCGACAGTTTTAACATTTCTGCGTGTCAAAGCATGGAAGGGCAGAATTGAACAGGTTGGAAACAGCGGGGCCATGATGCTGTCAAATACCTGGGGGAATTTGAAGACGCTTTGAAACACCAGAAGAGTAAATTTGCCCGAATATTAGGAAGAGTGGCAAGATATCCAGCAATTAAATTCTGCCATCCATCGCTGTTCAGTATTTTGGTCTTTAATGATTCTGTTGCTGAATAATGAATCGGATATTGGAACCAGAAGTACCAAACCTCAAAACGGAAGAGCCATGTAAAGCGGAAGTACATCGATAGCATACGTCATTGCGCCATCACGTCAGATGTGATCTCCTCACTAAAGAAAAAATAAGTAGCCAAGTTCATTGCGGTTCTACTGTTTCTCTTTTGATTAGCTTGCAGAGTAACCATGCTAATCATAAACATTATTCCATTCTACTGGCGTTATAATTTTTTGTCTCACAATTTGTGCAGATTTATGTTTAATCAGCACAGATGACCCGAAATCTATACTCGTTCAGGATATTGCACAAAACACTAGCAGAAAAAAAGATTACTGCTATTTAAAGTGCGGTTCTGCCTTTCTCTTATTTTGTTTTATTTCTCCCCCCCCCCCAGATTTCTCCAAGAATAGTTTTGCAGTCTTATCATTATCTGCAGTCGGTTGTCTACCTCACTTGCCCTTTTTAGCGTCAAATTCTTAAGTTACCTTTGAAAACTGTTGGAGCAAAGACAGCGTCCCATTATACCGGTGTTACCATTCATTTAATCTGCAATTTTTCTGTTTCGATCTTTACCCTATCACCACCTGTTTATTGATTGCATCGGTCTTCTGTGCATGTACATTGATTGCAATTTTAAATCAAATTTTGGGTGTTATTTCCATTCAGATATTGTTATCCCACTCCATCCGATCGCACCTGATTCGGTACAACCTACTTCTGCCCTTAATCACAATTTTATGACGTCACCAAACAATAATAGCTTCATTTTGTGTGCTGTTTCTAATTAAAAAGCCATGCTGACAATTACATTACTTGATTTTAAATATTAAAATATTCTACAGTATCGTACATAACACTAATTTTAGATTTCCGCGCTATTGTTCCAATGCTTTTATATGCGTCCTGTTGTAATAAATGCACAATAATTCCTAATTTCTATTCATACCTCCGAGGGTGTACTTGGATGAAACTGTTCAGGACCTGAAGATTTATTTACCATGATTCACTTAGCACCACATCTACTGTATTGCGGACGATCCACATGATCTCCCGATTAACATTCCGTAACTCCAAAATCTTCAGGACGACCACTCAACCGAATTATTAATTATCGTGCCCATCCATAACCTATGACTCTGAAGATCCACTGCAGGTCCCGTTCTATCACTCTCTTCCTCCACCTCCCTCTCTCTCTCTCTTTCTCTCTCTCCCTCTCTCACTCTCCCCAGTCTCTCCTTAGCTACTCTTCCCTCTCTGTGTAAATTTTCACTGGATTCTATTACATTTCTGCCAAACCTATGTTATTTCACCTTCGTGCCCTATTGATAACTTCTTTCAAAAACTACTTCATCCCATTTACTTGATCCCATTACCTCTCTTTCCTTCCTTCTCCGGCGTAACAACAATATGACTGGTCATCCAGAATACTTTGTTTCAAACAGAGGTGACCTTCACGATAACCGTTATGCCTTCACTAAGATCAACATTTAGTTATCCTAGCGCACCTTTACTATTCCCCCAGTTGTCGATGGCCCCTTTGCCCATACCCAGCATCAACTTTTTCAAACTCATACATTGAGAAACATATCTTGTCCGATATTAGAAAATAAACCTATCAACTAGTTCTGCACTTTGCGTAGCTATGCCAATTAGAAATGTACTATAGTGACTGTTAAGAAAATCTTCCTCTGTTATCACAATGCCACTTGTATTACAAAATAATGAATAAGCCTCATTTGATTTCGTCCACCATGATGAACACTGATGTCCACTTAGGTCCCGTCCGGCGTTTTGAAACTAGGAAAGAAAACTTTTATAATAGTCAAATGGGGTGGGGGAGGAGATTAAACTTGAAAGGATTTCAGTAAATTGCCTTGAACTTGTCCAACAAGATTTAGAGGGGAACCGATCTCAGGCTGCTGCATCAAGACACGATAATGACTGTGTCACTTTACTCCTGGACAATCCAGAAGCATCGAGTGTTATTCCGCCCCATGGCCAGACAGGTTCACATGACAGGTTTCAGTGAATTTATCTTGGAGTTCGGTGTTGTTCAGTGTAACGTAATTGGTGAAAATATTCAGAAGTCACAAACACCGACACTGAGTTAGGGTATCACTTTAAGAGGCTGATCTTGCGTTGTGACGAGATTAGTTATTTATTTTCATGGGCCTTGATGTTCATAGTTTGTACTTTACAGTAAATGAACTATTACGGTTTTTCTTAAAATAAAACGTCTCCTCCGGTTTATTTGGGGAAACCTACAAATGGATCTATTATCTCGTTTGGCAGAAGGTGCCATATGTACACCAAACGAAATGTTTAAAAATAGAATACTCATCTGTTTTATTTTCAATATTTTCCTCCGTCTTATGACCTATGTCGCGTTGTATTATGCTTCTGAAGAAGTCTCTAATTCTCTATACGCCCATACACCTCAGAATATTAAGCAGTTCGCGGCCTATTCTTTGCGCCTGTTAAGAACAGCCGCAGACTTTCCGAACTCTCCACATAACTGAATTTCTTTACTCCTATTGAATTTCTTTTGTACACGTCCAGTTCGGTTGAATGTTTTCTATAGTATCCTGAACAGATCTACCACACAATGCCCTTGTGTTATCTTACCAAAAGAGTTTAACATCTGGAAATTGAAGTGCACTTTTATGGCCACAGCAAGTGTGTTCTTAAGGGCATTTTCCACCCATTCCGTAACTTGCAAGATGCTACCAGCTTGCAACGTAAAACCATCCATCAGTGAATACTACTGATGTCCCTGAATTAATGTGTCACAAAGTTTATTACCTCTATCATATATCTGAACTAAATTCCATTTGCATCTTCTTCGCCTAAATTTCGGCTGACAATATAGGAATTTCCCTGGCTCCTTAGAAATTCATTTTGGCTACATATAACTAACCCAATTTTCAAGCCTTCAATAAACTCAAACAAATCTCAGTGGCTAAACTATTAGCTAGATTTCCACATTTTCTCCTTAATACAAATATCTGCTTGGTCAATGTTGTTGCAGAGAACCAATGTTTAAACGCATACAGGCAAGAGGTTCAGTAATTGTTCAGACCAAACAAGGCAGAGGGGACTGAATGCGGGCTAAGTGACGTTGAGCGTGGAATTATTATTGGTGCCAGAAAGACGGTTTATGTACCGCAGAAACCGCAAATGCTATGTGATGTTCAAACACAACAGTAACTACATTTTAGAGAGAGTGGTGCAAGAGACAAACAAATATCATTGAATAAGTAGCTGCGGTGGGCAGAAATTGCTATGTTCGTAAGAACGGTTCGAGAAGAATAATCAGACTCGTTCAAGCTGACAGGAATGGGGCAGTAACGCAAATAATCACGCATTACAACAGAGCTACCTGGAAGAGCATCCGTGAAGGCAGAACACGATGCTCCCTTGAAGTGAAAATGAGCTAGCAGTAGAAGGTTAGGAATATCACTGAATGACCCCTTTCTTAGATACACAAGTTTCTTAATAAGTGGCTGATGAGATACACAACAGATACACAACAGCACTGCAACGGATTGCGTGGAGACGCAGATCGGGGACAATGAAACATTACCGGAAATCAATTGTAATTTGTGTACTTTCAAGGCTAGCACTCTTTTGTAAATATGCTCGGATATTTTTGACAGTTAACGAAGCAGAACAATGACTGTGAAACGGTTAATTTTTGTACACCGTAAGTGCTGAAGGGGGGGGTGGACATTTTGCTAATTGTTGTTCAACTTTTGAATCAGTCTCCCATTCAATACGCCAATGACAGCTCTGATCCAGACGTGAACTCTATTCAGTTTCACTGCCCATACCTCACTTTACATTTATCTTTTCAACAATTTACGATATTCCTTTTATTTCCCGAAAATGAAGCTTTCACGAATCTCGGAATCAATGACGCCCTTTTGGGTCGCTTTTTTACATGAATGGAAAGGTCAATGACAAACTGGCTTTGCAAACGGATGTTATGAATCAAGGTTGGAATATACGCAAGTTTTACGCCCAATACTGGAAGTAAGCGATCACCGGCGCATTTTATGTTCTTTGTTCCAAACAAATTGATTTCACTAAAGTAGCTGGAACGTAGACATCCTGGTTTCCGAAAACGCGTTTACAGGATATTTTGGGACACCTTCATAACATACAGTATTACTTTAGTTGTTTGACAGTACATTAAGGAGTGCTAGTCAATTACAGATCCGCCCGTTCAATGTAAACAGGTATTTCGCTCCACTCTTCAGTTCTTCCCTGAATTTTCTTTGTGTCAGTCCGTAGATGCACGTATTGGTACAAATGCTGAGATATCTGAACAGAGACCCAAGTTGTTGCAGAATATATATCGGCGTGCTCCATGACCTGTCTATATAGAAATAATTTTCCGTTTGCCAGTTTACAGAGTGTACGATGTAGGGCATCCACAGTAAAATGAAGTTGGCTGAAAGACCGAAGAGCAAAATCATTGATTTTCGTCGGCTTTCTACCTCTGCATCCTTCTGATTCTCCAGGCTTTTCCGCAGGCCCCGCCTGACTCTGTTTGCTGCTAAAATGTGTTTGATAGTTAGAGCATTGAACAGCAAAACAAAACATATTGGCAATAACGGTGTTGTGACACTTTCAAGTATTTCGTATATTTTCCACGCCGAGGCTGTATAGTATTTGGCTGCTTCGACACAACGCCAAGGGATGTTGTTGATTATAACGTATGGCTCCACTGCGAAGTAAAGTGGAACACACCTCACACAGCTCAGCGCACCTACAGTCGCTATTACCTTCGTCGCTACTCTCTCGGTGCAGTATCGCTCTCGCAGCTTTTGACAGCAGATGGCGATGCCACGGTCAGAAGTGAAAGCGACCGTAAACCAAACGGAACAGTCCATTGTTATCGCTCTGAGGACATCTATTACAGCGCAAATCGGAGTTATAAGTAGGAAATGAGCAAATAAATAAATGTTATTTATCGTCTGCAATATAACAGCAACTATGACCACCATCAGATCCGCTGCCGCCATGGCCACCAGGTAACGTGTCACGCATTTGGAGAGACCACATTTTCCACGAGACAGGATTAAAATCGCCGATAAATTAACTAGATGCGTGAAACATAAAAAAACAATAATAATTCCAAATATATCCATATTTTCCGCTTATATATCATTTGCACAATTAAAGGTCATGCGCTGACGTTAATAAAACCCGGCACTTACAGACAAATCCTGTCCGCATTTTATTTAAGTGTTTATAAATCAGCTATCCGACAAGCACTGCTGATCCGCAAGACCGTATTTTGAAGTCTGTAGTGAAGACACTGCAGTAATGTTTTCCAAAAATTAAATCTGTTTAAATTTTTCTACTGTTATCCTGTTCATTTTACGATTTATGTCTTGAGGAGAGGAATTTGGAGACGATGGAAATGGTCGTTTCCATGGCATCATGGATTCAAAGCAAAACTTCATTATTCTAAGTTCTAAGCTCACAAACCAATTTTTCTCGGGCGCATGTGAAACATTAAACCATGGGAGCGTGATGACCAGGACAGGCACCAAAATAATTCTGGATTGCCAGTGCTGAGTAATAATTGTTCATTCAAAATGCATAGCAAATTCAAAACAATGATAAGTAAACGGCCTCAAAATCAGCAATAATTCGTTTAAATATTGGAATGAAGATACATAAGAAAAATCATTGTTCTGACCATTGATATAAGAAGGCATTGTGGCCAAGGCGCAGTTAAAAAGCTGCCGAAGGTCAGTTTTTAAGAACAAAGTTATTTCCAGCTGACGAAACCAAAAATGATTTTAATTTTATTTATTTAATTTATTAAGAGATACACTTCCGAATATACTCTTCCAGTTCTTCAAACCGGACCTTCTACCAAGTTTTGCTTCAACCCTAGGCAATCACAGGACAAGGTATAATGAACTAATATGTCTTTGGAATGTGGGAAGAAATCGGAGTATGCAAGAAAACGGTAACGTCATGCGCAGAAAGAACAAACACTGTAATAATTCCAGACCTGTAATACCATAATACTGAATGCTTAGCCACCGTGTCGTCCGAGTTAAATTTCGATTAGGTAGCAATAAATCATTAAAATCATTTCTCTCCTGATCTTGTTCATCTATTGATTACCGAAGATCTCAGAACCAATAAGTCAATAGCTTGCAAAATTGCATTTCTGAAGGGATCATTTGAGGATCCGAAGTAAAGTTACGAGAGAAATGGTATGTTACTAGAATGGATTGGGAGAACAAATGCCAGGGGCAAGTAATATTACACCTATTTATTCATTTAATTCAAAGGTCATCTTCGTTAACCGAATTTCCACTGCCGCCAGTGCCATTATTGAATATTATTGGAATATATTAAGATAAGACCCTTCTGTTTCGTTTATCTCTGACAAGAGCACCGAACAGAGGTGCCCCGAATTAACGGATGAGGTGAGATCTTTCATCGAACTTTTTCGCATTTAGGACAGGGTGCAGTATTTCAGCAGATAAACAATAATCAGCGAAGTGGTCTGGTCACACAGGTTTAATTTGTTTTGTGTTGCAGACTAAAAATAATTTGATGGAAATAACAGGAATATGACAGACTTGGTCGCACCATATTGAATAGCAGCAGGAAACATGAGTGTAAAATAGCCTTGGCAAAAGGCAAAGAGAAAAGAGAGTGGCTGTGATACAAAGACACGAGGAGCTCAAAGACTCGTTCGAATGGAAGATTTGCTAACTAGCCTGAAAATGTGGATTCGATATATATAAACTTCAACGCCTTTTCAGGGAGCATCAACACGTGTAGGACTGTCAACTTCATTGTTATAAAGCAGTTTATTTTATTGTTACGAATATCAGCATCAGTGAATAAAACAAGGTTGTATATTTTATCATGAAACTCTGCGGTATTAATATAAATGCAGTGCATACAATTGTAACAGGTATAAGGATCAAAGGAATAGTAACCAGGTCGGTTTCTTACCAGGAATAGCAACCGCTGCAAGTGCAGGATAGTAGATGCTGGCTATGTAAAATATTGCTGGATATCCCATTGCCTGTCTGCGTCAGCGATTGTCTGAATCCAGCTTCACAACTGTCCAATGAGTAGAAAATATATAGAACAATCTCTTATACTACAGAGTGAAGATCATCTGAATTAATTAGACCTCAGTGGCATCGGTTACAACCGAATGAACACATCCATTAAGTGAAGTATTTTTACTCCATTTGTCCCTGTGAAACACATGAAATATCCACTCGAGGGACATTTGCATCAGACTCTGAAAGTATGTGTTTCAAGTTCTATTTTTGTGACAAAATATTTCAGTGGGTACCTTCTCTCAATTCCATTTCATTCTAACAAGAATGAGGTGTCCTCCTTTTCTCTTCCTCCACTATAAACGCTGCCCTCATCTTTTCTCGACGATTGCTCCTTATGCCGCTGCCTTGTCCATTCATCCCTCCCCACTGATATCCCTATTCGCACCTATCCTTGCAAGCGGCACAAGACCTTCACTTGCCCGAATACCTCCTCGCTCACTACCATTCAGAGCCCAGAACAGTCCTTCCAGGTGAGTCGACACTTAATCTGTCAGTCTCCTGAGTTCATATACTGTGTTCAGTGCTCCCGGTGTGGCCACTTGTATAACGGTGAAACCCGAAGGAAATTGGGAGACCGCTTTGCCGAGCACTCACGGTCCGTCCGCCGGAACAAGTAGGATCTCCCAGTGGCCAGACATTTTAATTCCACTTCCTATCCCCAATCTTATATGTCCATCCATGGCCTCCTCCATTGTCGGGACAAGGCCACACTTAGGGTGGAGAAACACCAAAACATATTCCGTTTGGATTGCTTCCAACCTGATGACATGGACATCGATTTCGCAGGCATCCAGTAATGCTTCCACAGCCCACCGCCCTTCAAAATTTCCCATCCCTTTATCCCTCTCTCATGCTATCTTCTTGCTCGCCCATCGCCTCTCTCTGGTGCTCCTCCCCACTCTCTTCTTCTTCAATCCTTTGTCTTCTGTCTCTTTCACCTGTCAACCTCCTTCAACTTTGCTTCACTCTTCACCCTCCAGGTTTCACCTATCTCTCTCCACTTCTCCCACATTTCAAATCTAATCCTCAAGTTTTTTTTCTCCCGTGCTGCCAAGGAGGTTTCGAACCGAAACTCTTCTTTTTTTTCTACCAAGGATGATGCCTGACCTGCTGAGTTACTTTAGAATTTTGTGTGTGTTGCTCGGATTTCCAGCATCTGCAGATTTTCTCTTGTTTCGCATTTGTCAGATTCTGCTCGGCATGTCAACTCATCAAACAAAGCAACGGAACTGAACATTGGCATAGATTAGCCTTTAGGTAGACGCTGATGCATGCCGCCGTTTTGTCTTCTGAGTGGTTTCTGTCCTGCTAGTGATTACAAATAGGAAGTCTACATTAATACAGTTAATGGTTGTTAATTCCATGTTTGCCAAAACATCAATACCCCTTACCATAAGACCACAACACAAAAAGATATTGCAACAGGATTAAGGCATTTTGCCCATCTGGTCTACTCCGGCATTTTATCAAGTTTAATCCAATTCTCTTCTCTGGCCCAATCTCTTGCCTTCTCCCCGTATTCCTTATTACCTTCCCCAATCGAGTAGCTATCAAATTCTTCCTTAACTATACAAAAGGAATTGGCATCCACAGCTACCTGAAGCAAAGAATTCCACTGATTACCAGACTTTGTCTAAAGGAATTCCTCGTTATCTCTGTTCTATAAGAAGGACCCTCTATTTTGAGACGGTGTCCTCTGGTGTCCCTAAACTGTTCCATTAATGGAAACATCCTCTCTACGGCCATTCTATCAAAGCCTTTTACCATTAGGTAGCTTTCGATAAAGTCACCCCGCATTATTCTGAACACGAGTGATCACAGGCCCAAGACAATCAGGCGGCCTGCATATGAAAGTTCATCCTATCCTGTAAACATTTTTCTAAACCCCAGTTGAACACATGCCAATATTAGCGCATCCCTACTAAATAAAGGGGCCAAATCCTATTCACAATATTACAAGTGCGGCCGAAGCAGTGCTTTATAACTTTACAACTTTATATACTTGTTTTTACAGTTCAGTCCTTTTGAAATGAATGCTAAAATTTCGTTTGCCTTCCTCACCACAGACTCAGCCTGCAAAGTAACCTTTCAGGAATCCTGCAGCGGGGTCCCCAAGCTAGTGTTTGTGTTTTATTTTGTTTGTTTTTTCTATCTATTTAGAAAGTAGTTAACTCTTTCACTGCTTCTAGGAAATTGGATGAACATACATTTCCCGACTTTGCATTTCATTGGCTACTGCTTTGCCCATTCTTTCGGTAGCCAGCCCCTTTCCTCAAAAGTATCTGCCCCTGACCTAATACTTACGATCGCCCATGATACCCACACACGCAGTTGGCGGCGGGGCGGGCAGAATATCGATCCATCATAGTACAAATAATCCATAGTCCAGTTGTACATAGTACATAGGCCTATCCCATCAAAAATCGTGATCATTCCATTGTCTTTATATCTTTGTGTTTGATGTGCTTTTCACTTGTTCTCCTGCCCATAACGCAGAGACTTTATTTCGTTCGCTATTTCTGCCGTTGTTTCTTGTCTACCTAAGTGGCTTCGTTGCAAATAATAAGATTTCCTCTTGCCGCCTGTTCCTGATCGTGTATCCCGACTATAATATATCATGCAGCACCATTTTGGCCAGAACGCGAAAATCAGAACTAAAACGTATAAACTTACAGTAAATATATTGGAATATTTTCATAAGGAAAAACAGAGCCGGTTACTTAGCCATAAACCTGCCGTCTGAGGCTGTTCCTTCATTATGTATTATCCAACATTTGAAATGCGTCTTGCGCTCTATACATAAAGATGTGTGCTACTTTTAAAATTCCGTCTGAATCTGATATATGAACACTGTTGTCTTTGCGGATAGTTGAGACCCGTCCTTAAGCTAAAAAAAAGGACAACATTGTTTTCCACCATATTAATGCTGGGAGTTGACACGATGGCTATGCGACTAGAAACAAGGAGTAATATATTGCCATAATTCTGGGAAGTGACCACAGTAGTGTCAGCTTGGAACATTGCAACATAGAATTCGTATACCCATAGGAAATATAAAGTGCGTCCAAGAAGGTCCTTTAATCAAGTAAATGAAAATCAGACTTCTACTTTGCTGAGCATGAAATTGAAGGATGAGTAGGCAAGAATTTTGATGGAATTGATATGAAAACTGACATTTCGAATGTTGCTATAGAAGGGAGAGAGGATTGATGAAAATTTAAAGTCGCAGATTCAGGAAATGTGGATGGGAAATCATAATCAGACCTGACAAGCCACGAATGGTAGAGCTACCTGGAGGTAGGTCAAAATCTGTCAAGTGCGAATAATTTAAAACTAAAACAACGAATGGTTATACCCGACGTGTTTCAATGAGACAGAAATATATGGCCCGGAAGTCCTAGATACCCTGGGTATCGAGGATTATTGAAGACGGAGCAACAATTAGAATAATAGTTCAGCAGGGAGACATAAGAACGACGTTATCTGTAGAATGACCACGAAGCCATCAAAAATAAATTAACATATCAAAGATGAGGCATGAACTACCCGTAACACACAAGATTATAGAACAATCTAAACGTTTCTATGACTGGTTGCAGAGCAATAGCGTAGATATGGACAGAGTAAGCTTAGTTAAGCATTGTTTATTACGTTTAGACGTATTATTATGCTGTTTTATTTTAACCAGGTCCCCGATATGCCTTAACATTCCGGAAACATTAGTCTGGTAGTTGAAAATATAAGTTGCTTTTTCCTACAGAAGTAAGGACAATGTGGATGGGGAAATTGAGCGGCAAGTAAAATCCCAGTATGTATTCTATTGCCCACAAAATTAGGAGATATTAAATGTTTTATGAAACACAATCACGATCAACACATCCGGGCATGATAGTCTAACTGGTAGATTACTGTTATAAGGAGCAAAGTGTAGGATTTTAGGAGCATCACCTGAGCATTCTAACAACAGGTACATTCAAAAAATTGATTGTAGAATTTGAGATGGTGGAAACCAGAGGCCAATGAGTTAGTCCTCATTGCAGTACTTGAGGCATATTAGGATGTTACTATTTCAAAAGACCTGTCATGGGTAGGGTGGAATAATGCGATTGCAAAGAAAGCATTGCAGCGCCTCAATTTCGTGAGAAATCTGCAGAAATTCGGCATGACATTAAAAGCTTTGACTAATGTCTATAGTTTGTAGTGGAAGTTTTTTTTTTTGGCTGACTGCATCACGGCCTGGTACGATGCACCAATGTCGTTGAACATATATCGTGCAAAATTCAATGGATTCGGCCTAGCAAATTACAGATTAACAAATCCGCCCCCCCCCCATCTCCCACCAAACAGTGAGCACTTCCACACGGAACGCTGACGTAGGAACACAACATCCATCATCAGAGATCTTTCTCATCCATGCCAGACTGCTTTCTCGCTGCTGCCATCAAATAGAAGACACAAAAACCTCAAGAGTCGCACTGTCAGGTTCAAGTACAGCTTATGCCGCTCAACTATCGGGCTTTAGAAAAAGGACGGATAAGTTTACTCAGTAGCCCATTTATTGAGAAGCTTGCATAATAAACTATCTCACTTTAAGGAATCTTTATCAAAGTATTTCAATCGCTCAATATTTATTGATATCAATTTGTACTTGCATTTGCATCTTTAGTTGGCTTATGCACTCTTACATTGATTATGATATCGTTATTATTTTATACATTTGCTGAATATTCCCGAAGGAAATTAATCTCATGAGTGTATGTTGTGACACAGACGTACTGTCTGAATGAAATTTACTTTGAATTTTGAATATTTGAGAATAAACTCTGCGTGACAGCAGAGGAAGCAATGCGCAATCCATATCCTAGTGCGAACAGAAAAAAAAACCCGGTTGCAAGTCAGTAATAGGATTTTTGGCAAAACATATATGAAAAAGAGGAAAATAATAGTATTGAGCGTTCTATTCAATTTCATCCGGATCAAAGTATCGGCGCGGAAAGTTAACTTGCGGACTATTTTAGAAAACAACGGGTAAAATTTATCGAGTATTTAAACAACAAATGCAGTTCAGGCGCTGGTTGTCAGTAAAAGAGCGACGGTTAAGTCAGTCAGTAAACGTATGTGTAATGAACTTCCGTATGTAAGAAAGTGAATAACAAACATGATTTTCTCAATAAAATAAATTATTTTATCTAATAGTGAAATTGTGAATTGAAAGGCAAACTGACTTGATCTCTTTACTGCAGAAAACCGTTTCTCTTTCCATCAGTACCGTCTGCGCTGCTGAATGTTTCAGTTTTTTTTTCAACATTTCTTCCTTAACTTTGCAGCATCTGAAATTTATTTCAACTTGTATGTTGATGATTGAACCCAGGATTTCAAGGCATGTTGGAAAATCGGTGTGGAATAACTTTAGGGGAATCGCCATAGGAGAAGGGCAGAAACAGAGTCATGGCGGAATTGAAGTAATTTTTAAAACCATGCTTGGCTGCTCAGAAACATTATTGGAGTACGAAAAGCTGTAATATGCTGAGGACAGAACTAGGACGTGTGTCCTTTTAAACAGTGTAGCGAACGACCTAACGATTCAACGCTATCGCCGGCTCCACGGGTGTTATTTGACATGCCAGATGTTTCTGATATATCGTGTTCTGCATGGTCCGTAATTTCTTACCCGATATACTGATGATCCTGAAATACCAGGTATCAGTAGCAATCTCTGCACAACACCTTTTTAGCCGGGATGGCGAATTTACTGTCCCCATTTTCCTTTACAATTACGTATTCTGTCAGCGTCTTTCACTACATCAGATTGCTGGGGGGGGGGGGGGGGTACGAGACTGACAAGGTGACATTAAGCAGCTCATGATGTGTGTGTATCAATATCAACTTCAGAACACTGTGGAGTCCCATCAAGTAACATATGGCATAACTGTTGAGGAGTAAACGATAGGGCCAGAAGTTATTTGCGGACCTGCGCGTTTTCTTCGAAATAATCCCCTAAACAGTTAACAGCTTATGTTCTCGTCACCTTTTTTCCCCCCTTTTCTCACGGTGGCTGAGGCTACGTCGGATGCCATGACCTGCAGCTTCTCTGTTATTTACAGGCCGGGGTTCTCGCTCTTAGTAGTCGCCGAGTAGCCAGGCTCCACGGTATTTTCAGGAGCAGTTTAGAAGACGTGCCTCTGACTCAAGCGGCTCTGTAGCGGACCCGATTGCTCGTCGACGTTGCCGACTTCAGCGTTTTGGAAGTTCTGAATATCAATACAGCCGTCGCAGCCGTTGGTGACCTTCGTCCTCTGGTTGGTAAGAGAGAGTATGCTGATTCGCGAGTCAGGCGAAATTGCAATCAGAGTCGCTGCAGACAGACGTCTAAACAAAGACGCTGCGGCTGGAGCGATATCACTCATTCGCTGGTACACATGTGACTCTGTTGTGATGTCGAAGTGTTCGGAAGGACAGTAGTTTATAATGGACTCAAGATCATATTTGCTATTGCTTGCATGGTGGATGGTAGGTTGTTTGATGCTTTTTGTTGGAACATGTAAAGTGAGAGTAGGGTTGATGCTTTGTTGCTGCACGTGAGAGGGGGGAAGGATGACCTTGGGGTACGAACGTTCATATATCATTCGTTCTTTGTCTTCTTGTCTCTGTTTCGTGGATGTGTACGAAGCATAATGATTTCAGGTTGTATACTGTATATATTTCTAGGCATTAAATTGAACCAAATGAACCATTGAGCTATCGAACCATCTAACCATTGGAAAACTTAATTATCAAACAACTAGTACGCACTGTACACGGTGACATTGACGATTGTCCTGTAGGCAAAGTCGTGGACCCACTGAAATTAAAGTGGAATAAATCTTGTACAACATGTGCCATAATCACCGCAGTCGCTAATATCTCAAACAATATATTTTTTTCTCAGGTTTTGACATTGTGAACCGAAGGACATTAATTCAGCACAGTTAACCAAACCTTCATACAAGGCGATAAATTTAGCTTGCAGCATTATAAGAGCGACGATTCAGTACCACTCCCGGTATCCAATTTTATATTACCCTTTTATTCTTGGTATTCCTTCCTCCGTCATTTTGAGGTGAGCAATGTTATCCGGGCATCTGCACACTGAACTGATTCCGCAAAATATAGCATCACTTTCGAGGCCTTTGAGATTCATGTAATCTGATTTGTCTAACCATCTACCTATCTATCTGGAATCATTCAAAACATTGTTTTCTCAGCCGAAACGGGTACAACCTAATGTCTCAGCATAGCTAAGCACGATCATTTGTCAATTGCTCGGAGCTTTCGGAATTTTGTATAGTGGCTTTCTTAAGTTTTACATAGATAATTCAGTCCAACGAAAACTGTTTAATGCTGTTGTATAGTGACTTTGAGATGGCACCAGCTGGAGATCGTACTATTGTAGTAATATATACCCTGTACATGTTCCAAAATCTTTCAATGTCTCCTTTCGATTCAGCATATTTTTGATGTGTTTAGCTTATTGATTTCTGCAAATTATGTGTGATCGCGATGGCTGTATCAATTAAGTCAGTTGTTGTTGCTTGTTTATCGTTCATTATTATATCCGGGGGATTATAATGGGTTGTCCGATTTGTCAAAAAAAAACGATTGGTCGTTATATAATTTATAGGAATTTGACTCTAAACCTGGATCTGGTTTGTATTTATAATAAGGTATGATTTATTTTATGACTTTGTACCGTAAAGCGATATTTTGATGAAAAGTGTTTACCACTTCATTGTGTCTGTGTAACCAATGACATACAATTAAATTATGCAGGATCCTGTAATAAGTTGAACGGTTTCAGGTATTAAGTGGCATATTTTACATTTTTCATCTTGAATTCATTGGTCTTTTATTTTGTAATTGTGATGCATTTTCACTGTTTGTTTCTTTCTTTTTGGTTAACAATCTTGTCCTCTATTGACCGCAACAACCCTTCTGATATTGGGCAGAGGCCTCCAGCTGCGAGTCAGTCGTTCGAGACTTCATTGCGGACATCTAGGTTTCTCAGATTTTGGGGATGTCTTCACAGAGGGTGAAACTCTTCCACTGATTAACTTTGTCTTCAGTAGTGAACATTTCTAAATATTTGCTTGGTTATGCTCTCATTGAAGTTTAGTTGTATAAAGAGATTTCAGACTTGTTAATGCTAGAGGGGAGTGCTAATAAATGCTTCCGTCTTTGAAATGCTTTCCTTCCTTAGAAATTTTATCTGACTGTTGTGTAGATTATCAATGTCTCTTATTCCTCGTCCACTTCTGTACTCGCCATGGCTAACCTAAGTGCAATTGAGTGAAAATAATATTTTCTGCAAGTAGTCATTTCTGTTATTTTGTTTCATTATATAGCTTCCAGATCAATTTTGGGCAAAAATAATATGTCAAATAAATACGTAAATGTCAATATAGTAAAAGTGTTTATAATTGTGTTATTTTCTTACCGTTGAGCTCTGATAGAAAGTTCTTTTTTTCTTAAGCTGTAAAATAATCTCCGTCGAATGGCTTTCGCTCATCCTACTATGTTCTATTTAATTTGATTGTTGATATTCCAATTAATTTTATGCTTCATGCTCATCGATTGGTTGTATTGTGTCCTACTGTTCTGCTTTGTATTTCTTTAGCTCCATTTATGTATAATGTTCTGCATTTACCTGTTCAAGTGCATATTTATATCTATCGAAAATAGCTCTATAATTTGAATTTACTGATGAAGGAGCATATCATTTCATGTATAGAAGGTGTGTTAAGTATAAACCATTTTCTTGTTTCTGTTTTGCAATCCAACTTTCTTCCGATCCGGGTAAAGTAGAATGCAGTTTAAGCCCAGGCGGAAACATAGTGGATTTACTGGTATTATTATTTATATTTTGTCAGCTGGAACTGTTGAAACCTAAGGTGAGGACATAGCGAAGTACGCCGTTTATTCTCTTTCTAACCGTATTGTTGTCTTTACTGTTGTGATTTTCTGAAGATTTAAATAGGGATTGCTTATAGCCCTATTTTTTTTAATGCTATTGTGTGGTGAATTTAGGACGATACCTGTTGGAGATATTACTATAGGACATAGTATACCATATCATGTCCCAAAAACTTCCATTTTCTTTTTTAATTCACTATATTTCTAGTGTTTTCACTTACTGATTTCTGTAAGTTATACGTGACCCGGAAGGTCATATCTATTAAACAAGTTGCTGTTGCATTTTTACCGACCATTGTTATATACGGACTGTTCTTATAGATGTTTCAATCTGCAATAACAGGTCGGACGTAAAATAATGTGCTGAATTCTCACTCTAAAACTGAATCAGGTGCGTATTTATAGTAAGGTATAATTTCATTTACGTTTGTATTTTAAAGCAAGATTTTGGTGAATGACTTTTGCGACTTGGTGGTTTCTGTGTAAGAAATAAGACCGAGTTAAACTTATTCAGGATCCTGTAACGTGTTTTAATGTTTCTGGTTTTGCTTAACACTTTCGACATTTATCATCCTGCGTTTGTGGGTCCACTATTATGTAGTTATGATAATTTTTGGCATTAACTACCTGGTCCACAACGGACCCTTCTTTTTCTGGGAAGAAGTCTCCAAGTCTGAGACAGGTGTTCAGCGCTTCCTTGCCGATCTCTAGTCTACTCTGCTCCTGGTCGTCCATAGAGGGTCATCTACTTCTACTCTTTACCTTTTTCATCTGTAGTGATAATTTCGTCATTTTTCTGGGTATTGATCTCACTTCAGTTTTGTATTGTATACTTTATCGACAATCGTATGGATTGCCGAAACTTGTTTCCGTTGATATAAACAGTCAGAAACTTTATCTGACTGTTGTGTAGATTATTACTGTCTGTTATTCCTCTTCCTCCTTCTATTCTCTGCAGAATTAGTCTAAACTGATTCAACTGGTCGTAATGATATTTCAAGTTTGAGGATCAGTTATTATCTTCTTCACTGTGACAGTTTCAGATTACCTTCGATCCAAGATATTACGCCTAAATAATACTCTGATATAGGTGTAGCAAAAGTGTTAATTTATTGCCTTTTGTTATATTTTTACTGTTGAGCTCTGTTTGGCAGATGTTCGTAAGCTTTGTGGTAATTTTTAATAAACGTTTTTCCTTCAACGCATTTCCTTTGCTTGCTGAATCGCCAGGCTGGAATATATTTGATGTTCATTATTCCATTGCATTGTATCCTGTTGCTTGTTTTGTATTTTATCAGCCCTATGGAGCCTTTCGAAATGTTTAATATTCTGCATGGATCCAGTCCAAAGATAATATTTATATTTATATCCTTCGAAGATAGTTGCACTATTTAAACGTTTTGCTTTAACTTTTTGTTGCAGGAGCGTATAACTGATTTCATGCCTACTGCTCGATAGGCAATTTCAGTCCGGAGAGGATCAAGGCTGTATTTATTCTATTCAAAAACGGGTCAGTCCTGTATTCTAAAACAGAATCAAGGCCGGTAATAGTGAATTAAGGGAGGGGTGGGGTGCGTAAATGAGTAGTTACTGCTCTTCTTAAATATAAAACCCCTCTTTTTCTTTCTTTTTATTTGGAGAAACCTTGGCAGAAGGTAACACATTCACACCACACGAGACGTTTAAAAATATAGTACGCATCTGATACTCATACACTCATATGTACCGTTGTGTTATTCTTCTGAAGAATGAAATGAAATGAAATGAAATGAAATGCAATGAAATCCTTGAATCTGTATACCTCCATACACCTCATAATATTCACAAGTTCACGGTGAGATTCTTTCGCCTATTAAGAAGACCTGTGGTCTTTTCAAACTCCCCATATAACTAAAGATTTCTAATTCTATTGTATCTCTTTTGCATCCTTCCAATGCGGTTGAATGTTTTCTGTAGTGTGCTAAACAGATCTGCCGCACAATACACTTGTGTGGTCTTACCAAAAAGTTTTAACAGCTGTAAATTGAAGTGCACTGTTATGGCCACAACGAATGCGGTCTTCAGTTCAACCCGTTCAGCAACTCTCAAGATGATATAAGCTGCAACGTAAACCTCATCGGACAAAACCTGTAACGTTCCTGTATCTGCGAACCACATAGTTTATTACCTCACACGTATCGGCGCTAAATTCAATTTTCATACTCTCCGCCTAACGTTTTGACTGAAAATGACATGATCTCCAGGCAGGATCTTCAGTTATTGTTCAGGTCAAACATCAGAAATGCGACGGAGTGTGGTTTAAGTGACGTTGACAGTGGTGCCAGAAGTAATGCAGAAACTGCAGATATCACGTGATCTTCACACAGGTAGTAACTACCGTTTGAACAGAATAGAGCAAGAGACATATAAACCGTCATCCACTGAGTAGTTGTGGTGTGGCTGAAAACGCCTTGTTCATGAGAACGTTAAGGAAGAATAGTCAGACCGGTTCAAGGTTATAGGAATGGACAGTAACGCAAAGTGTCACTTATTAGAAACGAGCTATCTGGAAGAGTATTTCTGAACGCACACACGATGCGACCTTGAAGTGAATGAGCTACAGCAACAGAAGATCAGGAACAACATAGACTGACCCATTAATTAAATACAAGAGGTATATGACCCTTGAATTTACTGTGATCATGGTCATCATACCTACTATCAAAGTTGTTGTGCAAATCGATATCTTCCGGGTCACGTAGACCATTGGAATAAAAGAATAAAAGAAAATGGCGGTATCAACAAGTTAATCAACTTTTGAAGCAGTTTCTCATTTAATACGACCGGGATTGATGATATCCACCCTCGAACTCTGTTCTATTTCACCTTATACTGATCATTAAAACAACCTTCAACATTTTTTTTGTAACCGTCAGAAATCTCGGATTTATTGAAGACTTGTTAGGTACTCTTTTTACATAATTTGAAATGCAAGAATACACTGATGCACATAACAAATTGTGATTGAAATTCGGATGTTATGAATCAAAGTTGTAACCTAAACTATACGTCCAGTAATGGATCCAAGCGATCAACAGCGCATTTTACGTACCTTGTTCCGAACAAAATGATGTCATAAAGCAGCTAGAAGGTAACCCCCCTCCAGATAGCCAACAACAGGTGTACCTAGAATTCTGGGACACATTCATAAAATACAAGTTTACACTAATTGTTTGAAAGTACGGTAAAGTACGTCTTTCAATTACACATCCGCCCGTTCATTGTGAATATGTTCTTCCCTGAAATTTCTTTGCGTCAGTCCGTAGATGCTCGTGTTTGTACAAATACTGAAATATCTGAACATAGACCAAAATTGTTGCAGAATATATATTGGGGTGCTCAAAGACCTGTCTACAAAGAAAATATTGTCGGCTTGCCAGTTTACAGAGTGTATAATGTAGGGCATCCACAGTAAGATGAAGTTGACTGAAAGAGCGAAGAGCCATATTATTGATTTTCGCCGACTTTCAGCTCTGGATCCTTCTGATTCTCGCGACTTTTATGCAGTCCCCGCCGGATTCTGTTTGCTGCTATAATATGCCTAATGGTTAGAGCATTGAACAGGAGAATTATACATAATGGCAATAACGGTGTTGTGATACTGTCAAATACTTCGTATATTTTCCACGGTGATGCTGTATAGTATTCGGCTGATTGAATGCAGCGCCAAGGGATGTTGTTGATTATAACGTAAGGCTCCACTACGAAGTAAAATGGAACACACCTTGCACAGCTCAACGCAAATATAGTCGCTAGTAACACAGCCGTTACCCTTTCAGTGCAGTACCGCTTCCGCAGCTTTACAAAGCAGATGGCGATGCCGCGGTCGGAAGTGAAAGCAACCGTAAACCAAACGGAACAGTCCATTGTTATCGACCTGAGGACATCAATGGCAGAGCATATTGGAGTGATAAGTAGGAAATGGGCAAATAAACAGATGTTATTAATCGGCTGCAATATAACAGCAACTATGACAACCATCAGATCCGCTGGCGGCATGGCCACCAGGTAACGAGTCACGCATTTGGAGAGACCGCATTTTCCACGAGACAGGATCAAAATCGCCGTTAAATTAACCGAAGTATGGAATATATAATAGTTATATAATAATTACAATTTCTGGCATATTTCACGCTTAAATATCATCAGCACAATTTAAGATAATGCGCTGACATTGTTGAATCCCGTCACCCAGAAATTAAAAAATGAATAACATGCTCAGCTGCTGCAAAGAGATATTATTTCATTATATCAATGGAAGTGGCAATGGCAAATGCCCTTCAACTCATCTAAATTTTATGCTATGCATGTCAGTCACAAAGTTAAACCAATCAGCACGACATTTAAAATGAAAGGAAAAATTCTTAAACTAGTCACCTACCACCCATAACCTGGTGGCGAAATCAGCACGGATCTTAACTGGGCATGCTACATCAATCAGTTTGCAGCGAAAGCAAACAAATTGCTGGGTACCCTGCGAAGAAACCTCCACGCATGTTGTAAATCCGTCAAGGTCATGGCATACAAGACACTCGTTGGCCAAAGCTTGAGTATTGCGTGGCCATATGGGATCCCCATCAGGTTAATAATAAGAAGTACATCGAAAAAATGCAACGCCGTACTGCTCCCTTTGTGCTAAACGATCACAGCAGGAAATCCAGTGTCACCAAAATGCTCTGCAACATTCAATCGGAAATACTTAAAACTCGACGTGCTGAACTACGGTTAAGCTCCATTTTCAAAGAAATTCATAAAATCACACCATCAAACATCCAATTTCGTCACAGGTCAGATCAACTCGACAGCAAACTAGACCCGACATAAGGGAAACCACTTTATTCAACAAGATTTGCTAACAGCACAGTCTCCACCCAACAACAACAAAAGAGTGGAATCTTCTGCCGCCAGACCTGCAGAGTATTTCTGGCATTAATATTTGTAATGATAGACTCAATAAAATCAATTTAGGGGGATGTAGTCAAAAAAGCTACTTTACATTTTAAGTGCCACACCGTTCACAACGACTGCGCGTTAGAACAGCCGTCCGGTAGTGCTTGCACAGTACCAACAGAAGCAGAAGAAGCAGAAGAAATCCCGGCTGCAGCTTACTTAACTGATTATGAATTACCAGTCCCAACAACACTCCTGAGCCGGAAGTCTGGATGTTGAATTGTGCAGTGGAGACACTGCAGTAATGTCCCCCTTAAATTAAGTTTGTTTAAAGTTTAATACCATATAGTGTTCATTTTGCATTTATGTCTTGAGAAGATGAATTTGGAGTCGAGAGAAAAGGATGTCATGGATTCAAAGCAACGCTTCATTGTTCGAAGCTGGAGGCTGCTTCGCCGCTCACTAACCACGTTGTATCATGGTGCACATTGAACTTTACAGCTTGGGAGGTGAGGATCTAGACGGGTCTAGAGTAATGGTGGGTTGTCGGTGCTGAGTATAACTCTCCATCTGAATTCTTCATCACGGAAATTAATTACTCATTCAACATCTACAGCACATTGAAAACAATGACTAACAGCCTCAAAACCATCAGTAACCCGTTTCAATACTCGAATGAAGATACATGAAAAAATAATCGCTGTTCTGAGCATTGATACAAGAGGGCATTGTGGTACTTGTAGCACCAAGGCGCAGTGAAGAAACTGCCAAGGACAGCATTTTGGGACGAAGTTATTTCCAGCTAAGAAATCAAAATTATTTTATTTTTTCTATTTAGTTCATTATTTCCGCCTCTTCAAAATAGACCATCTAGCAACCCCCTATTCAACCCAAGCCAATCACAGAAAATTTTGTAATGAGCAATTTACTTTTTTACAGGTATGTCTTTGGAATGTGGGAGGAAACCGGAGTACGCGGAGGAAACTGTTGTGGTTGCGGGAGGACGAACAAAGACCATTGTGACAGAATTGAACAGCAAGTTCCGGAACGGCTTGAGCTGTAATTGCAGAACGCTTAACTTCCGGGGCATCCGAGATAAATATGGATTTGGCAGCAATAATTCATTAAATCTTCTGACTCTTATGATGTTGTTCATCTATGAATTACAGCAGATCTCCCATCCAAAATGTGGCTGGCGTACAAAGCAGCATTTCTGAACGGATCATTTAAGTATCGAAAGTAAAGATGTGAGCGAAAGGATTGAAAAAAAGTGAAATCAAGGAATAGTACACCTATATATTCAGTTAATTCAAAGGTCATCTTCTTAAACGGAAGTGCATGTCCGCTTGTGCCATTTTACTTTTGAACATTATTGGAATATATAGAAATAGGATCATTCAGTTTCGTTTTCTACCACCAGACCACCGAACATCAGTGCACCGAATAAACGAATGAAGCGGATTCTTTAATCGTTCCGAGTCGCATTTAAAACAGGTTGCACATTTTAGGAGGTAATCAGTGATCAGCTAAGTGGTTTAATTTATATTGTATTACAAACGAAACTGATTTTATGGAAGTAGCAGAAACACGACACACCGGGATGCATCAAGTTGAGTAACAGCAGGAAACATGATGTAAAATAGCCATGGCGGAAAACAAAGGGAAAAGAGAGTGGCTGTGATACAAAGTCACGAGGGGCTCATAGTCACCTTTGTAAGGAAGTTTAGTCAACGAGCCTGAAACTCTGGATTCGAGATAAATATATATATAGGAACTCTATCTCCTTTCAAAGTAGAATCAACCGTACAAGACTGCTCCCTACTTTGTTACAGAACAGTCTATATTTATTGAGATGAATAAGAGTCAGGCAATAAAGCAAAGGTTTATATTTTATGAAGTTATTCTACGGTACGAATGTAGAAACATAGAAACATTGCACACACAAAGCACAATACAGGCACTTCGGTCACAATGCAGTGCCGAACAAGTACTTACTTTAGAAATTACCTGGGGTTACCCATAGCGCTCTGTATTTCTAAGCTCCGCGTACTTATCCAGGAGTCTCATAAAATACCCTATCGTATCAACCTCCACCGGTTTTGCCGGGAGCCTATTTCAAGCACTTACACCTCTCTACGTAAAAAAAAAATCTTACCCCTGACACCTCCTTTGTACCTACTTTCAAGGATCTTAAATCAGTTCCCTCTGGAAGAAGGCATTTTAGCTCTGGGGAAAATACTCTGGCTATCCAAGCAATCAATGCATCTCATCATCTTTTACACCTCTATCAGGTTACATCTCATCCTCCGCCGCTCCAATGAGAAAAGGAGATCACTCAACGATTCTCATAAGGCATGCTCCTCAATCTAGGCAAATGGCCAACCATTCTAAATCTCCTCTGTACCATTTCTATAGTTTGCACATCCTTCCTCTAGTGAAGTGACCAGAACCGAACTTAGTACACCAAGCAGGGTCTGAGGAGGGTCTAATTTAGCTGTAGCATTACCTCTCGGATCTTAAATTCAATCCCATGCTTGCTGAGAGCCAATGCACCGTAACCTTCTGAACCACAGAGGCAACTCCGCAGCAGTTGCGTGTCCTATGGAATCAGACTGCGAGATCAGTCTGATCCTCTAATCTGTCAATAATCATTAATATTATATTCTGCCATTAAATTTGACCTATCAAAATGAATCACCTTACACTTATTTGGGTTGAACTCCATCTGCCACTTTTCAGTCCAGTTTGGCATCATATCTTTGTCCCACTGAACCCTCTGACAGCACCTCCAACATTTGTATCATCAGCAAATTTACTAACCCATCCATCCACTTCAGCATCCAGGTTATTTACAAAAGTCACAAAGAGAAGTGGTGCAAGAAGAGATCCCTGAGGCAACCGCTGGTCACCGACTTCCATGCAGAATATCACCGTCAAGCCAATTCTGTATCCACAAAGCAATGTCCACTTGGATTCCATGTCTCCTTTCTTTCACAATAGGCCTTGAATAGGTACCTTATCAAATACCTTGCTGAAATCCATATACATACATCTATTGCTATATCTTGATCAATGTGTTTAGCCAAATTTTCAAAAACTTCAATCAGGCTCGTAAGGCACGACCTGCCTTTGACAAAGCCATATTGACTATTCCTAAACGTATTATGTCTCTCCAAATGTTCATAAACCCTGCCTCTCTGTATCTTTTCCATAACCTTACCAAACGCTGAAGTAAGACTCACTGGCCTATAATTTCTTGGGCTATCTCTACTACCTCTCTTGAATAAGGGAAATGCATCCCCAATCATCCAATATTCCAGAACTAATCCCGTCCCCAATGATGATGCAAAGATGCAAAGAGGCTGAGCAATCTTCTCCCTCACCTCCCATAGTTGCCAGGGGTACATCTCATCCGGTCCCGAGAAGTTATCTAACTTGATATTTTCCAAAAGTTCTCACAAATCCTCTTTCTTAAAGTCCATATGCTCAAGCTTTTCAATCCACCGTACGTCATCCCTACAATCGCCAAGATCTTTTTCCGACGAAGTGTACTGCATACAATTGTAACAGGTAAAATGATTCAAATATATCTAGGTCGAATTCTTACCAGGAATACCAACCGCTGCAAATACGGGATAGTAGATAGTGGCTATGTAAAATATTGCTGGATATCCCATTGCCTGTCTGCGGCTGCGATTACATGAACACAGATTTCCAATTGCCCAATGTATAGAAAATTAATACAGCAACATCTTATACTGCAAAGCGAAAATCACCTGAACTAATTATTCCTCAGTAATATCAGTAACAACCAAGTGACCATATCAAGTCACTAAAGTATTTTTACTAATTTTGTCATTGTGAAACACATTTCGCTCCTCAAGAGACATTTGCATTAGACTCTGAAAGTAGGTGTTGCAAGTTCTATTTATGTGACAAGATATTTCAGTGGGTATCTTCTCTCAATTCCTCTGTCTCCGCCGCATCTGCTCTCAAGATGAGGCTTTTCATTCTAGAACGAATGAGATTACCTGCCCTTTGAAAGAGAAGGGCTTCCCTTCACCATCAACGCCGCCGTTTTATATTTGAAATATTAACAAATAATATAGATAACCTACAGCCCAATACAGGGCCTTCGGCCAACAATGCTGTGCCGAACATTAACTTTAGAATATGCAGCGGCTCTGCACTCCCTAAATCAATGCTACCTATGCTACTTCTATATCGTTATTATTTTAACGTTAATTTTAATCGCCCTTACCAGTCGTTCCTACATCCGTACGGAACTAGTTAACATCGGACAAAACTGTAAACAACAAGCTTTTATCAACTTCAGTGACTTCGATAGCATCCCGAAAAAGCTAGCCATAACACCGGGAGCTTCATGGATCACCACACTGCCTACAAGGAGACGAAGGCGGCGCCGCGAGAGGAAGCAAAACCGGGGACATCAAGCAGGCGTGCGGGCGAGACTACGAAATGCTCCGCACAGACCATCTTTGCCAAGTGTTTTCCTCGAAAATGTCCGGTTTCTCTCTAATAAAATCGACGAAATAAGCCTGTGGATTAATACACAGAGATCCCCGCAGGACTGCTGCAGGCTGATTTTTACGGAGACGTGGCTCAACGCTCTATTTGCCGACACGGTTATGGAACTAACTAAACGGACGCTACATCGCGCAGACCGAACAAAGGGCTCCGGTAAAAGCAGGGCTGGCGGGCTATGAACTAACCACGCTGAGGTAGAGAGCTATTGTTCTCCTGACCTGGAGTATTTACTGCTCCAATGTAGGCCGTTTGAACTACCTCGGGAGTTTTCCATTGTTATTGTCATGGCTGTATACCTCTCTCCGCAAGCTAATGATAAGCTAGCGTTAGCACAGTTATACTCGGCCATCATCAAACAGAAGAATGCTCAACCTGACGATGCGTTCATTGTTGCAGGGGATTTTAACCAGGTCAACCTACGATCTGTGCTCCATAAATTCTATCGGCATGTGCATTGTCCTATCAGGGGATTAAACACTCTGGATCATGTGTACACGAATGTCAAAGACTCATATAGAGCCTCCCCCAGCCCACCCCTCGTACAATCGGATCATCTTTCACTGTTTTTGATGCCAGCATCCAGACCATTTATCCGCAAAACTAAACCTGCAATAAAAACTGTCAAAATATAACTTGAAGATGCCTCTTTACAACTTCAAGTTTGCTCTGGTCGCACCCACTGTGACCTGTTTACACAACAGGCTACACATGGCACAGAGGTGAACCTGGAAGAGTGCACATCCACTGTGTCTTTATACATCAACAGTTGTGTGGACAGTGTAACAGTAGACAAGAAAATAAAGACATTCCCAACCAGAAACCTTGGATGAATAAAGAGGTACAAAATCATTTAAAAGCAGGCAATGATGGTTTTAAATCTGGTGATGCCAGAGCATATAGTGTTGCCAGGTCAAACCTGAAAAAAAGGGATAAAAACGGCAAAAGACATCCACAGGCAACGGGTAGAGGACCCCTTTAACAGTGCTAACATTCGGAGCATGTGGCAAGACATCACGGCTATTACAGACCACAAGAGTAACCCTGTCTGCCCCACAATGATGTCACACTGACCAATAAACTCAACACCTTCTTTGGCCGGTTTGAAATTAAAAACAATATGATGAGTGCAAGATTCCCGGCCATAGAGGATGACCAAGTTCTTACCCTGAGCACACACGATGTACAGCGCACGCTGCAGAGGTTCAAGTCACGAAAGGCTGCAGTCCCAGATGGAGTTCCAAGACGGGTGCATAAAGATTGTGCTGAAGAACTGGCTGATGTATTTACGAGAATTTTCAATCTGTCTCTATCTCAGGCAACGGTCCCCAAGAGTCTGAAGTCAGCCATCAGAGTGCCTGTCCCGAAAAAAACAAACACCAACAATTTGAATGACTATCGTCCCGTTGCCCATACAACAATAATAATGAAGTGCTTTGAGAGTTTTGTCCTCTCCCAGCATCAAAGTCACTATCCTTGCTACACTGGACTCACACCAGTTTGCCTATAAAGCAAACAGGTCCGCGGAGGATGCCATCTCATTAGCCCTTCATACTGTCCTGGCACATCTGGAGGGAAAGGGCACATAAGTGTGGATATCGTTTGTTCATTATAGCTCTGCTTTTAATACTGTCATTCCCAGCAAGCTCATCTCCAAGCTCCATCAGCTAGGCCTCAGCTTATCACTCTGCAACTGCGTCCTGAATTTCTTGTCAGAGCATTCACAGGTAGTAAGACAGGGCCCTCACCTGTCCTCCACCACAATCCTGACACTGGTACAACACAAGGTGTGTATTGACTTCCATACTCTTCTCCCTCTTCACTTACGACTGTGTACCTGCATTTAACACCAATACCATCGTCAAATTCGCAGACGACACAACAGTGATCGGGTTGATCTCCAAAAGAGGCCAGCCAGGGTACAGAGAGGAAGTACAAAACTTAGTGAGCTGATACTGAGAGTACAGACTGTTTCTTATTACAGTAAAGACTAAGGAGGTAATTACCAACTTTGGAAAGTCACGGGATGACGAGTATGTTTCTGTCTACATTAACAGAGACATAGTGGAGAGTATGTCCAGTTTCAGGTTTCTGGGAATACACTTCTCAGAAGACCTTACATGGTCCAGCAACAGCAACGCTTGTTTTTCCTCAGGACGCTGAAGAAAGCTGGTCTACTTGAACAGATTATGATAAACTTTTACCGCTGCACCACAGACAGCATCTTAACATATTACATCTCTGTGTGGTATCTCATCTCAGTTGTACAGCAGTCGATAGGAAAGCACTTCGGCGGGCCGTCTCAAGCGCACAAAAGATCACTGGGACACAGCTCCCAGTCCTGGAGGACACCTACAGCTTACGTTGCCTCAGAAAAACTGCAAGCAGCTGTGAGGATAATTGACACCCAATCAATCATGTGTTTGAACTTCTTCCATTTGGCAAACATTATAAGATTTTCTATGTCCGCACTTCCAAGCTGAGAAATAGCTTTCTCCCCAGATGTATGGTTGTTCTGAACCAATCGATCAAGCTTCAACCATAAATTTGTTATATTTCTACATTTAATAATGATTTTATGGCTGTTATGCATCTGAGTTGCGATTTTGTACTGCTGGACATTGCTTGTACTGGCTGGTTACTTGGTGTGTTTATTGTTTATTCTATTTGTTGTTTTATAGCATTGAGTCCGAGTGTTGCAAACTCGCTTTCGCTGTATTGGTGCATGACAAATTGTACTGTGCAATGCCAATAAAGATATTTCAAATTACCTTCGGTTACCCATAGCGCTGTATTTTCCAGGCTCCACGATCCAGAAGACTCTTAAAAGACCCTATCGTATACGCCTACGCCACCGTTGCCGCCAGTCCATGCAACGCGCTAGCCACTCTCTGCATATAAAATCAACTCCTAACATCTCCTCTGTACCTACTTCCAAGCACTTCAAAACTGTGCCCTCTCATTTTAGCCATTTCAGCCGTAGGAAATAGGCTCCGATTATCCACACAGTGAATTCATCTCATCATCATCATATACACCTCTACCAGGTCTCTGCTCGTCCTCCGTAACTCCAAGGAGAAAAGGCCGATTTCATTCAGCCTATTCCCATAAGAAATGCTCTCCAATCCATGCAACATCCTTGTAAATATCTTATGCTCATATTTTTTTATAGTTTACACATCCTTTCTGTATTGAGGTGAACGGAACTGAGCACAGTACTACTATTGGGGTATGTTCTATATAACTGCAACTTTATCTCTCGGCTCCTAAAAGAAATCCGACGGTTGATGAAGGCTAAAGCACTGTATGCCTTGTTAACCACAGTCAATCTCCGTAGCAGCTTTGAGTGTCTTAAGGGCTCGGACCCCCATATCTGTCTGATCCTCAACACTACCAGGAATCTTACCATTAATTCAATATTCTTCCATCATATTTGACCTTCCAAAAAGAACCACTTCACACTTAACTGGGTTGGTCTTCATTTGTCATTTCTCAGCCCAGTTTTGCATCCTATCGATGACCCTCTGTAAACTCTGATGGCTCTCCACTCTATCCACAACACTTCCATACAAGTGCCATCAGTAAATGTACTAACCCATCCATGTACTTCTTCATCCAAGTCATTTATAAAAATCAGAAGAGAAGGGGTCCCCGAACATATCTCTGAGGCACACAACTTGTCGCCGAGCTCGATGCAGAATATGACCCGTCCACAACCACTCTTTATCCTCTTTGGGAAAGCCAGTTCTGGATCCAAGGGCACTGTTCCATTCGATCGCATGACCCCTTACTTCCTCATAAGCCTTGCATGAGGTACCTTATCAAATGTATTGCTGAAGTGTATACACACTACATCTTCGGCTCTAACTTCATCAATGTGTTTAGTCAGAGCCTCAAAAAAATCGGGCTGGTAACGTACGAGCAACCATTGACAAAGCCATGCTGATTATTCCTCATCATATTATGCCTCACTAAATGTTCATAAACCTTCCTGTCAGTATCTTTTCCTTCAACTTACCAGCCATTGAAGTAAGACTCTGGTCTATAATTTCCTGGGCTATTTCTACTGCTTATTCAAGGGAACGACATCCGCAACCCTCCAATTCTCCGGAACCTCTCCAGTCCCTACTGATGATACAAAGCCTCTTTTCCAGATGCTTTGCAATCTTTCCGTCGCCTCCCACAGTAATCTGTGGTACTTCTCATCCGGTACCGGGGACTTATCCAACTTACCCAAAATTCTCTCGCACTGAGAAATCTGACACCTGAGCAGGTTCATTTCATAATAACAGATCAAGTACACCCATTCCTGTTATAGGCTTATCTACATATTGTATCTACAAGCCTTGCTGAAGACACCTAACAAACTCTACCTCTATCTACCGCATCCATATGTCTTCCATTTCACGCACATCTGCTCTTACCCCGCCTCCCACCTTGCTACCAGAGATAGTGTTGCTCTTGTCCAAACCTACCAACCTATCGGTATCCACATCCAGCACATAATTCTCAGAACCTAAATCCACCTCACATTGGATCCATCACCAAACACTTAGGTTGGAGGAATAACACCATGTATTTCGTTTGGGCAGCCTGCAGCCTGACGATATGGACTTCATTTCCCAAGCATCCACCAATGACTCTAATAACCGCCCTCTCCCCACCATTTCCCCTCCCCTTGTCCATTTATCATGTTATAACCTTCCGGTGCTCCTCGCCCCCCAACACATTTTACTTTCATCAAACGACCTTATTTGTCTTTCACCTATTGTTAGTACATCCTGTTGAAGTTCTTACTTTTTGTGTGTTTCCCCCTAGCCATTATTCTGCGCTTTGGTATTCTCATATACTCTTGTTTGTTTTTATGCCCCATCTGCTCCTGTCCCCACCGCTCCTCTACCCTGGCTCGTGTATTACTGAGTACTCCGCCTCTCACCTGTTTCTCGTATTACCTGTTTTGCTGCCACTTGCGTCTCATTGTGCTCCACCTATTATTTGCCTCTCTGTCTATTGCTCAGTGTAATTTAGTACTCTGTTGTCACCTGTATTGTACAAATGAGTTTACCTCAGCTTTTCCAGGAATTCGCAACTGAACTCTGTCTCTCTGAATATCGACTTTGTTTGTTTCCCGATTCTGTTTTGTTGGATTTCTCTGAAATGTCGGCCTGTTGTCGCTCTGGATTTGTCCTGAATATGTTTAGCAGTGTCCACATTACTTGATCTGCGATTGGGTCCTTGCTTCAGCGTCCTTACTCCAATCAACTTCCCTTCACTTTGATTCATTCCTCTGCTTCCCAGTTGCACCTATTTCATGGCGTATCTCTCTCCCCTCCTCCCAACTTTCCAATCTAATCTTCAGCTATTTTTTTTCTCCAGTCCTGCCGAAGGATTTCGACCCGAAACGTTGATTCTACCTTTTTCCATGGATGCTGCCTGGCCTACTGAGTTACTTCAGCATTTTGCATGTGTTGCTCGGATTGCCAGCAGATTTTCTCTTGTTTAGTATTTATTAGATTCTGCTCTGCACGTCGACTAGGGAAACAAAGGAACGTAACTTATGGCATACACTTCTGGTAGAGGACGAGGTATGCCGCCGTCTTGTCTTTTGGTGGTTTTTGTCCTGCCAGTGATTCCAACCAGGATGTGTGCGGTGTGTGTGTGTGTGTGTGTGTGTGTGTGTGTGTGTGTGTGTGTGTGTGTGTGTGTGTGTGTGTGTGTGTGTGTGTGTGTGTGTGTGTGTGTGTTTGTGTGTATTTTCCCCCTCTGGGTTGTTTGTATTTTCTGTCCATTTAGAAAATAGTTAACGCAACTTTACTTCTACTAAAGTGCATGACCGTACATTGCCCGACACTGCATTTTATCGGCCAGTTCTTTTCCCAATCTCCCAACTGTCTAAGTCTTTCGGAAGCCACTTCATCTCCTCAAAACTACATGCCCTTGACTTAATATTAGAATCTCCCGTGATAACCACACACAGAGTAGGCAACCGGCCGAGTGTTAATCCATAATAGTAGAAATAGTACATATTGCACTCGGCAGCAACAAGGCGCCTTTCCCATCGAAATTCCTGGCCATCCCATTCTTGTTACATCTTCAAGTCTCAGGTGCTTTTTCATATGTTTTGTTTCCTATAATGCAGAGACTCTGTTTCTATCGCAGTTTCTGCTATCGTTTCTCACCTACTTAATTTTTATCAGCAATTATTGAACCCCGCTTGCGTTCCTCTGCAAATATAGGATTTCATCGTGCTCCTTGTATCTGTACGTATATCCTGAATATAATTTATTATGCGTCGCCATTTAGCCATGCCATGGAAATCAGGACTAAAACTTGCAATAGATATTTTGTAATATTATTAACAGATAAAAGGAAAGCCGGTTATTTCACTATAAAGCAGCCTTTTGGGGCGACATACTCACACACACACACACACACACACACACACACACACACACACACACACACACACACACACACACACACACATTCTACTTTTAAAAGTCTGTCCGAATCGACATATATTTAAACTGGTTTATCAGCCCATATCTGATATACCTCCTTGAGCTAAGAAAGGACAACATTGACTCTCACTGTATCACTGCTGGGAGGTGACACGATGGCTGTACGGTCGGATGCAAAGAGTAATAGAGTGGCAGTATTATGGGAATTGAAAACAGTGGTGTCAGCTTGGATCGTTGTGGAAATAAGTGCATTCACGCATAGCAAATGAAAAGTGCATCAAAAAACGCCGTTGAATTAAATAAATACAAATTGGACATCTTCTTCGCTGAGTATTTGTAATTAAAAGATGCATAGGCAAGCATTTTAGTGGAAGTGATGGTGTTGGCTATAAAAGGGAGAAAGGAATGTTGAAAAAAGTAAAGTCGCGGTTACAGGAAATTTGGCTGTCAGAGACCTGACAAGAAAAAAATGGAGAGGTACTTGGAGGTAGGTGAACATGAATCTAGTGCGAATAATTGCATAGTAAAACAAAGAATTGTTATCTCCGACGTGTTGCAAGAAGGCTAAAAACTATGGTCGGAAACTATAAGATACCATGAATGTCGCGGCATATCGAAGACTGAGCAAGAAATAGAATAATAGGTCAGCAAGAAAATAATGAATGTAGATGGACGTTTCTAGCGGTCGGTAAAACCCTAGTCTCTTGCACAGCAAAAGAGGCACATAACATTTAGCCCCTATCAGCACATCCGGGCATGGTAGAATAACTGGCAGACTACTATAATAAGGAACAAATGGTTAGTTTTTACGTCAACCAGCTGTGCATTCTATCACCAAGTGCTTTTTAGGAACTGATTGTAGACTTTGGGAGGGGGAACCCAGAGACCCATGATTCATCCCTTATTGCAGGATTTGAGGTGGAGTAGGTTAGAAACTTTAAGTTTATTTGTGTTACTATTTCCAGGGGCCTGTCCTGGACAGCGCGCATTAATGCAATTGCGAAGAATGCACTGCTGCTCCTCTATTTAGTCAGACATCTGCGAAATTTCGTCATGACATCGAAAGCTTTGACAAATTTCTATAGATGTAGTGGAAATATTTTTTTTTTTGGCTGACTGCATCACGGCCTGCTACCAATGATCCAATGCCTTTGAACAGATATCATGCAAAATGCAATGGATTTGACCAAATACATCACAGGTAAAGAGCACCTCCGCACCCAACAACCAACTATTGAGCCTATCCATATGGAACACTGCCTTAGGAAAGCAGCATCCAGCGTCAGATATCTTCGTCCACCAGACCATCTGTTTCCTCGCATCTGCCATCAAATAGAAGGTAAAGAAAGCCTCTAGACTCGTACCGCCAGGTTCACGAACAGTTTCTACTGCTCAAATATCAGGCTCATGAAAAAGGGGATAACTTCACTCACTTGCCTTCCGTCGAGATGCTTGCACAACAAATTATGTCACGTTAAGGAATCTTTTTCTCAGTATTTCAATTACTCGTTTTTTTATGAAATTTATATTTGCATTTACACCGTTATTTTGCTGCACTCTGGGTGATCTTTCGTTGATTATGATATTATTGTTATTGTATAGTTTTGCTGAACATGCCAGCGGGAAATGATTTTTAATATATTTTATTGTTTTATGCGAACAGACTTGTAAACAACTAATAAAAAATAAAACTAACGAAAAAGAATTTCAGCACATCCACAAAAACCACAACCATAGCAAAATCAAATGAAATATTGAGCAGCAAAAGAGAAATATATATATAAAGCCATAAAGTAAACATACACAGCAGAGGTGCACCACACCAAAAACCTCGGTCCTCACCCCGTTGTAAAGTCCAATACAGAGCCCCATATCCTTTCAAAGATGTCCCCTCTGACCTCATGACACAGTCTCGGTCTCTCCGAATGGGAAGTGTTTGCCAATTCTCTTAACCACAGATCGTACGCAGGCACAGAGCACATTTTCCACATTTGTAGGATCAACTTCTCAGCAATCACCATTCCAAACAAGACAGTCACTTTTTCATACATATTGGCTGAAGGTAGGGAGCTAGTCGCTCAAAGGATGGCTATGGGTCTGGCTCCTACCGCTTCCCAAATATCTCAGAGAAACAGTGAAAAATACTTTTACAGTATATATAAAGCTTACAACATGACCAAAATGAATGTGACAAATTACTATTCACAGAGTTACATCTATTACAAACTGGCAAAACACCTGGGTAGTAGGTATGCAACTTAACTTCAGAATAATTGAATCTATTTAATGCTTTGAACTGTATGAATCTGATTCTACTGTTGACGGAACAAACATCTATACTCTTCAAACACTCATCACAGAACTCCTCTGTCAGTTCTATACCCAGTTCATCCACCCTTGCCTGTTTAAGACCTGTAGTATTGACCTGAGCTCCATCATGTAGGATCTGATAAAAATTGGATACCACACTGCGAGTAACAGGATCGAATTTATTTATTGCCACCAAGGACTCATGTTTGTCTAGAGGCTCCAAGTTAGGTATATATTTCCTAACATAATCTCGAATTTGTAAATATCTAAAAGAACTGGATGCAGATATATTGTAAACTGATTATGGTATTCGTATTGGTATTATTATTTATATTTTGTCAGCTGGAACTGCTGACACATGAAGTCAGAGAATAGCCAAGAACGTTTTTTTTTCCTTCTCTTGATAGCAGCATTGAAAATATTCCAGTAGTGTTTACCGTTTTAGTTTTCTGAAGATTTAAATAGGTATTTCTGTGTAGCCCTGATTGTTTTTGTGTAGTGTGTTTGGGATGATACCAGTTGTAAATATTTCTATCGGTAAATGTATATGATACTCATTTTCTAAAGACTTTCAATTCCATTTTTTTTAAGTCAGCATTTTTCTAGTGTTTTCACTTATTGATTTGTTAAGTTATATGTTACCAGGTAGGTTATATCTATTAAGTATATTGCTGTTGCTTGTTTATCCGGACTGTTACTATGGATTTTCGTGTCTGTAATAACAGATTTCACTCTAAAACTAAAATAGTTGCATTTTTATAGTGAGGTCTAATTTCATTCATGTTTATATTCTAAAGCAAGATTTTGGTGAATGATATTTGCGACTTCATGATGTCCGTTTGAGTAATGAGACTGAGTTACTCTCCAGTGAGATCCAGTAATGTGTTGGGTTGTTTCTCGTTTCTTTTGCTTAGCACTTTCCACATTTATCATACTGAAATTGTTGCTGCATTATTATGTATTTATGGCATTTGTTCTGTTACCCAACTGGTCCAGTATTGCCACAAGGGAACCTTCTGTTTCTGGGAACAGGTCTCCAAATCTGAAACAGACGTTCAGCGCTTCCTTGCCGATCCGAAGTCTGCTCTGCTCGTTGTCTTCCAGGGAGGGACATGCACTTCTCTTCGCTAACTGTTTCCTCTGTAGTGATAATTTCTACCATATTCTGTGTCTTGATCTCAATTAAGTTTAGCATTGTATACTTTGTATCGCAATTGCGTAATCATGTAGATTGCTGAATCTGGTTTTCGTTGAGATAAACTCCATCCTGACTGCTGAGTAGATTATTAATGTCTGTTATTCCCCTTTCTCCTTCTATTATCTGTCGTCTTAACCGAAGATGATTCGACTGGACATAATGATTTCCAAAGTTTGGAGATCAGACCTTATTTTGGTTCTTCGTAAAATCTTCAAAATTCAAGATATTAAGATTCAAGATTCAAGATTCAAGATATTATGCCAAAATAATACGTTAATCTAGCTATAGCAAAAGTGTTTATTTATTGACTTTTCTAAATGTTTACTGTTGAGCTCTGTTTGACAGATGTTCTTAAGCATTGAGGTAATTTCTATGAAAACATTTTCCTTCAACACCTAATGATCAATTTTCTTTGCCTGTTGATCCGCCAGGTGCGTATATGGTTCATGTTTATTCGTCGGTTGTATTGTATCCTGCTGCTCTGTTTTGATATTTTCTCAGCCCTTGACACCTTTCGAAATGTTCAATATTCTGCATTCATCCAGTCCAATGTTTACTTCTATATCCTTCGAAAATAGTTCTACTATTTGAATTCTTTGCTTTAGTTTTATTGATGCAGGAGCGTTTAAATGATTCCATTCCTGCTGTTCGATGCGCAGTTTCTGTCCTTCACGATCAGGCTTGCATTTACTCTGAAACTGGTTAATACTTGCATCTATTCTAAAACTGGTCAGGCTTGAATGTATTCGAAAGCTAAGATAGGTTTGAATGTATTCTAAAACGGATTCCGGCTTGCATTCCGTCACATAATGTTTCATGTTTAAATTTATTATAAAACCGGATTTATTCTATAACTGGATCATCAGACTTTAAACTTTATTAATATTATTTATTTGTTCTCAGCTGAAAAATTTAGACATATGCCAAGAACCCTCATTTCTCAAGTGCTGGAAACTTTCTGATTATTCTTGAAGTGTTGCGTATTTTGTGTTTCTGAAGATTTATATTGATATTGCTCTGTTGCCCTCTTTGTTTAATGCTGCTGTATAGTGACGTTGTGGAGCCACCATTTGTAGATATAACTTTGCGGAACAAGATATATTCCGTTCATGATCCAAAGTCTTTCAAACTCCGTTATCAATTCAGCACATTTCTGGTATTTTTTTACATATTAATTTCTGTAAGTTTTGTGTGCTTGGAATGGCATTATCTGTTTAAGTAAGCTGATGCTGCTTATTTACCCTGTATTTTATGGAAGGATTCTCTAACTCCAAGCAAGGCGTTCGAAGCTTCTATGTGGGCATGTATTCTGCGCTGATCATGCAGACGTCTTCTATAGAGGGCCATGTTCTGATTTTTGATTACCTTGTTCATCAATAGTTATAATTTATTACTTTTTCGGTGGATTTATATTATTTACATCTGGTTGTTATAATTCTGATCGGAATTACATATGCTCGCATGGAGTGCTAATTTTCCTGGTGAAGTGCTTTGGACGAAACTGTCAGCTGTTTGCTCGTTTTCATAATTGTTATTGTCCAGCTTTCTGAGCTCCTCCAACATTGTGTGTGTGTGTGTGTGTGTGTGTGTGTGTGTGTGTGTGTGTGTGTGTGTGTGTGTGTGTGTGTGTGTGCTGTTAGGAATTACAGCATTTGAATGTTTTCTTGTTTTGGTGAAAACAGGGCAGTAGTCGTGGTCTTCTTGTAAATTAATAATGCCTTTGATGAACGTCAACATTTTATGATGCTCTAGTAGGTCAGATTGCATGAAAAATAAGGAATTTTCTAACTGCATATCCAATTGAATTGATGATAATAGCGGTCTGCAGCAGTAGAAGCCTGTTTTCCGGTCTTGAAGTCCATGACTCGTGGAGTGCATTAGTAGTCGCTTGTCCACCTACTTATGGAAATTGAGTGGTAAGCTTTTATGTGTTGTTTTGTATGTCAGGTTTCTTGCCATGGCGCGCGCGCGAAGTACTGGACCCAGGTCAGGAGAAACGGCAGGGCCTCCAGGAACCAGGAGTTCTAGAAACTCAACACTCTACATCTAGCCACAGAGCAGTTCTGGGGCAGTATTGGAAAATCCGTAACAGATACGGTGCTCTCGGGACAGGTCTGAAACAACACGAGCAAGACCTGGAGCTCGAAGAAGCTCCCGATGCAGTTTTCAAAAAAAAAAAGAACGAGGCAGACCTGGTGCTCGTGACGTTGCATATATCTTGGTAACGGTGCATGAACCTTGGAAACGTTGCATTTCACTTGGAAGCACAGGAAGATCATTCAGCTCTGAAGTATTGCAGTTTACTTAGAAGCATAGCAATATCATATAACTCAAGGCCTTTGCCGTTCACGTGGAAGCATAGCAAAATCATATATCTCAGGGATATTGCATTTCATCGAAGGTGAATGCAACATAATGCAGCAATGTTCACATCATCAATTCTTTGAAACATATTCATGTAGAATGTGAACACACATATGACCATAAGACAATAAGAAATACAATCAGTATTAAGGCCATACGGCTCAGGGACAGATTTTACAACTCCATTAAAGACTGGGATTTGGAAGGTGAAAGATTCGATGCCACAAATAAGTCAAATGCAGAATTCTGAAAAATTTCCATCAAATGCAACTACAACATATACCCAAAGTGTTATAGGATAATTGTCGGTTTGCTGACCTATAGTTTTCTTCTTGAAGTTTTATAGAATGCGGAATACTGTGTCTCTACAATAACATGAAATCGCCTGATAGACTAAGTAGTATTATCAGCGACGTTCACTTTCTCTGCGCTTCTGGATCCCTAGGATTCTTGCTGCTGTTCGAAGGGGCCCGGTGGACAATATTCGCGGTTCAGAGATTGTTAAAGCATTTAAAAGGGTCCTTCTCCCTCCATCTTCTCCGTTATCCGTTACCGAACACATCTAAACCGACTGACTGTGCAGGAAAGCAGCATTCATCTTTAGGAATTCCCATCAGCCATATCTTGGTCTCCTCTCTCTCTCTCTCTCTCTCTCTCTCTCTCTCTCTCTCTCTCTCTCTCTCTCTCTCTCTCTCTCTCTCTCTCTCTCTCTCTCTCTCTCTCTCTCTCTCTCTCTGTTGCCATCAGGAAAGGGTACAGAATCCTCAGGACTCTTACCAGCAGTTCCTGCAAGAATTATTATCTCTCAGCTTTCAAGCTCTTGAAACAGTGGGATAGCATCGCTCCTTGATGAACTTCTGAATAAGTTTGCATAAAAAAAGATATAAATTACAACGTGATAACTGGCAGTTCACTGTACATCAATATAAACTTAAAATAGTCTGAGAATTTATGATAAAACAAAGCGATTAATGGACTTGATTTTTATTTGCAAAACTGCCTAATTAATATAAATGCATATTTCGCCCAATCTGAAGTTACTTCCGGAACATTCTCTGAATTAATTCGTAGATGCATGTATTGGACCAGGAAATGTATAGCATATACCCAAACAATTGCAGGATGAATTCCGCTTCAAAGCATTTAGCGGCAGAATAAAACAGATTGGTTATAACGGGGCCAAGGTGTTGTCAAATACCTGGTCAGTTCTACGTGTGAACGATATAAAGTATTTGGCTTTCGGAAGGCAACACCATCTTTCCTTTGCAAAGCAAAACGGAAATGACTGAGCTCAGCTCAGTATTCCAACCATTGCTGTCAAGACGTTTCCTGTACTCGCGGTGCACAGCTTTTGGCAGCCGATGGCGGTTAATTGGACTGTCAACCACTTGGAATAGTCGATCAATGGAATGTTATGTTCTGAGTCCTCTTCCGTGGTGGTTGTAGGACTCCATGACTGCTGTAAGTGGTTTTGACAACACCTGAGTTGTTGGCATCTCGCACAGTGCATGACAAGCAGCTCGATCAGAAGGCAAATCTTGTTGATAACACTTTGGTTTTGATCACCGATACAAAACAGGTCTGCAACGCCTTCAATAATTTAACTCTCAGCTCAGATAGTACAGCCACTTTCAATCCTCACATAAGCGAACACTCCTTCATGGCATGTTCATGCTGGCGCTGGTAAAAGAAAATGATGAACTGGAATTCTGGGTGAATACTACAATCTATTTGAGAGGCCATGCAGACCTCAGAGTCTGTGAGTAAATGTGCGGTTTCCTTTCCCCAAGAAAAAGAAAAAATCATCAGCATTTTCAATAATAGTATGTTGCGTCACCATTTATTTTCACTTTTGGAGGAAACACCACACAATGGTTTGTCCGATACCATTTCCTCTGGATCTCTACAGATACATTGAATAGGTGGAGCACAGATGCAGATGTGGCAGGAATCATTTATGGCAATTTACGGCCTGTCAATAGTGTTCCAGACTCTTGGTGCATTCCATTTCAACTATTCCTACCTCCCATCCTGGCCTACAACACTCTTGGATTGCTGTCCGCGTGCATTCCGCCTCGTTTGATTTTGTACGGCATGATGTACACCGACGTCATTTTAGGCCTATTAACGATGGCCAGTTCCGTGTTTTCGAAGCAGGAGGGAAGATATTCATCATGTTAAGTGGGGGCATGGGCTTTAAACCTGAACTGATTATGGTAATTGCCTTAAAACCGGCCCACTAAGATTTGGAGGGAACCACTATCGGGCTGCTGGTGTTAAGATATGACCATGACAGTGTCAACGCGCATCTGCACGAGCCACAAACTCTATTTATGAAGAATAGGACCCGAGGTCAGCTCGGGCTCACAAGGCCTTTAGTGAAATTCGCGGGGATTGAGGGGTGGGGGGAGCGGAGTGGTTGTTTCTCTGCACTGTAATGTAATTGCTGAAAGTGTGCAGGAGTCACAAACATCGGCTTGGAGTTTAAGTTTCACTTTAACGGGCTGCTCTTATGTTATGACATGATTGCGTAGTTTTTTTTTCCACGGGGCATGGTGCTCGTAGCTTGGAGTGCAGTAAATCTGTTGTTTCGGCTAGTCTTAAATATAAAACGCCTCGGCAGTTTTTATTTGGAGAAAGACACAAGGTGTCTTTAACAGAAGGTACTACATGCACACCAGACGAGATGTTTAAAAATATAAAACTCATCTAATTTATTATGAAAATCTTCCCAACCGTAAACCCATGTCGTGTTTTGTTATTCTTCTGAATTCAAGTCGAAATCTTTGACTTTCTCTCATATACCTCATAATATTAAGAATTTCACGATCAGTTCCCTGCGCCTACTACGAAGAGTGCAGACTTTCTCATCATCATATAACTAAAGATCTCTAATCTTTTTTGAGTCTCTTTTGCACCCTTCCAATTCAGTTGAAAACTTTCTGTAGTGCGCTGAACAAATCTACCACAGGATACCATGTGTGTTCTTACCAAAAGGTTTTAACGTCTGCAAATTGAAGTGAACTCCTGTGGCAACAGCGAATCTGGCCTTCAGTGCACTATCCGTCACTCAGTCATTTTCAAGAAGCTATTAGCTTGTATCGTAAATCACTCCATCGTTCAATACTTCTAAAGCCCCTGTACTTAAATGCCACAAAGTTTATTAGCTCACCCGTATCTGAACTAAATTCCATTTGCTACCTCTGTGCTTAAACTATTGGCTGAAAATATCCACCAGTCTCCTTGCAAAACCATTTTCGCTATATTTCACTGAACCAAACCTTCAAGCCGTCAATAAGCGCAACCATATCACTCAGATACTTTCAGTGGATACGATAATAGCTAAATCTCTACACCTGCTCATTAATATAAAGATATATTTGGCCAATATTGCGGCAGAAAATTAATACATAAACGTACACAGACAAGTGGTTCAGTTATTGTTCAGACCAAACATCAGAAAGGGGGCTGAATGTGTTCTAAGTGACGTTGACCTTGGAATGATTATTGGGGGCCGCAGGATTATTTAAATTCCGCAGAAAGTGCAGATGTCATGTATTTTTCATGCACAGCCCAGCCTAGAATTTAGAAAGAATACTTAAATGGACAAATAAAAATCATCGAGTGAGTATCTGTGGTGGTGGCAAAAAACACTTTGTTTGTGTGAATGATTAGAGGAGAATGGGCAGACTTGGTTCTAGCTGACAGGAGGACGGCAGTAACTTAAGTAACCACACATTACAACAGAGCTATCTAGAAGAGTTTTTCTGAACGCACGACACGTTGCGAACTTGAGGTGCATGAGCTACTGCAGTAGAAGACCAGGAAGATCACAGACTGAAACCTTCCTTAGATACATGAGTTACTTAATAAGTTGGCTGCTGAGAGCATATGACATACCACAGCAGTACAAATGATTGCGTGAAAATGCAGATCGGAGAAAATGAAACGCTACCGTAAATCATTAGTAATTTCTGTACTCAAGGCGATCTCTCTTTTGTAAATATTCGCGGATATTTCTGACACTTAACGAAGCAGAACAATAGCCGCGAAAAGGTTGTTTTTTTTACACCCCATACGTGCTAAAGACTGGGGAAGGGGGCTCTTTTTGCTAAGTGGGATTAGTTTACAATTCAGCATTCCTGTTGAAGATGTTTGTATCAAATAATTCTGGTACCCAACAGTAAACTAATTTTGGCTGTAGTTGCACGACCCTTGAACATTGTCATCCTGGTAATCATTCACATTATCAACGTTGATATGCAATTCGATATCTTCCGGGCCAGATAAACCATTGGAATGAAAGACTAAAAGGAAAATAGCGGTAAAAACAGATTCTTCGTCTTTTGAATGAGTTTCCATATAATAAGACAGTGGTTGATAAGATCCAGCATCGAGCTCTCTTCTGTTTCACTGCCCATAGCTCACCTGACATTGATCTTTCCATCAATCGTCGACGTTTTTTATTTCACGAAAATCTAACTTCTACAGATCTCGGATTCATTGACTCCCTTTTCTGTACCCTTTCACATCATTCGAAATACAAAGGTACACTGATGCAAACGACTTCCAATTGGGATTGAAATTCAGATTTTACAAATCAAAATTGGAATATACTTAAATATAAACCCAATAATTGAACTAATTAATCGCCAACGCATTACATGTCTCTTGTTCCAAACAAATTAATTTCACTAAAGTACCTGGAAAGCATCCATCCGATTGCCAAACACAAGTCATGTCTGGGACAATTTCATGAAATACAATATTACTTTATTTATTAGAAAGCACACTATGGTTTGCCTGTCACTTACAAATGCGCCCACTCAATCTGAATAGATATTTTACTCCATTCTTCAGTTCCTCCCTGAATTTTCTTTGTGTCAGCCCGTAGATGCAGGTGTTGGTACAAATGCTGAGATATCTGAACATCAAACTAAATTGTTGCAGAATATATATTGGGGTGTTCCAGGACCTGTCTGTATAGTAATAATTTTCCGCTTGCCAGTTTACAGAGTGTATGATATAGGGCATCCACAGCAAAATAAAGTTGGCTGAAAGCGCGAAGAGCCATATCATTGACCTCCGCCGGCTTTCCACCTCTGCATCCCTCTGATTCTCGCAGCTTTTCAGCAGTTCCTGCCGGACTCTATTTGCTGCTAAAATATATCTGATGGTTAGAGCATTGAACAACAGAATTATACATATTGGTAATAACGGTGTTGTGATACAATCAAATATTTCGTACATTTTCCACAGCAACGCTGTATAGTAGTCGGCTGATTCCCTGCAACGCCACGGGATGTTGTTGATTATAACGTAGGGCTCCACTGCGAAGTAAAATGGAACACACCTCACGCAGCTCACCGCGACTACAGTCGCTAATACCATAGTCGCTACTCTCTCGGTACAGTACCGGTTCCGCAGTTTTTGACAGCAGATGGCGATGCCGCGGTCAGAAGTGAAAGCGACCGTAAACCAAACGGAACAGTCCATTGTTATCGCCCTGAGGACATCTATTACAGCGCATATCGGAGTTATAAGTAGGAAATGAGCAAATAAATAGATGTTATTAATCGGCTGCAATATAACAGCAACTATGACCACCATCAGATCCGCTGCCGCCATGGCCACCAGGTAGCGAGTCACGCATTTGGAGAGACCACATTTTCCACGAGATAGGATTAAAATCGCTGTTAAATTAACTGAAGGTATGAAACATGAATAAAAATTCCAAATATGTCCATATTTTATATATATATATCACTTGCACAGTTAAAAATAACGAGCTGACGTTGCTTAAACCCGTCACCCATAGACAAATCTCGTCTGCATTTAACTTAGGTGATTATGAATCATCAGTGAATCCAGTACTCCTGGGCCAGAAGACCCGATATTATAGTGTTTAGTGCAGCAATGTCCTCCTTGAATTAAATCTGTTTAAAGTTTTCTGCCGTTATGCTGTTCAGTTTGGATTTATGCCTTATGCCTTAAGAAACCGAATTTGGAGAGGAGGGAAAAGGTCCTCGACAATGACATAATAGATTCAAAGCAACGCTTTACTTTTCTAAGTTGGAGGCTGCGTCGCAGCTCACTGACCGATTTGTATCGTGGCGCATATGAAAGATTAAAGGTTGGGGACAAGAGTACCTGGAGGGGCACAGACAAATGGTGCGTTATCGGTGCTGAGAATAACACTGCTTCTGAAATAGCCTTCACCGAAATTAACTTATCTTTCAAAATTCACAGCAAGTTGTAAGCAATGATAAATAAAGGGCCTCCATATTAGCAGTAACTCGATTCAATATTGGAATTAAGATACATGGGAAAAATCATTCTTCTGACTATCGATACAAGAGGGCATTGTGGCATCTTTTGCGCAAAGTGGCAGTACGGAATCTGCCGTAGGACAACTTTTAAGGGCGAAGCTACTTCCAGCTGAAAAAATCAAATGTTATTTTAATTTAATTTATTAAATTAATTTACAGATACTCCTCGGAATAAGCTCTTCCTGCTCTTCCAACAGGACCTTCAAGCAACCGTCGATTTAAGCCGATCCAATCACAGGACAATTTATAACGACCAATTAACCTCTTAACAATTGTGTCTTTGGATTGTGGGAGAAAAACGGAATACCCAGAGGATACTGTAGCATTCACGTGGAGAATGTACAAACACCTTACAGAACTGGAAACACTGGTACTGCAAACACTGGAACTCCCAGAGTTGAAAGAGCATCACACTGAACTGTTAGCCACTGTGGCGTCCGAGATGCATATCGTTTAGGTAGCAATAATTTATTAAATAATTTGACACTATTGAGCGTGTTCATCTATGAATTATAAAAGATCTCACAGCCACTACGTCAATGGCTGACAAAACTGCATTTCTGTAGGGATCATATTAGTATCAAAAGTAAAGTTAAGAGAGAACTTTTGTAATCTCAAGGTATGTTAGTGGAATGGATTTGAGACCCAGTGCTGAAGTCAAGGAATATGACACCTATATATTCAGTTAATTCAAAGGTCGTCTTCGTAAACCGAACGCCAGGCCCGCCATTACTATTTTGTTTTTCAACATTACTGGAATATACAAAATGGAACAATTCTGTTTCCCTTAGCTCCTACCAGAACACCGAACAGCAGTGCACCAAATTAAGGGATGAGTCGGAAACTTTCAACAAACTCATTCGCATTTAGAACAGGTTGCACAATTTTAGGAGGTAATCAATGATCAGCCGATTGGTTTAATTTATATTGCTTTGCAGATGAAAACTAATTTGATAGAAATAACAGACATATGACAGAGTGGAACACACAAAATTTGGTTGCAGCAGGAATCATGGGTTTTAAATAGCCTTGGCCAGATTCAAAGTGGAAAGAGAGTGGGTGTGATACAAAGACCCGAGGTGCTAATAGACACGTTCGTAAGGAAGATTAACTAACTGGCTTGAAAATATGTTTTCAATATATGTAAACTCTACCCAATTTGGGAACATCAGCTTGCAGGACTGCTCCCTTCTTTGCTATATATAAACAAAGTGTATTTGTATTAAGAGGAATATAAGCATCAGTCAATAAAACAGTGTAATATATTTTATCAGGGAACTCTACCGTAATACTATAAATGCGTACAAAATTAACAGATAAAAGCATTCAAAGAAGTAATAGCCAGATCGATTTCTTACCAAGGATACCAACAGCTGCAAGTACAGGATAGTAGATACTAGCTATGTAAAATATTGCTGGATATCTCATTGCCTGTCTGCGGCTGCAGTTATGTGAACTCAACTATCTAACTGTCCAGTAAGAAGAAAATTAATACAGCAATCTCTTATACTACGGAGAGAAGAACACTAATTAGACCTCAGACGCATCGTTTACAACTCATTGAACAAGTCTATTCATTGAACTACTTTTACACAACTAGTCACTGCAAAACACATATCCATCCTCGGGGGACATTTACATCGGACTTTGAAGCTTATATGTTTCACGTTCTTTTTTTGTGACAAGATAATTGAGTGGGTACCGTCTCTCAATTCCTCCGTCCTCTCCGCAACTCCTTTCAGGGTGAGAGTTTTCATTCTAGATCGAAGGAGATGTCCTCCTTTTTCAAATAATGCGGCTCGGTTCCTCCACTATAAGCGCTGCTCTCAACCACATCCCTACCGTTTCATGCAGGTCGGCTCTTATCCCATCCTCCTGCCTCGCTCCCAGAGAGATAGTTACTCTTGCCACCACGCCACGAGCCTCCGCCTCCAGCACATAATTCTCCAATACTTTGACCACTTCCAATTGCATCCCACCACCTCTTCCCCTCTTCCCCTGCTTCCCCTACTAATCTGCTTTCTTCAGGGATCTCTCCCTATGCAACTGCTTGGTCCATGCGTCCCTACCCACTGAACGACTTCCTGGCCCTTAACCTTGCAAGCGGAATAGGTTCTTCACTTGTCCTTACACCTACTCCTTCACGACCATTCAGGCCTCAAACATTCCTTCCAAATGAGGCGACACTTCACCTGTGTGTCTGTTGGAACATATGCTGTATACGGGGCACCCGGTGTGGCCTCTTTTATATCGGTGAGACCAGACGGTTGGCGGACCGTTTCGCCCAGCACCTACGCTCTGTCCGCCGGAAGAAGTAGGATTTCCCAGTGGCCACCATTTTAATTCCACTTTCATTCCCATTCCGATATATCCATCCATGCACTCATCAATAGTCGGGATAAGGCCATACTTAGGTTGCAGGAAGAACACCTTATACTCCATTTTTGTAGCCTCCAAACTGATAACATCAACATCGATTTCTCAAACATCGAATAATGTCTCCACCCCACCGCTCTTCACCATTTCACATATTTTTCTCTCTCTCATGTTATCTCCGTGCCCACCCATCGCCGCTCTCTGATGCTCCTCCCCCTCCCTTCTTCTTTCTTCCATGGTATTCTGCCTGTTTCACGAATAATCTTCCTAGTTCTGTGCTTCATTCCTCCCCTTCCACATTTCACCTATTGCCTGAAATTTCACTCTCCGCTCCTCCCAACTTTTAACTATAATCGTCAGCTTTTTTCTCCAGTCCTGCTGAAGGGTTTCCCCCTGAAACGTCGACCAAACATTTATCCACAGATGTTGCCTGGCCTTCTGTGTTCTTCCAGCATTTTGTGTGTGTTGCTCGGATTTCCAGCATCTGTAGATTTTCTCTTGTTTAGAATTCATCATATTCTGCTCGGCATGTCAACTCACAAAACAAAGCAACGGAACTTAACTGTCCTAGAATAGCGTCCTGGTAGAGAAGGATGCATGCCGTGGCCTTGTCCTTCGCGTGTTTTTGTCGTGTCAGTGATTGTAACCAGGATGTGGGCATTAATATCGTTAATGCTTGGTTAATTCCATTTTTTCGAAACATTAAAATCCCTAACTATAAGACCATGACACCAAAAGGTATTGGAGCAGAATTAGGCCATTTGGCCCGTCGAGTCTGCTCCAGAATTTCATCATGGTTGATCCATTTTCCTCACAGCTCCAGTCACTTCCCTTCATACCGTATCCCATAATACCCTGACCAATCAAGAATCTAACAATTTCTGCCTTAAATATACAGAAGCATTTGGCAACCACAGCTACGTGTGACAAAGAGTTCCACAGATTCACTACCGTTTGTGTAAAGATATTCCCTGTCATCTCCTTTCAGAAAGAAGGTTCCTCTAGGCTGACATGGTCTTAGACTGTCCAGTTAAAGGAAAGCCCTCTTCACTCTATCAAAGCTTTTCACCATTAGATAGGTTTCAATAGAGTCACCCCGCATTCTACTGAATTCTTTTGAATACAAGCCCAGAGCCATCACTGTACATATGACTAGCAATTCAATCTTGTAATCAACTACATGAACCTCATCTGATGTTTTCCAGTTTCCGTATATCCTTTTTAAAATAAGGAGGCAAATCCTGCTGACAACTTTCCAAGTGAAACCTCACAAGTGCTTTATAAAGTTTCAAAATTATATACTCGCTTTTATATTCATTGAGTTTGGCTTCTGCACTACAAAGTCAGCCTGCAAATTAACATTTCAGGAATCCCGCAATAGGTTTCCCATACTTTTTTTCTTCTAGATTCTTTGTATTTTCTGTCCATTCAGAAAATATTTAACACTTCTACCAAAGTGCATGATCATACACTTTCCGACATTGTAATCCACTGGCCACTTCTTTGCCCATTCTTCCAATCTGTCACAATCTTTCTGTAGCTACACCATTACTTCATAGCTGTCTTCCCTTGACCAGGTATTAGATTCGCCCGTGATACCCACACACATAGCTACCGGCTGCCTTTTGGCAGTTGGCCAATGGTTGATCTATCATGATACAAATAGTATACAGTTCACTGGTCCGTATCAAATGGCGTACCCGTCGAAAATTGTGACCATCCCATTCTCGATAGATCTTAGGGTCTCATGTGCTTTTCGTATCTTTTACTTCATATAATGCAGAGTATTTTTTCTTTCGCTGTTTTTGCCGACGTTTCTCCTGTTCATCTATCGATATACGATTTCAGTTTGTCGCCTGACCGGTATGTTTCTTCCAAAGATAATTTATTATGCGGTACCATTTAGGCCACGCCGCGAAATTCATGACTAAAGCTTATAAAAGTACAGTTAGTATTTTGAAATATTTTCACAGAGAAGAGGAGAGCCGGTTACTTCTCCAAAACTGTTGGAGCTGTTCATTTATTGCCCTATTATCCAACATTGGAAATGCCTCTGCCTCTCTGCACATACACATGCGCTACTTTTAAAATTCTGGCTGAATCAGATATACGAGGGGTGATTGATAAGTCCGTGTTCTAAGGTAGAAGGAGATGTGTTATACAGCTCTCGTTAGATGTACGTGCAGCTCAACTCAATGACTGATTATGCAAAGTTTGAAGTTAATAACTCATCTGCTTCTACATTAGGCCACGAACTTATCAATCACTCCTGCTGTGGACCACTCTGGAGGTCCAAGACGCAGACTTCTACAAAGAAGGGAATCGTATGCTCCACGACCGCTAGACTACGAGTGTAAATATAGGAGGGGACTATGTTGAAAAAATAAATGTGCTAGTTTTTTTCTAAAATTCACTCCTATCTTAGGCCACGAACCTATCAATCACCTCTCATATAAACATTGCTGTCTCTGCCAATATCAGAGATACTTCCTTGAGCTATATTAATGCTGGGAGGTGACATGATGGCTACATGATTGGCAGCAAACAGTAATAGAGTGACAGTATTATGGGAATTAAACACAGTCGTGTCAGCTTCCATAATGGTAGCATGGAATACATGTACCCATGGGAAATTTAAAATTCGTCCAAATTGGACTTCTTCTTTGTCGAGCATGTAATTGAACGATGAGTAGGCAAGCATTTTGATGTAAGTGATAAGAACACTGACACTTTGAAGGGTGCTAAAGAAGAGAAAAATTATTGTTGAAAAAAATAAAGTCGCTGATTCAGGAAATGTGGATTAGGAATCACAATAAGAGACCTGACAAAACAGGTATGGGAGAGGTACTTGGAGGTAAGTCAATATCGATCGAGAGTAAATAGTTGAAAAGTAAATCAAGGAATAATGATCTCCGCCGTGTTGCAATGAGGCTGAAAGATATGGCTGGAAAGTCAAACATACCCTGGGTGTCGAGGCATATCGAAGACTGAGCGACAAATAGAATAATAATTCTGCAGGAAAGCAGTGAAATGCCTTCATCTATCAAGTAACTGCGAGGCCATCAAAAACAAATCAGCATGGCAAATATGAGACATGAAATACCAGTGACACACTGCATTAAATAACAGTCTAAACCATTCTCTGTTTTTTTTTTATTTCAGAACAAGAGCATAACCATGGAAAGACTAAGCGTGTTTAACCACTGTTTATTGTTGTTTATCGTTATTATTCTGTGTGTTTTTTTTTTACCATGCCGCCTATATGCCTTAACATCCAGGAGACTTTAGTTTGGTCCTTGAAAAAAATAAAGACTTCTCTCTTACAATCAGTAAGGACAATAGAAATGGGCAGGTTGGCGTGGCTGGTAAAAATTCAGTATGCATTCTATTGACCATCAAAAGAGGAGATATTAAGGTTTATGAATCTTAATCGCTATCAACACATCCGTGCATGATATTATGACTGGCACATTATAGGGAACGAACGATTAGATTTCTGATGCACCACTTGAGCATTCTAACACCAAGTACATTCAAGGAACCGATTGTAGACTTTGTCAGGGGAAAGTTAGTCCTCATCGCAGGATTAAGGATGTAATGGAATAGAAACTTTATGTTTGTTGTTGTTACTATTTCAAGGACCTGTCCTCGACAGCTCACATAAATACAACTGCGAACAAGTTGCTGCAGCGCCTCTAGTTATTCTGAGGAAATTCGGCATGATTTCAAAAATGACGGATTTCTATAACTCTGTAGTGTAGTTGTGTTATTTTATCCTAGCTGGCTGCATCACGGCCTGGTACGAATGCCTTTGAACAGGTATCATGTAAAATGTAATAGATTCGGCCTAGTACATCGCAGGATAAGCCCCCCACCCCCCAACCATTGAGCACATCTACATGGAACGCTGCCGTAGGAAAGCACCAACCATAATTAGAGATCTCCTTCAACCAGGCTATTCCCCTTTCCGCTGCTGCCACCAGATGGAAGATAAGAGAGCCTGAGGACTCGCACCGCCAGTTTCAAGAACAGCTACTACCGCTCTACTATCATAGTCTTGAAGAAGGGGGATAATTACACTCACTGGTTCATCTATTGAGATATATGCACAACAAGCGATCTCACTTTAAGGACTCTTTATCTTGGTATTTCAATTTCTCGTGATTTATTGCTATTTATTTAAGTTTGCATTTGCACTGTGTTACGTGGACCCCGCGATAATACATTACGAACGGAGTCAGAGAATTATTGCAATACAACTAAATTTATTAACACTCAAGCAGAAACATAGAAAATTAAACAAGCGATTAACGTATAAAAAAGTTAACAGCGCTATGCGTTTCTTGCTCCCAAACGGTTAAACTTAGAAAGAATTCTTAACAGAGTCTCAGAGTCTCAGAATGTCAGTTCAGAAAGTTTAAGGGATTCAGGAGGTAATTAATAGAAGAGACTTTTAGATTGAAATGTAACGAAGAGACGATCGTGAAGACGGAGATTCAAAATACAGCGAAGAAGCGAGTCTCGCAGTGATCCGCTAGAAACGGCCACCATACCTTTCCGAATGCGCTTCGGCTAAAACTGTGTACCTCTCCAACGCCGATCTCACAAAGCGGCCACCGTAGTTTTACAGTAGCAGCGAGTTCACGATGTGGTGTGTTTCGAAGAGGCCACAAAAAGTAAGAATTTCACCACGTAACTGACAGGAGAAGTTCCTTTTCCAGGAGTGGTCACCACACACCAGAGACTTCGAAGGGGTCACCAAACTGGTTGCCAAAAATCCACGTTTGGATTACGATATGTCTGTCACCTCTGAAATGCACAGCGTGATCGACTACCCAATCCCTTTTGAGTTCGATGGAAGCTTGCACTCTTCACTCTCACTATGGACTCTGCTATCCAAACACAACGACTCTCCACCAAAGTCTCTCTCCTCCAAAGAATGTCTTTGGAGCAATCTGTGCTGTTCACTTTATACTGCTTGGGTAAGTCACCCCGTGACACTCACAGAAACAGAGCGACAAATTTCCAGTACATCATCTACCGTCCCAGGTGTTGAAACTGGGGTTCATAACAACTCTTGGTTGGCTTCTGAAAGTGGTTGACCTCCCATTAATTCTGTTATCACTACTATTCTATAGATTTGCTGAATATTCCAATGGAAAAATAAATCTCATTGCTGTCTCTAGTGACATATATATCCTCTGAGAATGAAGCTTACTTGAATTTTGAACATTTGCATTGAGAACCTGGGGGACAGCAGAGGAACAAATTAGGACTCGATATCCAAGCGCGAACAGAAATAAGCCCTAACTAGTCGGAGGTCTGTAATAGGTAAGTTTTTTTTTGCCAACAAATATTAAAAAGGAATAAAAGGACAGGTGTTAATTGTTTTATCATACCGAATTGGGATCGAAACATGGGGACTAAATGTTTTCGGACTATTTCAGGAAAAAAAGTATTTATATTTATCGAGCATTTTAACATCAAATGCAGTTCAGGCGCCGGGTGACAGAAGTTGGGCAAATTTAGTCTCCATATCTGACAGCGACAGTCAACTGAGTGGGTACAGTCCTGTGAAACGAACTTCCGTTTGAAATAAGTAAATAACAAACATGACCTTTTCACCAAAAGGAAATAAATTATATAGTTTAATGGTAAAACTGCGACAGGCAAAAGTACTAGATCTTTTTTCTGCATGAACGCCGTTTTGTTTTTCCATCAGTCCCGTCTGATCCGCTATGTGTTTCAGTTTCATTCTCGTTCTTTCTTCAAATTTCCAGCATTTGAATTTGGTTTCAATTTTCATGTTGATGATCGCACTGTGAATGTCAGTACTGTGTGGAATACCTATAAGGGAAGGGGAGAAACAATGACATGGCGGACGTAACGTAATGTTTAAAACTGTGCATTGCTGCCCAGAAAAAAATATTACACTGCTAACAATTGTAATGCGTTGAGTTTATAATTAAAGCGGGGGTCCTTTTACTCCGTTGACGAGCAAACCAGCATCTCAGCTCTGTTTCTGGCTCCACAGGTACTGTTTGACTTGCAGGAAGTTTCCGACATTTCCTGTTTTGCATGGCCCATAATATCTGGCCCGAAATACTGATTTTTGTGAAATACCAGGTATCAGTAGCAATCTCTGACACATACAACCCAGCCCGGATGGCATATTTATTATCTCTTTTTCCCTTTACATGACATATTCTGACAGGGTCTTCTGCTATTAACTGAATGCTGGGAGGTTCGAGACCAATAAGGTATCTTTCGGCACAGCAGGTAATGTTGTGTGTATCAATATCAATTTCAGAACACTGCGGTGTTCCATCACTGCGGAGTGAAGATAGTGCCAGACGTTTTTTTTTTTTTGCCAGCCTTGAGGTCTTCTTCCAGTTGCTGTGCGAAACAGGTTAGACTGCCTTTTCTCATTTTTTTTTCTCAATATTTTTTTTTAATTTCTCAAGGTGGCTGCGGATACGTCGGAGGCCATGATCTACAGCTGCGCTGTTCTTCACGGGCAGTTTCATGCTGTCGGTAGTGGCCGAGTGGCCAGGCACTTCGGTATTTTCAGGAGCTTGCAAGATGTGGCTCTTACTGGAGCGGCCCCGTGGACGTCACAATTCCTTAGTCAATGCTGCCTACTGACGCGTCGTGGAAGTTCGAAATATCGGTACAGCCGTCACGGCTGTCGGAGGCCTCCATACTCTGGATGGTAAAAGAAAGTCAGCCGATTCTCGAGTCGGAGAATTGCAAACAGGGTCGCTGCAGACCACCGTCGAAGCAAAAAGCAGTTGGCCTCCCCTATGGCTGTGGCAGGATCATTACCTCTGTCCCTCGTTAATGAAAGAGAGTTCCTATTGATATGTCGAAATCTTAGGAAGGACAATAGCTATTGATGGACTCCAGTCATGTTCACTGGAGAGCTTGCTCTTGCTTATAGAGTGGGTAGTCTTGTGTCTGATGCATTTTGCTGGAATATGTGGGGGAAGACGAAGGTAATATTGCATCCTGCTGCTCTGTTTTATATCCCTTTTGCTCAACTGCGCTTTTCTTTATGTATAGTGTTTTGCATTCATTCAGTCCGAAGTGCATGTTTACTGTATATCTATCTAAAGTTGTTCTGCAACTTGAAATAGCTTGTGATGCTTTCCTGATGAAGGTGCGTATAATTTCTAATCTTACATGCATAGAAGGTGTGTTAAGTATCAGCCATTTCGTTGTTTCTGTTTTCGTACCTAACTGTCGGCTGATTTGGTAAAATAAAATGCGGATTTAACGCTAGAAAGAACCAGAGTGGTTTAATCACTATCATTATTTGTATTTTGTTAGCTGGAATTAGTGAAACCTTGGGTTATGACATAACTAAATACAATATTTTTTTCTCTTGCAAGCAGTATGCAGAATATTCTAGTAGTGTTTTAGTGTTGTGTTTTTTCTGATCATTTAAACAGGTTGCTCTGTAGCCCTAATTGTTTAATGCTGTTGTGAGTTTGAGTTGATACCAGTTGGAGTTATCACTATCGAGCAAAGTACACCATACTAATGTTCCAAAGTCTTTCACTTTAATTTTACTAAGTCTTCATATTAACAGTATTTTTTCACTTATTGATTTCTGTAAGTTATTCGTGATGGGATAGTTATATTTATAAGTTGTTGCTTGTTTATCCTGCATTATTACATTTAGTCTGTTATTATGGATTTTCCATCCTTATTGACAGATCACTCGTAATATAATTTGTGGGATTCCAACAATAACACTGAATTCGGCGCGATTTTTAGTAAGATATAACTTCATTTATGAGTTTCGATTTTAAAACAAGATTTTGGTGAAAGATGTTTGCAAATTGATGAAGTCTGTGTAAGTAATCAGATTAAGTTAAACTATTGGAGACTCCTGTAATGTGTTCGGTTATTTCTGCTTTTGCTTGACACTTCTGAAATTTATCATCCGGAATTTGTTCATCCTTTATTTTGTACTTATTGTCAATACTGGTCCAGTATTGACAAAGGGATCCATCTGTTTCTTGGAGAAGGTCCCCAACTCTGAGACCGGCTTTCGGTACTTCCTTGTCGACATCTAGTCCTCTCAGGTCCATGTCTTCCATGGAGTGTAATGTTTTTCTACTCGTTCACTGTTTCATAGTGATAATTTCTTCATTATTCTAGGTTTTGATATCAGCTAGGTTTATTATTGTATAGTTCATATCTAAATTGCATATGCTCCCGTCGATTGCTGAATGCTGTCGTTGTTGATAAATATATCCTTACAAACGTTATCCGAGTGCTGTGTCGATTATTAATATATGTTATTCCTTTTTCCCTTCTGTTCTCTGCAATCTAAGCTCATTCGACTGGACATATTGATTTCTGAAGTTTTTTACTTACCCTGGTAAATTTTTCTGATCGGCTTCGATGTTACACGTTTCAAGATCTTCCGTCGCTTCGATTGTATCTTGCTGATCTGCTTTGTATTTATCAGCGATATTGCTCTTTTCTCAATATTCAATATTGTGCGTTGATCAAGTTCAATGTTCATATCCATCGAAAATAGCTATTTTCCTATTTGAATTGTATTCAAATTTCCTATTTGAATTCTTTGTTTGAGCTTTACTAATGTAGGAGGGCAAAATTTATAATATCCATGTATAGAAGGTCTGTTGGGTATAACTTATTTCGTTGCTTCTGTTTGATGCACAATTTCGGTTTGGACAGGTCAAACTTGCATATCACTTAAAACTGGATAAGGCTTGTATCTATACTAAAGCCATCCAGGCTTGCGTTTATTCTATAACTGCAATAGGTCTGTATCTGTTCTTAAAAATAATCAATCTAGTATTTATTTAAAAGCTGCCTAAGGCATGAATTTATTATAAAAATTAATCAGGTTTCTTTTTATTCTAAAACTAGATTAGCCTTGTATATATTATTAATATTATATATTTGTGCTTAGCTCAAGCTGTTGGAACCTCACGTACGGGCATTGCCAAGCACCCTCATTTCTCAACTGCAAGAAACTTCCGAACTATTCTGGAAATGTTTAGTATTGTGTCCTTCTGAAGATTTATATTGACGTTACTATGTAACCCTCTTGGTTAAATGTTGTTGTGTCGTGAATTGTGATTATACTAGTTGTAGATATAACTATGGGGAAAAAGTATATGTTCCGAAGTTTTTCAAATTCCTCTTACAAATCAGCATATATATGTTTTTTTTTTGTCTTGTTGATTTCTGTAAGTTATGTCTGCTTGGAATGGCGTTATCTGTTAAGCAAGTCATTATTGCTCATTTATCCTGTATTACAACATTCAAAGATGGATAATATTCAAAGAAAATGTAATAACTGATTATTCGTAATATAGTGGGTGCGATTCTGATTCTAAAACAGTTTCAGGCATGTATTTATAGTAAGGTATGATTTATTATATTTTCAGTCAAGATTTTGATGATGGATATTTTCCACTTGATTGTGCCTATGCAAATAATGGATTAACCTGCTACAAGATCTGTAATGTGTTGGATTGTTTCTGGTTTTACTTAGCATTTTCTACATTTAACATCTTGAAATTTTTGGCCTTATATTATTTATTTTGATCATATTTGTGTTAACTTCCTGTCCTGTATTGCTACAAAGAACCCTTCTTTTTCTGGGAAGAAGTATACAACTCTGAGCAAGGCGTTAAACGCTTCCATACCAATATCTATTCTGCGCTGATCGTCGAGACGTCTTCTGTTTAGGCCCATGTTCTTCCTTTGGTTAACTTGTTAATCAATTGTGATGTTATTATTTTTTCTCTGTTTTGCCGCTCATTTAAGTTTGGTGGTGTTTACTTCTTATTGAAATTGCATGTGGCCGCGTGGTGTGCTGAATCCAGTTTTCCTGGTCAATCCTGCCCAGCTGAAGAGTCTCGGCTGAAAATGTCAACTGTTTATTTATTTCTGTAGTTGCTTCCTGGCCTACACAATACCTCAAGCATATTTTCTTCTCTTATTGAATGCAGGGGAGTAGGTGCAGTCTTCATGTAATTTAATAATGTCCGTGATCATCTTCCAAATTATATGATGTTCTTGCAGGTCATATTGCATGGAATACAAGGAATGTTCTCTAAGTGCATATACAATAGTACAATTGACTTGCTGCCTGTAGTATTGGACGCCTGTTTTCCGGTCGTGAAGCCCGTGACTCGTGGAGTGCGTCAGGGGTCTCTAGTCGGCCTACTTAAGGCCACTGAGTTTCAAGTTTTTCAGTTTTGTTTTGCATGTCGGGCTTCCTGCTATGATGGGCTCAAGAAGTACTGAACCTCGGTGCGGAGGAACGTCAGGGTGTCAGATAAGAGACGAAAAGAAGAGGTTAAAAATCAGAATACAATCTCAGCCTCGGTTGAGAGACTCAATGTCAGCATTAATAATTCGTTCTTTCCGAAGTAATGGCCCACTAAGGCACCGATGAGCACCCAGTTTAAATAATCAGAGACTGCGGGAAACACGTGCCAGCCACGATTAACTACTGGTTTAAACCGAAAACACGAAGGCTAAACTAATCCAGTTAAGATAACGATTAGTAAATACAGGTGTTCAAAAATCCCAGAAGCTCAACGCTCTACGGATATCCGCAGGGCAGACCTCTTGGGGCACTGTTGGAAAATACGTGACTGATACGGTGCTCCGGAGACAGGTTCTAAATAACACGATCCTGACTTAGAGCTGGAGGATGCTCCAGAGGCAGGTGTTAAAATAAGAGAAAAAATAAAACACGAGACAGACTTGGAGATCTAGATGACTTGCAAACCTTGCTTTCATCTTGGAATCGTTACATATAACTTGTCTTCGTTCCACTTAAGTTGAGCACATTGCATTTCACTTGGAAGAAATTTACTCAGAATCTATGCATTTGACATGGAAGCACACCAAGATCATATAGCGCAGCAACAGTGTATTTTACTTGTAAGCATAGCAAAATCATATAGCCCAGGGACATTACATTTCACTTGGAAGCACAGCAGGATCAGTGGGAGGAGATAACATGATACAGCTGTGTTCGCATTCTCAACTCTCTGAAACATATTAACTTGAAAAGGGCGCACTAATATGACTAGATGGATTATGATAAGCCATGCAGCCCATAACGTACATTCTACCATTTCATCAGCGACTGGGATCTGGACAGTGAAACTTCCGATGCCACACATGAACAATATGGAGATTTTTGAACAACTACCATCTACTGCAGCTGCAAGATATACCCAGACTGTTACAGGATAAATGACGGTTTGCTGATGTATAGTTTGCTGCTGGTCATGTCAAAGAATGCACAATACTGGCTCTCCACAATAAAATGAAATTGGATTACAGATTAAGATGCAAATCATCGGCATTGTTTTTTTCTGCACTTCTGGATCCGTTGGATTCTTGCTGCTGTTCTGAAGTCCATGAGCAACTATATTAGCGGCTATAACATATCTAACTGTGAAAGGAATGAAAGGGGCCCTCTCCTCCATCTAGGCAAAGCGGCTGTGCTAGAACGCAGCATCTGTTAGTATTCCCCATCACTCAGGTCACGCTTTCACTTCTCTCTGCAGTCACCAGGATATAGTACAGGAACCGCAGGACTCTTACCACCAGGTTTTGTAGGAATTATTATCCCTCAGACATCAAGTTCGTGAACCAGTGGGTCAACTTCGCCACGTCCTGAACTGCTGTATCAGTTCGCATAAAAAAAAACATGGGAATTATACAGTGATAAATGGCTGTCCACTGAGAATTAATCTAACGTCAACATACTCCAACAATTTACAATAAAATAAAGCAAAAATCAGTCTGACCTTTATTTGCAAAGCTGCCTATTTAATGTAAACAGATATATCGCCCCATTCTGCAGTTCCTCCCGGAACTTTCTTTGTGTCAAGCCGTAGATACAAGTATTTGTGCAGGAACTGAGCAATTGTATCATATATCCAAATTGTTGTAGGATGAATGTCGGTGTGCTGAGGTATTTGTCTGTATAGGTGTAGTTTTCCGCTTGCCATGTCAAAGAATGTACAATACTGGGAATCCACATTAATATGAAATTGGCTGATAGAGCGAACAACAAAATCATCGACGTTCTCCGGTTCACCACTTCTCGATCCTTCCTATTCTCGCTGCTCTTCCGAAGTGCCCGACGGACCATATTCGCTCTGCTAACATGTCTTATAGTCAAAGCATTGAACGGCAGAATTAAACAGATTGGTAATAACGGGGTCATGATGCTATCAAATACCTCGTAAGCTCTCCACGTGAACGATGTAAAGTATTCGGCTTTGGGAAGGCAACGCCCTGGTTCCATTGCAAAGTAAAATGGAAATGACTGAGCACAGCTCGCTACACCCACTACAGCTGTCACGACATTGGCTGTTCTCGCGGTGCAATATCGGTCACGCAGCTTTTGGCAGCAGATGGCGATGTAGCGATCGAAAGTGAAAGCGACCGTCAACCAAACAGAACAATCGATGAATGCAATCGATAGATTTGACACCACTGAACATACTGGTGCTATGAAGACGAAATTAGCAAAGGAGTATACGTAATTAATTTTCTCCAGTATAACAGCAAATACCAAGCCTAACAGGTCTGCTGCAGCCATTGCGACGAGGTAGCGAGTGATGCACTTAGAGAGGCCACACTTCCCGCGAGACAAGATCACGATCGCCGTTAAATTAACTAAAAGAGATGATAAATCAAGGGATTATTCACAACAGGACCTAGACTACTTAAGGCAACATTATGTTAATGGTAAAACTAGGAGTCTGGATCGCCCTTCCAAGACGTCAGCATATGTGTGTTGACGGAGCTGGACTTGGTTCATGTCAAATTCAAAAAAAAAACAACGAGAGAGAGAGAGAGAGAGAGAGAGAGAGGGGGGCGGGGAGGGGGTGACTTCTCCTTTAGAGTACTTTTAGGACAAGTGACATTAAAAGGAACATTTTGTTAGCACTAAACAGAGTACATTTCAATTTGCCATTGCTATGCGGCAGAACCGGTTGATAGGTTTATTTTCTGCTATCGGACAAGACACATGTTTCAATATACGAGTTTGCAAAAGGTGATTCGACCATATTGGGTGTGGGCAAAGAGGCTGTTGACAATTGGGCGAATATTATGTTGAGTTAGGAATAGCTAAATGTTGAATTCATGGAATGGTTATATTCCAGACTGTTTGAAACAAGGAATCGTGAATGACTAGATATATTGACATTTTAATCATATAACTATATAATAATTACAGCATGAGAACAGGCCATCTCGTCCCTTCTAGTCCGTGCCGCACACTTACTCTCACCTAATCCCACCGACCTGCACTCAGCCCATAAACCTCCATTACGTTTCTGTCCATATACCTATCCATTTTTTTTAAATGACAATATAGAACCTGCCTCTAACACTTCTACTGGAAGCTCGCTCCACACAGCTATCACTCTCTGAGTAAAGAAGTTCCCCGTTGTGTCACCCCTAAACTTTTGCCCCCTAACTGTCAGTCCATTTCCTCTTGTTTGAATCTCTCCTACTCTCAATGGAAAAAATCTATCCACGTCAACTCTATCTATCCCTCTCATAATTTTAAATACCTCTCTGAAGTCCCCTTCACCTCAAACTTCTACGCTCCAAAGAATAAAGACCTGCTCTGTCACTTAGGTGCTGAAACCCAGGTAACATTCCAGTAAATATCCTCTGTACTCTCTCTATTTTACCCAGGGAAAGGAAAGAAGGGGTCATGGGATCCCCGATTGAGTAGTGTTTGCAAGAAGAAGTTCCGTCTCTAGACCGGCTGAATGTCTTAAAACAAGAGAGAAATATTGTGCCTTTATTAAGAAGAGATGCAAATAAAACCCTTGTAGCAATGGTGTAGAGATCCAAAATCAGTGTTATGAATGTTACTCAAGATAATTTTGCTAGTTAAAATCAGGAATTGATAAGTATAATTGTCAGCATGGCTTTCTTGGTGATAAACATATCTCATGAACGTAATTTATTATTGTTTGATGATATGATAAAGACGATTATTAAGGGCAGATTTAGGTTCTACCTACTCGGATGTGATCGGAGGAGTGCCAAGAATATTGCAATGAACTACCTACCGAAAAAAATCGATTAAAATAGAAATCAATACACACGCACAATGATCGATGAAATAAAAACAGGTGGTAATAGGGTAAAGATCGATATAGAAAAAGTGTATATTAAATGAATGTGAAGAGTAATATAATGAGACACCGAGTATACTCCAACTGCTTTCAAAGGTCTGTGAAGAATTTGACGCCGAAAACGGCATGACGTATGGAATTGGTTGCAGATAATGGTCAGAAGTAAGACTATTATTGGAGAAATATAGAAAAAAAGAACAAAAAGGGAAAGGCGGAACCACACTTTTGTGCACTTTCCACGAGGTGTTCAGAATTCGGGTTGTCTCTGCAGATTGAGCAATAAAATTGGACAAGTTATGAGCTTAATAATCATAACGCTAATACAATCGAATAATGATCATGCTTGCATTGTAACTCCACAAATTAATCGAAAGATAAACACTAGAGCCGCGGTGATCTTGGCTACTTAGTTATTATAGAGTTGGGCGAACAGACTGACGTGGTGGAGTAATGACGTATCCTATCCACGTATTTTTTCTATATAACCTATAATGAAATGTGTAAACCAAGACAAATGCTTAATCAAACAGTAGATTTAAAACTATGCAAATTTTACTGAAATATGAAATGCATTGCACTCATCCCTGCTTAACAATAAACTCCAACTCAATATAAAATTCTTGTCAACTCAAATATGTAACATATTGCTTTCTACTCATCTTAGAAATCACTACAATAATACAGTTTAAATTTTCCGATTCAAGCCTATGGATTTAATTGCTGAGGAAAATGTTTTACTTTTGTGGAATAATGTCTTTACTGGAAATAGTGATGGGGGCGCGGGGTTCACGATGGTTGGCAGTTAAGACTTGTGGCTGTAAAATAATCTTATGTTCTGAAGCAACGTCCGTGGTGGCTGTTGGACTCTGTAATTGTAGGTATTGGTTTTGACAACAACTGACTTGTTGGCATCCTGCTCAGTGAATGACAAGCAGCTCAATCAACAGGCAAATCTTCCAGACAGCAATTCCGTTTTTGTCGTGAATGCAGTAGAGGAACATAACGCCTATAGTCATGTAGCTCTCAGCTTGGATAGAACAACTACTTTGAATCCCCACATAAGGGAACAGCTGTTAATGGTACGTTTTTGCTGGAGCTGGTAAAATATTTAGGAAATAAAATATGTACTGAAAAGTACAGCTATTTTGGACGGCCATCTCGACCTGAGCCTGTGTGGGTAACAATAAGTTTTGCCCTTGGATCATCTCTGCCGCAATAGGGAGACTTCCATTTGCAGTTTGGACAATATATCATGCAGAGTTTCGTCTTTTATAATTGCTTTCAGGTGTTTCGTGTCCCCAGGAAAACCTGACAATCCATCAACATTTTCAGGATTGGTTGACCTTATGAATTCGATCTTGTAATTTTGCCCTCCAAGAAATAGCGCCCATCTCTGATTCGTACTGGTGCTGTTCGTGGGACAATCTTCTGTGGATCGAAATGCATGCCAGTGGTTAATGATCAGTCATGAGGGTAAACGCTCTTCCATTCAAGTACTGGTTGAAATGTTTTATTTTACTTCAAATAAGGATCAAGGCATTACTTCAATCTGTACACAATTCTCTGCAGCAGCAGGGTAATGTAAAGAGTAATGCATATTCAATTTCGTCATTCATAACGTGTGGGATGTCTGCAATTAGACCATACGGCAAGGCGTCGCAGTAAGCTTCACTGCCAGGTGTGGATAAAAAGGTATGAGTACAATGTGTGGACACAACCATTTATTTTCTCTTTTGGAGAAAACACCTCACACTGCTTTGTCCAGTACAATTTATTAACGATCTCCAGCGATGTTGAATATGTTGAACAGAACAACCACGTTTGGCAGGAGTCCTTTATGGTAATTGACATATCCTATAAAGGAACTCAATTGTGACCCAACTTTGACCTTGGGACATCCACTTCTGTTTCAATTTCCTCAGCACAATTGTGTAAATCTTGTTCGCCAATGGTGGAGGCACAGTAAATGATGTTTTGTTTAAAGAATTCACATCTGTTGAGCTCTGAACCGATAACCTTCTATTTTTTTTTAATATTGTCTTGAAGTTTTGTATATTTTCTCTGTTAGCTATGCCGATAATAATAATGTCAATCTTATAACATTGTACACCCGGGAAGTCTTGCGGCACCTAATCGGCCAGAGTGCAGGTGCAGATGCATCTTCAGAAATAAGACTATTAAAGCGATAAAGCCCTTCTGTGACTGTTTGTGGTGAGACGCACTTTTGACATTCCTTCCCTATTTATCTGTGAGTAGGCCGCAGCTAACTCTTCTTTCCTGAAATGTTTTCTCCCAAATAGCTCTCGAACCTGGACGGCAATTCATGATGTGTTTAGGATGATGGTGACCTTGATATCTCCACAGATCTTCACAGGTGTTATAGTACTTGGCTACTGGGTCAATGGCTCCACTCAAACAATTCTTTCATCCTCCAAGCGCTCTAGCTTAAGGTTAAAATTATCACGGCGGGTATAATGCTTCAGATGTACATTAATGCCTTGCGCTTCTATAACAGCTTTAGGAGGATGTACTGGGCTGAAGAATGCGCCTCTGTCCGATGCTGAATCCGCGACTGCGTGACTCTCAGGCTAGAAATACCACGGAAATGCCCTGGAACCAGTATTTTTGTAGAAGAATGCTGCTTCCCATAGCACCCGTTTTGCCTTAGGTACTTTCGAATCCAATATTCCACTCATCGTTCAGCGTCAAAAACATTCAGTACCAAAATATTGAATTTTATATTCAATATAAATTTTATATGGAACATTTTATAGCTGGATATCATGCCACTCTTCCGATTATTCGATCAAAATTATTCCGTGATTATTTCAAAACGTCCTTGCGCTCTCCCAAGAAAGTTATTTGGGGTACACTGAAACTTGGATATATTTCCTTTATCCTCCATGCGATCTAGCTCACGGGCAATATTACCACAGCTGGTATAAGGGACAGGACGGGCTTTCTAAAGCTTGGTGGATGTACTTCTATTTAATACCATTGATGCATTATATTTCTGAGTTTTTTCTCATGCTATCCCGGAACACTGCTTTGACATCATCGTGTACATTTCATAATTAGCTTTCAGTTGCCGCCATTAAATAAGATAGGACATACAAATAGTGGATGTTCCTCTAATAATGCTGTAGTCGACTCAGCCAACCAAGGACCTACAATTCTACCACATATAAGCCGAACATGGCTTGCTGGATATTGTAATTCAGTATTAGTAATGTCAGTCCCACAGAAGTTATCTTTTTCCAGTACAAGTTCTGCATTTCGGTGCATTTGAAATGCGGTTCAAACTCCATTCCTGGAATGACTGCAACAGAGTACAGCTCAAGTTTTTATGAATTTGGTGGCATATTGTTTGCTTCCTGCTCTTTTTCGTATTGTAAATCTGAAGGATACCTTCATTATTATGAGGTTTTTCATTAACAGCGTCCAGATTGCAGCTCCTTTTTAAACTGCAGCTTAACGTTTGGTAAATCTTTTTATCTCTTCCACGTGCAGTTTTTTTTTAAATTTTTGTCTCCGATACGTACTTTGCATGTGATCTACTTTGTTGCCTTTGATGCTACTGTCACCTTTAGATCTGAATTCCTCTGGGTTATATGGACCCTTTCCATAGCCCAATTTGGTCGACAAGGCACGTTTCTGCTTAGACGTTCGAATATTGCTCACACAGTCTTTCATTCCTGACTATAACTCAGATAGCTGCTGTTTCCGTTGATACTACAAAATCAACTGCTCTTTTAATTGTAATCTGTGATTCAGTTGGGAATATGCTTTTATTTTCTTACAAGATTCCAAAAAAACACCGATATCTTAGTTCAACAGTAAACCCGTCACTAAATTGAAAATGTACAGACAGTTCCTGAATTCAGCCACGCAAACTGATTTGGATCCCTTTCCATTTGATTATGCTTATGAAAGCTAAAGCGCTCTAATGGTAACAAACGTTTTTGTTCTAAATGTTCCAACTTTAACTCTGCGATTTCAATACAGCTCTCCTGAGCTGACTTAGTTAATGCCGTTAAATTTCACAGCAAAGTGTATGCACAGACCAGCATCATGGACTATAAGTTATAAGAGGTGAATTGGGCCATTTGACACATCGTGTCTGCTACGCCACGTTATCATGACTGATCCATTTTTGTTCTTTTAGCCCCAGACTTCTACTTCCCCCCACCACCCCAGTATCTGTGTATTCCCCATCCAATCAAGTATCTATCAACCATTGCGTTAAATATTCGTAAATGCTTGGTATCTACAGATTCCTGTGGCAATAGATTCCACAGATGGACTGCTCTCTGGCAAAACAAATTTCTCCTCACCTCCGTACTAAAACGATACGCCTCTACTCTGATGCTGTATCCTCTGGTGTTATACACAACTACCTTAAGAAATATCCTCTTCGTATACACTCTGTCAAGTCCTTTCATCAGTCAGTAAGTTTCAACTAGGTCATCCACTCATTTTTGTGAATTCCAGTGAATACAGGCCCAGAGCCTTCAAATGTTACTCATATGACAAAACAGTCATTAGCATTTCATTGACGATTTCTTTTGATTCAAAATTGTGATTAATTCGTTCAGTGTCTATAACTGTGGTATCTAGTGTGAAATTGAAAGCGTCTACTATTTTTTTTTCCGATGCAGGCTTCTACATTAATTAGTTAATATCATTATCATCAACGAAGATTCACTGTTAATGACACGGTGAACTTTGTCAGCTTTCCGTTTTCTTATATCTCAATCGTCTCCCTCTCCCTTCCACGGAGTCACATTCTCTGTTTTTTTTGTTTTTGTTAACCGGAAGTCTCTCCTCTTTCAAAGAAAATTAAGCCATTGTGCTTGAACAGAGTGGTACCTGTCTTGGAGTAGTTTTTAAACATCCTTGTCACCACTCCTATGTTTACTAACTCCAGAAAGAAATCGTAAGAGAAGTATAGGAGCCGCGATGAACGTGCTTTTCGTTCGTGAGGCGTTCACATAGGTCCTGCTGGCATAATTGCGTATGCTATTCATATGCTTCATACCTCCAATGTGTAGTGAATTATGTAAACAACGAAGAATGCTTAATCAAACATGAAACGTAATATGTTACTGAAATTTTACTGAAACATTAAATACACTCCAAATATCATTGATAAGCAATTCAATAGGAGCCCAGCGGCTGGAAAGTTGAAACGTCGTTTAGTTTTGCTTAATGAGTCAAGCCGAATTTGGTATATTCTCCCAGATAATAGATCTTGGGTCGTAAGTCATCTTCTAAACGACAACGCCATGGACATGTGTGGAGACACATTGGAGACACATGTGTGGAACAGGAATTGATAAGTGATCTTATCAAGTAAAGGAGCCATTAGGAAGTAGTGATCATGACATGATACGTTTTTATCTACAATTTGAGAGGGATAAGGGCAGATCAGAGGTGTCAGTATTGCAATTAAATAAAGGAGACTACGGAGCCATGAGGGAAGAGCTGGCCAAAGTTAAATGGGCGGATGCCCTGGCAGGAAAAACAGTGGATCAGCAATGGCAGATATTCTTGGGCATAATACAAAAGATGCAAAAGCAGTTCATTCCAATGAGAAGGAAGGATTCAAAGAGGGGGAAGGGGCCACAGTGGTTGACAAAGGACTTCAGAGATTGTATAGCATTAAAGAAAAATAAGTATGACAGGGCTAAGATGAGTGGGAATACAGATGATTGGGAAAGTTTTAAGGAACAGCAGATCTTAACTAAAAAAAGCAATACGGAGAGAAAAAAAACAGGTATGAGCTCAGTCTAGCCAGGAATATAAAAGGGGATAGCAAAAGCTTTTTTAGCTATGTGAAGAGAAAGAAGATAGTTAAGAACAATGTTGGCCCGTTGAAGAATGAATTGGGAGAAATTGTTATGGGAAACAGGGAAATGGCAACAGAATTTAATGCGTACTTTAGATCTGTCTTCACCAGGGAGGACACAAGCAATCTCCCAGATGTATGGATGGGCCAGGGTCATAAGATATCAGAGGAATTTAGACAGATTGACATTAGGAAAGGAATTGTGATGAGTAGACTGGTAGGACTGAAGGCTAATAAATCCCCGGGTCCAGATGGTCTGCATCCGAGGGTTCTAAAAGAGGTGGCTCAGGAAATTGCGGATGCATTGGTAATCATTTTCCAATGTTCCTTAGATTCAGGATCAGTTCCTGAAGATTGGAGAGTGGCTAATGTTGTCCCACTTTTCAAGAAGGGAGGGAAGGAGAAAACGGAGAACTATTAGCCTAACGTCAGTCGTCGGGAAGATGTTTGAGTCCATTATTTAGGACGAAATAGTGGCAGATCTAGATGGCAGAAATAGGATTAGGCCGAGCCAGCATGGATTTAGCAAGGGCAAATCATGCTTGTCTAATCTGTTGGAGTTTTTTGAGGGTGTAACAAGGATGTTAGACGAGGGTAAGCCAATGGGTGTTGTGTACCTAAATTTTCAGAAGGCATTCGATAAGGTGCCACTTAGGAGATTGGTGAGTAAAATCAGAGCTCATGGAATTGGGGGCAGGGTTTCAACATGGATAGAAAACTGATTGGCAGATAGAAAGCAAAGGGTAGCAGTGAATGGGTGTTTCTCGGACTGGCTGGAGGTGACTAGTGGTGTACCACAGGGTTCTGTATTGGGACCACAGCTCTTTACGATTTATGTCAATGATTTAGATGAAGGCATTGAAAACTATATCGGCAACTTTGCTGACGATACTAAACTGGGTGGCAGTGTGACATGAGAAGAAGAAGTTAGGAGAATACAGGGAGACCTGGATAGGCTGAGTGAGTGGGCAGATACTTGGCAGAAGTCATTCAATGTGAATAAATGTGAAGTTATCCGCTTTGGAAGCAGGAACAAGAGGGCAGAGTATTGTCTGAACGGTGTAGAGTTAGTTAAGGGAGAAATGCAAAGAGACCTAGGAGTCCTAGTTCACCAGTCAATGAAGGTGAATGAGCAAGTGCAACAGACAGTGAAGAGGGCAAATGGAATGTTGACCTTTGTTACAAGGGGAATTGAATACAAGAGCAAGGATGTCCTTTTGCATTTGTACAGGGCCCTGGTGAGACCACACCTGGAATATTGTGTACAGTTTTGGTCTCCAGGTTTAAGGAAGGACATTCTGGCAATTGCGGAAGTGCAGCGTAGATTGACTAGGTTGATTCCTGGGATAGCAGGGCTGTCTTATGCAGAGAGATTGGAGAGATTGGGCTTGTACACGCTGGAATTGAGGAGATTGAGAGGGGATTTGATTGAAACGTTTAAGATAATTAAAGGATTTGATAGGATTGAGGCATGAATTATGTTCCAGATGTTGGGAGAGTTCAGTACCAGAGGGCATGGATTGAGAATAAGAGGTCAGTTATTTAAAACAGAGTTGAGGAAGAGCTTCTTCTCCCATAGAGTTGTGGAGGTGTGGAATGCACTGCCTCGGAAGACGGTGGAGGCCAATTCTCTGGATGCTTTCAAGAAGGAGCTGGATAGATATCTGATGGATAGGGGAATCAAGGGATATGGGGAAAAGGCAGGGACTGGGTATTGATAGTGAATGATCAGCCATGATTTCAGAATGGCGGCGCAGACTCGAGGGGCCGAATGGTCTACTTCTGCACCTATTGTCTATTGTCTATTGTCTATTGTCTATTCTAGTTCCCTGAGTTTGGGAAGAGACTTATTCGAGAGGACAACCGAGACGAAAAGCGCCTTTCACTTGCAGCGATCTGAAAGGATGGAGTTACTTTATGTCAATCGAACTCAACTCGGGTGTCTGTTCTGCGTTTTCTACATGTCGCTATTAAAAATCCACAGGTTTATGGCACGGATTGTCTTGCGAGCTCTCGAAACTAGTCATGGATACCATTGCCTAGAGAAGAACTGCAGTGACTGAGCTAAATAACCACACCCTTCTTTCGGGGAATTTCCCATCAATATTTGACGGGAAATAATTCTGGTGGTGGAGGAGAGGGTTGGCACTGTATTACAAGACCAATGACTGTTGCTTCCTAAGATGACTAAATAATTACCGTATTACACACTTTAATAAAACAATTCCTTCTGTACTATCCACAAAATTGTAAGGAAAACACACACACACACACACAAACACACACAGTATTAGAGTATGTATACGTTCGTACATGATTATACTGCAAATCTCATTTAAACTCTCACAAACTATGCAATGCTATTGTGAAATTAATATTAATCACATTTTAAAATTCTAAATAGCCACATGCTATTGCTTTCAATGCATACTGGCTGAGTTAAGACGGCGGACTTAACAACTGACCAACAGGTCACAGTCACTCCACGCCGCAGCCCGTGGGTGAAAGACTCTTCCGAAGATACAGCCAGTTTCAATAGCTTACCAGGAATGCCGATAGCTGCAAGTACAGGATAATAAATGCTGACAATGTAGTAGATTGCTGGATATCCCATATTTTTTTCTGCTTGAAGCAGCAATCAGTAAAACGAACTGCTCGGTCGCATGCGTTGCTTCAAAGAGCCCGTAAATACCAGAAGGAGCGCCTAATTAGTGCCCTCCCCGGTCGCATTAGCCGCAGCCCAGTGCACAAGCACTCGGTGGAACTATTTTTACTCACTACAACGTTGTGTAATATTATTAACTCTTCGAGGGCCATTACAAGCCAATTGTTTCGATGTCATTTATTCATATTTATAGAGAAGTTGGCACTTTCAATTGTGCACCCTGAATATTAAGCCACGGGAAACAAAACTTTTCTTTAAATCTTTTGGTATTTTAGATAACCAACGCTAAGTCTTCAAACACCTGTCAAATGGAGCATGGGTGGCATTACATGAGCTTGTAAGACAGAGTGAGCTCAAATTTTACGTGTAAACACGGACAGATAATCTTCGAAGGGACTGGTAACCCGCTGTCTTGTGATAGATTAAACTACAGAGGATTCATTGTCTTGCACTTCACGAATTCAATAAATCGATAGCTACCTCTGAACCATCCACAATGCTGCGTACACACCAGGCATTGTATGCAGAATGGCGACAGTTTATTTTCGACGATATATTCTATTCGGTCAGAATTGACCATTGTAAGGCTTGATCAATGTTGACTCCCGTCTTTCTTGCCAACGAAATGAAAGAGTAATGATTACTTACCAGCAACACTTAACCCCTAACCTATTTTGATAGAGGCCCTGCGTCATCCAGGCCTCTATACGTATACACACATATTACGTATCTGTGGATTCTGGTTAATAGATCCATCGTTTAATTAGAGCAGTCGTTTACTTGGGATACCTCTTAGTGAACAGAAACTACTGCTCAAATTTCCAGGATTCCCTTCCTTTATTGGAACACTATACCACTTACTTCGGGTAGAAGCCTGTGGCAGAACAGTTTCTACTAGCGTTAGTTGCAAGAAATTGTGTGGCTGTTTGAAACCACACCATACGTTGAGCGAATATTTTTTTAATGTATTAGTTATGTGCGTTTATATTCAAAGATGGTTTTTGTCACTGACAGATGGCAATAAAAAGGTTGTACGACAATTTAAATTTGGTTTGCTCACTGTGGTTTCAAGAATTAAAGTCTTCAAAATTCCAGAAAGCGTAGAAGTGTAACATAAAACAATTCCAGTACTTCAACAAGTAGGTAATTGAGAATGATTTGAAGGTATTAGCAATCACCTTGCTCGTTACAATGCAAATGAAAATTTGGATAATTCAATAGTTCAAAGCATTGTATGAAATCAGTGCAATATTTATACTAGATGTTTGCGGTAATGTTGTTGCTTTACAGTCAATTTATAGAAAACGGCCGCGTGCAAGTTATCTGTCGTATCCAAAGATCACAGTCAATCCTGTACAGGAGAGACTTCTAAATAGAAAACTTGTTCTACTTGAAGAGTTCCACTCTGTCGACCTTGGAAGTCTGATTCCATTGTGATGAGTGTTCGTAATAAACCGGGGTCTTCCTTGTTTGCAATGGGTAACCATGAATTCATGCCTTTCCCTGTCCACGAAGAGTTGTTTGCCTTCTTAACCGCTGGCCCTCACTGTTCATCTCATCTACCCAGTCCACCGTAGTTGACCTTAAATTCCTATAGAGGGTTCTCCACATTTATCTGGGGTATGAGGCCCGACGGATACTCTCACTTAGTTTAGCCCGCCTGTCGATGTGATATGCCGGGCTGTGACAACTGGCTTTTGCTCTTTGGAACAGCAGGTAAGAGCAGAATGTTCGGTGAAGATCAAAGGTGAGTGAGATGCTCCGCAATCGACAGATCACCAAACGTGCTTACCATCATGGACACACAATGCACGGCAGCATTCACTGGAGAATAGCCTATGTCGATAACTATTAATAAATTATATGCAGATTTATAGGAAAATAGATGCTATGGTTGTGCTCTACATTTTTTGTATGTAAAATATATAATGTGTTATTCAGTTATTGTAATTTGTCTGTGTTACTCTTTTTAACTATTGCCATGAAGCACTGCTTAATTAGGTCACTTTCTTAATTGGGCTAAGATGTATTGATTGCGCTGTTTCGCCATGGCCCTTTATTCATGTATGATTTCATGCAAATCAAAGCAGCTGAACGGGAACAGGAAACGCACTTTCTTGACTATACACACACACACACACACACGCACACACACACACACACACACACACACACACACACACACACACACACACACACACACACACACACACACACACTACCTGTGCTGAGGTTGTTCCAAACCTTATACTGGGCCACGATGATAGGGAGAGCATGATAACTCAATGATCGAGCAGCTTGGGAATAGTAACGATACATTGATAAGCTTTAAAGTTGTTACGTAAAGGCACGCGAATGGAATATTAATTTGAATGTATTGACTAAAATCTGATTTTACTTCTATTCGAAACGGTTTGTAAAATGTACAACGATCGTTACTGCCTACAAGCAGTTTTATACGAGAGGAGCGGTATTGTTTAAACAGCTATAGGTAGGTAATTTCCAAGATTCTCCTATAAACGCGAAATTTATAAGCAATGCGCCTGAGGAACAATAGATTTCAAAGGGTATCCAAGGACATGATAACGAAAAGAAAAAAAAAACAAAATTACAATAGGTATCTTCAAGATTCAATAAGGACTTTTCAGAAGTGTGAATCCTCTTATTCATTTTTTTTCCCAAAAAAGTCTTTCCCATTTCTGTCCACCCACTTATAATACTTTCAAAATTACATCTTTAATCTGTTAGAACTGGACCGCGTTAATGAGGGAGAATCGGCTTACGACAAGTGACTGAAGTATCAGCGAGGAAGGAACTCCGTGACCGGTGAACTTAATTCCATTGATTTTGCAAAATTATGGAGAAAAATCGGACTGGTCCACTTCTAAGGCCTTAGGTGTTTCCCCAGCTGCTTGCCTATTTCACCTCTCTTCTCCCAGCTCCTCACTTCATCCCCTGTCCCCCGCCCAACTCGCTTAACCTACACCTTCCAGTTTCTCCTTCTTCGCCTCCATCAAGCTACCTATTCTGGCACATTCCTCTCATCTTTCCAGTCCTGATGAAGGTTCCTGGTCATTTATATATATATAGCCTGGCCAACCGGATTCCAACAATAATTTGTATGTTGCCCCTGAAACTTAAGGAGTAGTGACGATTATTGTTGCAATGTTCGCCCACTAGCGGATAAGCAACTACATGGCCAAGGTCATTTCAGAACAGCACTCCAGAATTGAAGTCATGAAGGGTCCTGTTAAACAGCCCTGATGAAGCGTCTGGTGCAAAACGTCGACTCTTTATTCCTTTCTATGGGCACTCCCTGACCTGCTCAATAACTGTTACATTTTATTTATGTTTGTTATGAACCAGCAACAATGAATATATAACTGAGGCAGGTTTTTTAATAACAAATAAAACATTTATTAAACACTGCTAAAAAAAAACCCCAAAAATAAACAAACGACTAAATTAACCGGAAGTCGTCTGCTGTGCGGCAGCCTGAACAGTTCTTAAAGCGAGAATGAGAAAACAGTTCTTAAAGCGCTAACGCAAAAATAGTTCTTGGAAGTAGTAATGCGACAGACCGAAGTTTGCACAGTCGCTTGGGAGAGACTTTCTTTGAAATAATTTAAATTCTCCTTCCTAGCATTACTGCTGATTCCAGCCGAAATATGCTTTGATCAAAGATTTACGATGAAGAAAATGAAACGGCTTAAAGCCACTGACCTTTCCTTGGCGAAACACTGCATCTAACTCTTTCTGCCCCTTTAGCAGGGGTTATCTCGGCCTGCAGGTTACTAATTCTTTGTACGAAGAATAAATTAGATCATACCGGTTTCACCATCAACACCAACTTTCCCAATCCTTCGGATTTCCGAACTTCGACGGATCGTCACTTTCTGACTGGGCTTTAACTGGCAGTATTGTAGCAAAACTGTCAGAAATAACCTTTGACTTAAAGCAGAAAGTAAAACTCCACTTGAAAATAAAATTGCGGCATAACTTAGAATACGCAGCAACATGGAGTCACTAGCGAATTCGATAGCATAAATTTAATTTATTTCTCAGCAAGTTCACATTAACCATGTGCCTCCTATTTGGATGTTGTTTAATGGGTTTTGCCTCTCCAACATCTACATCATGTGAAGCTACAATGGTTCTTCTAGGAACGTCTGGAAATAAATCCTAATATTTATAAAAATATTTGATTCATATGCTGTTCCTGCTCTGCCTGTAAATGGGCTAACTTCTCATCAATGTCTTCCAGAATATTTGAGTGTGGTAATCTGACAGAAACAACGTTAGGTTTAGAATGAGCTTCACATGAATCATCTATTATGTTCCTAGTGAGATCAGACTCATTATCATTAAACACATCAGTCACAGTAGCAGACTGTTTCTCATAATATGGTTTTATCATGTTTATATGACAAAGTTGAGTTGGCCCTCTACGATCTGGAGTTTTTATCACGTAATCCACATCATTAACTTTAGACGCAATTTCATAAGGACCATGAAATTTAGCTTGTAAAGGATGCGTTTTCACTGGGAAAAGAACCAGCACCTTACCTCCAAGCTTAAACGGCTTCATCCCAGCTTCTTTCTGGTACCAGATTTTAATTTTCTCCTGAGCAAATTTTAAATTTTCCCTGGTTAAGCTACAAGCTTTATGTAATCTGTCCTTAAATTTTAAAACATAGTCCAACAAATTAGTGTGTACTTCTTTATTAATCAATTGTTATTTTAATAAAGCTAAAGGTCCTCTAACTGTATGCCCAAATACAAGTTCAAATGAACTGAAACCTAAGGTTTCCTGCACCGACTCCCTCACTGCAAATAGAATTAAGTATATACCCTCATTTCTATCATTTTCATTTTCCACACAATACGTTTTAATCATAGACTTGACGGTAAAATGAAATCTCTCCAAGGCACCTTGCGATTCTGGATGGTATGCAGACGAAGTGATTTGCTTAGCTCCCAATTTAAAAACTATCTGTTGAAACAATCCAGACATCAAATTACTGCCTTGATCAGATTGTATTTCCTTAGATAACCCAAAATAAGTAAAGCGTTTCATAAGAGCTTTTGTTACAGGTTTAGCTGTTATATTCCCAAGTTGTACTGCCTCTGGAAACCTAGGCGCAGTGCACATGATAGTCAACCAGTCTTTGTTTTCGGTAATGGATCTACACAATCTATTATAATTTTAGAAAACGGTTCACCAAATGCTGAAAAAGGTTGCAATGGAGCCACTGGTGAAACTTGATTTGGTTTACCCACAATTTGACAAGTATGACACATTCTACAAAATATGGCCACATCTTTTCTTAAGCGTGGACAGTAAAAACGTTTTAAAATTTTGTCCACAGTTTTCTTTACCCTTGATGTCCACCCAAGGGCACAATATGGGCTAAAGATAAAATCTCATTTCGATAAACTTTAGGGACAACTACCTGGTAAACAACACTCCATTCATCACTTGCAGGAATTGTAGGCTGTCTCCACTTATTCATCAGTACATTTTTCCTAAATAATATTCTACTGGCACTTTAACAATTTCAATATCCAGAAGAGCTGGTTCTTTTAATTTAATAATCTCAGGGTCCCTACTCTGCTCTGCTATCATATTCCGAGACAAAGACAAATTTTCATGGTCAGATTTACTCCAAAAATCTTGTTCAAACAATGAAGGTGTTACAGATTCAAGCAACAATAAATAGATGAGTGAGGCAAGTGTTTTTATAACAAATAACATATTTATTAAACACTGAAAACAAACCCACCAAAAGTAAACAAATATCTTACGTAACCGGAAATCAGCTGCTGTGCGGCAGCTTAAACAGTTCTTAAAGCAATGAAGCTTAAACAGTTCTTAAAGCGATGTTGCAAAAACAGTTCTTCAAAGTAGTATTGCAAAAGATCAAAATGCTTTCAGTCCATATAAGGAAGACACTTTTTAAGACGATTTGAATTCTCTTTCACGTCATGTTGCTTCAGTTCCCAAATCAAACTTTCCCACGAAGAATTTATGGGGATGGACAAATGAAACGGCTTAAAGGCACTGACCTTTCCTTTACAGAACTGTCCCCAATCCTTTCTGTTATTTCACAGGGATTAACAGGAGAACGGTTAACAAATTCCTTCCGAATTAGTATCAAACAAGGTTGAACCTGTTATACCGTCGAAATCGATTTTTCTCGATCCTTTAACTCCCGAACTCCGATCTTCACTCTCCACTGATTCTCAACTAGCAGTTATAAATAAACTGTTTGCAAATACCTTTTAACTTTAGGCATTAGATAAAACTTCATCTTCCAACTAAACTGCGTCATAATTGTGCTGTCATTACGACAGTTATTTAGTTTATAATATTTTCGCTTAGTAATTCATTCAATAGTATTTTCTAGTTAGAATTAGAAGTGTTTAAAGTATATTCATTGCATGTAAAATATATCGGCATGCGATGACGTCACATCCGGTTTCGCCGCGTCTTGTGGGAAAATACCGGTTTGAAATTAGCGCGAGGGTGGGGGCTTACCACGAGGCTCACCTGAGCAGAAGTTGTTTTGCAGGCATGAGAAATCACAGTGAGAGCAACGCTGTAAGTTAATAGATAATCGATATATTGAACTAAGATGTTAATGCCGATCCTGTTAGAAGTAACGACGGTAGATAATGTTTATGCTTTCGTTAGTTAAAGAGTCGCGGATAGTTTGCATGGAAGTGTATTTAAAGTAGTCAATGGAGCAGGTAAACTCTCCCTGTATACTGCACCTTAGTGTAATGCAGTTATAGTCACCTTTGCAAGTATTTACACTTGAAATGTGATATGAAGGAAGGAACAAATACAGTATCAATCTTGTATTGTTTTATCAACAGTTTTCACCATATGTTAATGTGAAGAGTGAACGGCTAATGGTTAATCTTACTGCGATCTGGTTCTTATTAACTGGTTTATCTCGACGTTAAATTCGGCGTTCGTTACACGCGAAGGAGAACGTTACAATAATATTAAATCACGCAGTGGCATGACTGCTCCACGGACTGCTCCATGCAGCCACGGACTGCTCTTCCTCACAGGGAGGGGTCCTCCTTTTATACCCTGTTAACAAAACCTGTCCCATGACAAGTACACCACTGTCACGTGTCACGGGTACGTAATAAATGTAAGACATGTTCTGACACATCCTCAAAACTCGAATCCTGATTTGAACAGTCATGAGTAACAACCACATTCTGCACATCAATCTTTTCAGCCATAGCACTAGTTAAAACACAGGAAGAATCTGCGTTAGAATCCATCCGTGGTTCCTCTAAATTTATTGTCAAATGCACCAGGGAAAACTTGTCCACCTGCCAAGTCATTACCTAACAATAAAGAAATATCCTTCACAGGTAAGCTAGGTTGTAGTCCTACTTTAGCAAGACCTGTAACTAACCCTGATTTTAAATTCACTTTATGCCGATGTACAGGCACAAGGGCACTCCCAACTCCTCGTATATTATTTACCTCACCAGTATCAGACTTATCAATAAACTTTAACACACTGTCTAATATCAGTGACTGAGAAGTTCCAGAATCCTTAAGAGTTTTTATTGGTACTGGCGTAGATCCTTCTTTTAAGGATACTAACCCTTCAGTGATAAACTGATAATATCCCTTCCTAACTTGGTCAGACTCTATCAAATCCTCAAGGAAAATTTGTGTTTATCAAACCCTGTGAATTTAGAGGTCTTTCAGTATGTTGCACACAAACATCTGGGACTGCTTCTTTTTCAATCGGAAACAATTAGCTATTGCAGGAACAGGTTCATCACAGACGGGATGGTTCACTGGTCTAATTCTGCTGCATCTCTCATGATGTCTGTGCAGATGTCGAAGAACGTTTTTTTCCAGCATATAAATAAAGCATTCCGCTGGAAGCACCGAAACAATGACTTGCCTAGTCAATCTTGTCCACTCGGAGCACTCGTTTGTATTTATTAGTTTCATAATCTTTACCATTCAACTTGCATAATTTCCTTTTTTTCATATTCTTGTTCGATAGCCGTCAGTTTTCCTTTCCCCTATTTGAAGCACCTTCGAACTTAACGGTCAATATTTTTACGTTCCCTTGTCTCCGGCTCCAAGTGAGTAGTAGGGAATGCTGCTTTAGATCCAGGGGGAATTTTCTTCCACTTTTAACCAGCTGAAAAAATGCTATAACTTCCAAAACCATATATGGAGCCGTGGTTCAATATCTAATTGAATCAGAGTGCTGTTATACTATAACGCACTGAAACTGTTATAAAGTAGACACAATGATGCTTCAGGTAATCTGCTGAACTACGGATCATTTCCAAATAAGTTGCTATTTGTAAGGGGTTCCGTGGCTCGATATTACTTGCATGATTGTGAATTTCGACCAGTGCCTGGTCTGCGTGATTCAAGCTGATTGAGAACGTACAGCCATAAATTACCGATTGTCACTTGCCCGGAAGATTACAATAAATGGATTCTGGCCTGGGGCAGAGCCTGTAAAGCAATATTAACGTTCAGACACATGACCTATAGCCAATGACACGGGAAAATAATATTTGAATTGGTGAGAAATTGATATAAAAGCAGATGCTTCTCGTGTGTTGGCAGCGGTAACTCTTTAGGTGAACAACTATCGCGGATGTGAGTTGTCTTATGGACTCGTGACCCTCGAAACGGTTCTATGTGGAAAACGTGGCAGGCAGCAGATTGTATATTCTATATTTTGTTCTTGGACTGCTCATGGGTGGTCAGGAAACGCTGTTTGTCTTATTGGCCAAAACGAACGACAATCTACAAATCAGTGAATTCAAATGAATCAAGGACAGAGGAAGCAGACAGACTAAATTGTCTTTGTTCCTGCTGCATGCTTGAGAACCGAGGCTGCCATTTTGTGAAGACAATCTATTCTCCATTTTATTCTCACCCTGTCGGGCTGGCTCAATATTTTGAAGAAGACACAACGTTACTTAAGGTATTCTGCTGGACTGGAGATCATTTCTAAATAAGAAGTCATTTGTGAAATGTTCTTTTGTTGGCTGTCACATGCAGGTTTGTGATCGTTGGGGTTGATGCCTGCCTGAAGTCTTTCGAGCTTATTGCTGATTGGGAACAAAAAGCTAAAAATTATCGACTGCCACTTGATTTGGAGGACAATAAATGGATGTTGGCTTGCAGCAGAGTCAATAACAAGATGTTAAAGGACAGACACATGGCTTGTGGCCAATGACACTAGAATGCGATATTTCAATTTATAAGTAATGGATATAAAAGTGAATGCTTCGCGTATGCTGGTAGCGGTACCTTCCAAGAATAACCATTGCAGATACAAGCGGGAAACACGAGGCGACTGATTTGGGACAACGAGGAAAGCCTGGACAGAGTAAACTCCTTTGCCCGGGTAATACCTTTGTTATTCTTTGACTATTCAGGAGAGTCAGGAATATTTAGCGGTTGTGCACTCAAGATATTTAGTGTATGAATTCACGTGCTTGTTAGTTTAAAAAATAAAGGCACTTGTCAATAAATGCAGATCTCTCTGTGCCTCGCTAATCATCGTTATAAAAAGTATATTATGCAACAGTCTGCCTACAGATATTGAATATATAAGCTGAGGCAATAAAGGCACTTATCGATACATCTATCTGTGCCTCTCTGATCATTGTTATAAGTGGTGATTCTTGTAGCAGTATTTTTCATGAAGGATAGGCTGGTGCTGGTGAGGTGTTCCGTTATAAAGCCTTCCAGCCCTCCATTGCATGAAGTAATGCAGTATGTTAGAATGTTCTGTTCTGCGTATCTGTAAAATAGCGTGAATATTGATGCGCACATTCCAATACACTTCATCTTCTTCAAATTGTGCAGAATGTAATCTTAGGGCATTGGAGTTTTTGAAATCCCGTGCGTTAGAAACTGATACCATCACACCATAATGGAAACCGCAAAAAAAAAAACCACACTTATTGGTTTGACCGCCCATTTAAGTAAAACCACGATGTTTATCTTACAAAATTCTATGTCGTAATCTTCATCGACGAGCAGTGATGTAATTTGGAGAATATATGAAGCAAATAATTATTGTTTGCATTGGAATCCGAAAATTGGAATTCCATTTAACCTTCAACCTATAATATAAAATCAAAACAATGGAAAATTATAGCATGTTCCTGGTTGTCCCTCCACATTCCGGCCTTAAAACCCATCAGACCATAAGATACAGGAGCGAAAATAGGCCATTAAGCCCAACGAATCTGGACCAGCATTCTAATAATGCTGATTTATTATCACTCAACACCATTTTCCTGTCTTCTTCCCATGCCATTTAACGCACTGAATAATCACCAACCTGTTAAGCTCCGTTCTAAATATACCAACTGATGGCACTCCAACTGTCTGTGAAAATAATTCAACAGATTCGATTCAGTCTGGCTAAAGACATTCCTCCTTATTTCTATTTAAAAGGAGAGACGTCGTATTCGGAAGCGGTGATAGACTATAGGGAATTGATTCCTTCTGAGAGAAGAAGGGAGTGCATGAACAAGTCAGACAGAGGTTGTGATACACAACAGAAATAAGGCAGATTTGGACAGGGATTTGAGTTTTTTTTTTCAATGCCAATATTAACAGTTGACAGGAACGACCGCAGCAAGTCAGCGAACCATGAAAGTTTGTTGAATTTAATGCTATTCATTAGCAAGAAAGAAAGCTACCAATAATCAGAAAATAGGCTAAAAGCGGCGTTTGGCATTAAGACACACAAAATGCTGGTGGAACACAACAGGTCAGGCAGCATCTATAAGGAGAAGAACTGTCGACTTTTCGGGTGTTTGTCATTAAGGTCGGCGAAAGACAAACATCCAAAGCATGCTAACAGTAATCATTAGATTTCCTTAGCAAAAGTAAGTGACTGATTAAAGCAGAGATGCGGATTACATAAAGAACACTGCCTGTGGTTTCTCCGTTGCAATAAAAAATCTGGCTGTCCTCTCAATTTTCTCATTTCCTCAGTATTTATCTTGTTTTATTGTATATCTGCTGAGTTCATAAGATCATTTTATTTTCTAGAAGTCTCAGACTGTTGCAAGAAATATAAGGTGAAAGTAAGTACTTTTAACTTGCCATATATTAACTGGAACTCCCACACTATAAAAGGACTAGCTGAGAAAGAGTTTTCCAAATATCAGGAAAGCTTACGACATTAGTACGTAGAAATGCAAACAAAACGTTGTGCGATTCTTGATCTGCTATTAACGCTGTACCAATCGATTCGAAGAGAGGGAGAGCTTTTCAGAGGTCGAGGCGAAATGTGCAGATGCAGTAGCTCCTCTTTGCAATGACGCTGAGAAATCTCGAAATAAAAGAGGTATATTGTCTAGCGGATTAGTATACGTCAGAGGTAGTATGGCTTTGGCTGATCGGGGCTCGGCGAGTACAAGCCTAGAAGAGGTAAGTTACATGTTACCCGTCAGACAAGAATAATAGGTATAACTATGAGCCCAGGTCTTTGTTCTGCGTGTCAGATGTGGGTTGTCCGGAGGCTACCAGACACCCTTATGGACACATCTGCAGTAGAAGCAGAGAGCTGCAACTCCTTGGGGACTAAGTTAGAGAACTGGAGCTGCAGTCGATGACTTTGGGTTTATTAGGAAGAGTAGGTAGGTAATGTACAGGAGCTACTGACCAGTGAGCCAGGGGACATGGGATGCAGTTAAGTGGGCGACCGTCAAGAGAGGGAAAGGAGGGCGTCAGGCAGTGGCAAGCACTCCTGTGTCTCTACTCCTTAGCAATAAATACAGCATGTTCAGTGCTGTTGGAGTGGCTGGGGTCGACCTATCTGAGGCAAGGAGCTGTGGATGTGCCGTTGGCACTGAATCTAGCCCTGTGGCTCAGTAATGCAGGGAAATGAAGAGAAAGACACCGATAATAGTGGACTCTAGAGTTAGGAGGTGGGGCAGATAGTGAATTCTTTTGGCGCGAAAAAGATACAAGGATGGTAGTTTGCCTCGCAGGTGCCAGTGATTCTGTGAACGCGTCCACAATATCCTGAAATGAGAGGGTGACCAGGCAGACGTCGTGGTACATGTCGATACCAATGACATAGTTAGAAAACGGGTGGAGGGTTTGAAAGCGGCATACAGGGAGCTAGAAAGGACTTTGACAAGCAGGACTTCAAAGGTATTCTTGGGATTGCTGCCTGTGCCACGCGACAGTGAGTATAAGAACAGAATGATGTGGAAGATAAGCGCGTGGGCTGAATATTTGGAGCAGGGGGCACTGATTTAGATTCTTCCATCATTAGGACCTCCTCTGGGGCAGAGGTGACCCGTACAAAATGTCCAACTGCAGTTGAATCTGAGTGGGGCCAATATCCTGACGGGGAGGTTTGCTAATGCTATTGGGGAGGGTTTAAACTAGATTTGCAACGGGTGGGAATCGATGTGAAGAGGCAGGGGTTGCAGCACAAGTAAAGACAGCTTGTACTGAGTTTGAGAGGAAGGAAACACAGATGTCAGAGCAAAGATGAACTCGGCCTAATGTTTTTAAATTTGCTTCTTTGAATGTAAGGAGTATCGTAAACAAGGCAGATTAACTCAGCGAGTTGGTCAACACGTGGAACTATGACATCGTGGCCATTATAGACTCGGATATCTCAAGAACAGGTTATGATGTTTCTAAAGGAACAGGAAGTGAGGCAAAAAAGATGAGGTTCGGCATTGCTAACTATGGGTAGTGTCACGGCTGCAGAAAAGCAGGAAGTTATGGAGGGATAGACTATTGAGTCAGTAAGGGTGGAGTTCAGAAGCAAGAGGGGAATAACATTCTATTTTCTGGTTTTCTAGATCCCTCAAATAAGAACAGGGATATCCTAGAGAAGTCAGGGAAGCAGATTCTGGAACGGTGCAATAATAGGGTGTTGTGATAGGAGATTTTAACTTTTCTAATATTGATTGGCATCTCCTTAGCGCAAGGGGTTTAAATGGAGTGGAGGTTGTTAGTTGTATTCAGCAAGGTTATCTGACACAATTTGTAGATAAGCCAACTGGGGGAGAGGCTGTATTTGAACTGGTATTGGGAAATGAAACTGGTCAGGTGTCAGATCTCTCGATGGGAGAGCATTTTGGAGGTAGGGTCAACACATCAATCTCTTTCACCATAGTCTGGAAGAGAGATAGGATCAGACAATGTGGAAAACATTTAATTGGGATACCGGGAAATATGATGTGGCTTCTCACAACAAATGGCCGCAAATCGATCGAATGTGAAAGCAACTGTCAACCACACAGACACCACCTTCGATGCATTCATCAGAAACGTGATGAAACTGCACACAGGCGTGATGTTTAGGAATGTAAACGACAAATAAATGTCAGCAACCCAGTTCAAAATGGGATCAGAAATCATAACTAGAAGATCAGCTGTTGCCATTCCCACCAGATAGCGAGTGATACATTTGGAGCGCCCACACTGGCGTCGGGACAAGATCACAATGGCGACGAAATTTACTGGAAGAGGAGAAAGAGTTTGTGTGTGAGTGGGATAGACGGAGGCTGACAGAGAGAAACAAAGAGACAGAGAGTAAGGGAGTGAGAAAGCCCCTGAGTAAAACTAATAGATTATGTTTATGGGCACAATCAAGTACAATCTAAAAACCTGCACAATATCAACTGAGGTTGGATTATTGGAGCCGAAATAGCGGTCTTTCATTTCCGCACTTCATTGTCTTCATAGCCTCCCCAATTGTATTTTACTCTACTTCATCCTTCTGCATTCCGTTCTGCAACCCCTGTTTTGTGGAATAGTTTCATATACATGCTGTGGCAACTTATTAGGTACAGTTCCTTATTTTGCAAGCTCCTAATCAGCCAATCATATGGCAGCGACTCAATGCATTAAAGCCTGCAGAAATAACTAACGGTTTCACCTTGTTGTTCAGACCAACATCAAGAATGAGCAAGAAATGTGATCTAGAGTTTAGACGATGCTGTGAAAAAGGAAAACGCAAATATAATAATAAAAAAAAAACCTACTTAAAGTGCTCTGCAGTTATCCAGGAAGAAACGCCTTGTTAACGAGAAAGGTCAACCAACAATTGTCCAACTCGTTCAACCTGTCCAGAAAGCGACAGTAATTCAACTGAGCAGGGAGTACAACAGTGGCATGCCGAAGGGCACCTCCGAACACACAATGAAGTGTGTGGGCTGTAGAAGTAAAAGAGTACGAACTTACAGATAGACATTCAGTGGTCACTTTATTTGATTCAAGAGATATATAGTACTCTAGCTTTTCGTTTAGCAACTTTCTTCTGAATTCATGTGAAGGAGTTATGATGAGACAAATCGGCTGAAGTAAAATTTATCTGCTGAAGTGAAAGATCCCTATAAACTGGAAATGATCTGATGAAGAAAAGCACAGCGGAAAGCTCAGTCCAGAAGGGTAAAAACAATGCACATTCAATATTTTAAGCAGAGATAAGCACGAATAAATTGTACTTGCTGCGGAGCCAACGAAATACATTTTACTTCAGATATCTCTTTACCCTGCAAATGCATCAGAAACAGCATCTGGTTTACACTCGCAGGAAACGGCTTGGGGGAAACAACACACTTTCAAACCAGTAATGGTGATAACAATGATGAGAGCATCTTACCCGGAATACCAACGGCTCCAAGAGAAGGACAATAAATATCTTCAATTTGGTAAATCGCCAGGTATACCATTCTTCTCTGTGCAAAAATATACCGTTCATCTGGAGAACTTTGAGTGTGCCGTGCATGCAAAAAAAACAGCTCTTAATTTATAGTGTGGTATGTCCCCTTTGACTCCTATTAATTGTCGAATACTAATATGGTCGACATAAAAAATTACATGTGTATCTTTGACAATGCGACACATAACACCACAGAGAATTATATAATAATGTAAACACCCTCGGGAACAGAAGGAAGCTTAGTAATAATTCATTCACGTAATTTTGATAGGAATGACCATGCACGCACATGCATTATTTCTTAAAGTATATCTATTCCTCTAGGTTGTATCGAACCAAAGGATGCACGCACCATTTCCATCATATAGTGTCCCAAATGACGAATAACGCTTAAAAAATTTGATCGTTGAGTGTAAATTTTGGTGCAAGAACAAGAACAAGAACATCAACAGCAAAGGAAACAGGAGAGGGCACTGCTCAACTGTGTGTTATGATTTATCTCCTGACTGTTTAATTACCCAAATACTGTATACATGACAATTTTCGGCTATCCTCCCGGTCATGAATCACAGAACACACGAGAGCAAAACGTCAGTGGAAGCCAGCGCAACTTTCCATTCCTGTAGTGACGTAGCAAATTGTTCATCACTTTATTATTGTCACGTGTACTGAGAGACGGGAAAAAATGTTTGTCCTGTATCCCGACCATTGAATTCATTCATCGAAGCACTGCATTGAGGTAGAACCAAGGAGAGGCAATAACGGACTGCAGACTAACGTGCTGCAGTTACAAGCCAAGTGCAGATCGGGCAGCCAATAAGGTCAAAGGTCATGCCCAGGTAAATTGTCGGAACGATTGTTCATATTATCGTATGAAGGGACCGTTAAATTATCTTGTAGAAACTTAATAGAAGATGTCCGAGACGCGGATGGCACGGAGTGTCAGAACTTTGTACAGGCTGTCTGATTTTCAACATAGTGGGGGTGAGCTGGGTCTGAAAGAATGTGCTGGTGTATTGTTTGAGTTAATTCTTTGATTATGTTGGCTTCTGTACCGACACAACGAAAATGTGGAAGCTTTTAATGAAGGGCGGTTGGTTTCCGTGTTGTGCCTCTGTAGTTTCTTACGTCCTGAATTCAGAGCAGTTGTTTTCCAAGCAGTGATGCAAACGTCCCGAACAGCGGACACCGTCTGAGGCGCAGTGCGGGATATACACCCACAGCCCAAGCGTCATTTCGTCTATTACGGATTTTTCGTTTAAATCCTAATCCATCCATATTGTTCAATGAAGGTCCGAATTTATTTTATTTTTTGCATTTGAAGGTTTCACCGCTTCAGTCAGCCTCCCTGTGAAATGGAATTGCGACCCTCCCGATACAGGGTTATTACTGAAACATCAACAATGAATTTCCCTCCACTGATGCTATTGTGTTCATCCAGCAGGTGTTTTCTTTTGGCTATTTTTACCAAGCACTTCATATATGCAAATAATGTGTTCTTCCATTCCGTTCCGGATTAGCAGAAGTCTGCTCCTTCATGGACATTACCTGAGTAGAAAACATTGACACTGAAACATAGAGATGACATCGGCCCCTCGATCATTTAAGCTCGATCATCCAGTGCGATTGTAGTTGACGATCCCAGATCAATGCCCTATTTAGTTTTCTTCCGAAAACCCGGTGAAACCTTTGTTGCAGGAAACAAATGAATCTCTAACGGAATGACCCAAATTAAATTACTCACGCGAAAGTAGACCTGTTAAGCCCGTTAGTTTCATGGACGTCGCCAGAGGCATTATGCATTTTTTGTTCAATCGGCATGCAACAAACTGATTCTGGGCGAAGGACCAAAACAGATCGGAGATTTTCTATTAGTTGCTCTTCGATCTGCGATATGCATACCAACCGGCTCAATTACACCTTACACTTCGCTGTAGTATCTCTATTGAATGTTCCTAGTACGAAAATATCAAAGCTAACCTCAGATTCTACCTCGTTATGATCTTGGAACTTACCGGTTATCAGCAGTGTTCTTTTGCTGTAGCTATAACACTTTATTCTCCATACGTTACCTTGCCTGTCTCAATGCACTGTGCCATACTATATGAAGAGTATAGCAGATTTCTCCCGGTAGTTTTACCAATGATAGAGTGGGAAGGCGTTGGTTTAACAGGCTTCGTGACAACAGGCGGAGGCATAGACAAGGAGAGGTAAGGTAAAGTTCAGATTAGTGAGAATGGAATGCTCCTCCTGTTGGATGTCGAGTTCAATACACCAGATAGTTTCCCTGATGAATTCATCTGCAGGAAATGCACCCAGTTTTAATGTCCCGGTTAGGAAGTTGAAGCTGGAATTGGCTCCTGGGTGTAGAATGAAGAGTCAAAGGTCGTGGTAATTACAAGCATCAATGAGATGGGTAAAAATAGGGAAGAGGTCCTTCCAGTGAGTATATAAGGTTAGAAGGAGGCTGAAGGGAAGGACTTAGAAATCTCCACACTTTTCCAGGGGCCATTGACTAGTGCAGGTAGGAATGTGATGTTAGCACAGGTGACTAAACAGTTGGTGTGGGGGCGTTTCAAATTGTTGGATTTCTAGCTTATGGGAGAGCTATAAAAGAAAGACGAATTCCACCTGATCTAGAGGGGAACCAATATCCTGGCCGGGACGTTTTCTAATGCTGATGCTACCCTGCGCGAGGAGGGGGGTAGTGGGGATTAAACCAGAGCACCAGAACTGCAAGTCAAGTATCGGAGAGGAACGTAGTTGTCAGGGAAAGTACCGAAATCCAAAATTAAAGTAATAGGTATGATGGGTTGGATGGTTTGAAGTGTGTGGATTGTCATGCCAGAATGTTTATGAGTAAGGATGATGAACCTAGATCTTAGATCAATACATGGATCTCCAGTGTTGTGGCGGTTTCAGAGAGCTGGTTGGAGAGGGGTAGGAACGGGTGATTAATGCACCAGGTTTTCGAAGTTTTACAAAAGATAGAGAAGCAGGTAAAGTGGAGGAGGGAGGAACAATCTCACAGCTACACTCAGGGGAGACATAATGGAACGATCAGACCATGACTCTTTGTGAGTAAAACGTAAGACCAAGAAGGGTACAATAATAATGTCATGCTTATAATACAGACGTCCAATAGCCACAGGGATTTTGAGGAACGGATATGAAATTATATTAACGATATGTGTAAAAATAATAGGGTTGCGGCTATGGGAGATTTCACCTTCTCAAGTAGAAACTGGGACTTTCTTAGTGTAAGTGGTTTAGTTGCAGTAGGTTTTAAGTACATCCAGGAAGGTTTCTTTAATAAACATGTAGAATGTTCAACAAGACAAAGGGCCATACCTCTAAGTGGATGAGCAGTCAATGAACAGTGACCATAAATCCTTAAATTTCCGGATAGATATAGACAAGGGTAAGTATGGTCCTTGCTGACAGTCTTAACTTGGTATAAGACCAATTACGGGGTCATTAGGGAGGAACTGAGAAGAGTTGATTGGGAACAACATTTATTTGGCAAGTTCAGTTTAGACATGTGGAGGGTGTTGAGGGCTGCAAAGGGGATGTGAGGGGTAAATGTTTTTACTTAGAGAATGGTAGTTGCCTGGCATGCGCTTCCTGGTGTGGTGGTAGATGCACATATATTGATGCTTTGAAGAGACGTTGAGACAGACACATAGATATGAGGAAAATATAGTGACATATAAATAATGCATGTAGAGGTGATAGGTTTTTGCCTTTAAAATACTTTTTAGATTGTTCGGCATAACAATGTGGGCCGAAGGCTGTTCTTGTGTTGTACTGTTCTATGTTCAAACATATCCGAAACCCATTGAGTTCAGTGAAGCAACGCTTTGTTCCGGACAGGGCAGTATTTCGCAGCTGGCAGTGACGTGCACAGGAAAAGCTGTTGGATCAGCAGAGTCCCTGAGTGAGCTCGAACCAGCAATACTTGTGTTAACAATCGAACGCACAGGACGATTGTCCCACCGTCACAACCTATGGAAGCTTCAAGATAGCAGAGCGATTAATGTGGCTCTGTTATAACTCGTTTCAAAAGTTCAAAGCTTTATTTTTTGTCAAAATAATTATGCATTATGCAACACTGAAACTTGTCTTCATAATCCCGTGCGCGCGCATGTTTCCTTCGGGTGCTTCGATTTTTCTTCGCAACCCAAAGACGTACCGTTAGTAGATTAATTTGTCATACTAAATTGGCATGTAAATAGGCTAGGCTTAAATTGGTGAGTTATTTGCTGCACAGATCGAATGATCGGATAGAATGATTCTTGCTGTATATTTAACGATTAAGTAAATAAATACAGTGTAAATACATATATACATACATACATAAATAGTAAATTCCAGGGTTGAATGATTGTACCAGAAAGCAGTGCTGCATCTAACGTTTCACAATCTGCATAATTTGCTTGGTTTAGAGAGTGACGGACATTTTAAACCAGAAAGCGTTGCTAAGAGTAAATGAATTTGTGAATTGAAATAAACATGTGTTCCTTCTATCTTTGCGTGAATGGGTAGCTTTCTGTTTTAAAATACACCGATGGAAAAGTACTGCAATGAAACTGACAGAGGATGGTCTCGATGAGTCAACGTTTGCATTACACGCCCAGCACGCTCCCACGTTGTTTCTGGGAGAACATGAGATGAATGTGCTACGAATGTTGCATATTCGGGGTGTGTGTGTGTGCGTGCGTGTGTGTGTGTGTGCGCGCGTACGTGTGTGTGTGTGTGTGCACGCACGCGCATCTGAGTACTTCGATTCAGCCTTCTTTCCTCCAATTCATGCCAACCGTCCAATTCTGATGACCATAAGATCATGTCGCTGGTCGCAAAAACCCATCTGTTTCACTAATATCCTTTAGGAGAGGAATCCTGCCGTCCTTACCTTGGTCTGGCTCATATATGACACCAGTTCTACAGCAGTGTGGTTGACTTCGAAATGCCCTGCGAAATGTCCTAGCCAGCCATTCAGTTGTATCCGACCTCTAAAATGAAAATAACAAGGAATGTACCCGGACGGATAACTCGGTATCGACCAAGGCAATGAAAAACGACAAGCCTGCCGACACTGCAAAGGCCCCCTTACTAACACCTGGGGTCCTGTGCCAAAGCTGGGGGGAGCTGTTCCATAGTCAAGCAAAAGCTTGACATATCTGTACTCGCCGGCAAGGCAGACCAAGGTGGCACAGTAGAGAGGGAGCTGTTCTGGAAACTCTCAGGAACTACTATGGACCCTGTGAAGTCTCATGTTGCCAGGTTCAGCATGGGAAAGGAATTCTCCTGCTGATCACCACGTAACTACCTTGCTCAGCTGATAAATCGGTACTTCTCCACACTGATTAAAATTTGCTGCTTTTGAGCAGCAATTGTAGGAGGCATTGAGGTTGGTAAGGGGACAGAATGTATGCTGGTGGGGGATTTCAACGTCCATCACGAAGAACGCATCGGTAGTACCACTACAGACCGAGCAGGGAGGGTCCTTCTCGACATAGCTACTGGAAATGGGACCACAGCAGGTAAGGAACCAACAAGAGGGGAAAGCACACTTGACATCATTCTCACCGACCTGCCTGCCGCGGAAGCATTTGTCCATGACAGTATTTGTAGAAGATTCCACCACACAATACTTGTGGAGACTAAATTCCGTTTCCACATTGAAGAAGCCCTACACCGCGTTGTGTGGCAATATCACCGTGCTAAATGAGATTGATTTCGAACAGATCGAGCAACCCAAGACTAGGCATCTATAAGCCGTGTGGGCCATCAGCAGCAACAAAATTGTACTCAACAACAATTGGTAGTTTCGACACTCTAACTTTATCACCAAGCCAGAAGATTGACCCTGGATCAATGAAGAGTGGAGGATGGCATGCCAAGAACAGCACCAGACATACCTCCATTCGAGGCGTCACCCAGCTGAAGCTACAATGCAGGATTACTTGCATGGTAAATATCGGAGAGAGAAAGTTATAGACAGTGCCTGGTCATTTACTCTGCACATCTGACTAAAGATTTTTGCAAATGCCACAACCGACGGATCAGATCAAAGCTCTGTAGCCCTGGCAAATCCCGTCGTGAATGGTGGTGGATAATCAAACAACTCCCTGGAGGAGGAGGCTCTACAAATATCCTCAACCTCGATTACAGAGGCGCTAAGCACACCTGTGGAATAGATAACGCTGAGGCGTTTGCAAACTTCTGCAGTCAGAAGTGCCGAATATATGATCCAGCTTGGCCGTCTCTGGGAGTCCCTAGCATCCCAGATGTCAGTTTACAGCCAATCTGCTTCACTCCACATGACATCTGGAAATGGCTGAAAGCACTGCAAAGACAACGGCCCCAGAAGAATTGCCAGCAATAGTCCTGAAGACTTGAGCTCCAGAACTTAAAGCGCCACAAGGCAAACTGTTCCAGTACAGCTACATCACCAGCATCACCCGGCAATATGGAAAATATCCCAGCTATGGCCCGTACTCAAAAAAAAAAAACAGAACATATGCAAACCACCCAATCACTGTCCTTTCAGCCTGCTCTCATCATCCGCAAAGGAATGGAAAGAGTCATCAACAGTGCTATCATGCAGCACCTAATCGACAATAACCTGCTTACTGATGCCCCGTTCGCCGTCCAACAACGCCACACAGATCCTGGCCTCAGCACCTCCTTGTTCCTAACATGGACCAAGAAAGCATATACCAAAGGTGAGGTCAAGGCAGTGTTTGGCCGAGTATGGCATCAAAGTCACTAGGTAAAGGTGAGTCGATGGAAATTAGGATGAATACCTTCTTCTGGTTGGAAACATGACTGGCACAGTGGACGGTGGTTGTGGTGGTCGGCGGTCAATCATATCATCCTCAGGACAGCATACAGGTGTTCCTCATGAAGTGTCGTGGGACGGACCATCTTCAGCTGTTTCATCAATAACCTTCCTTCCATCATAAGGTCAGAAGTGAGGAAGTTCGCAGGTGACAGCACAATGTTCTGCACCGTTAGTTACTCCTCGGATCCTGAAGAAGTTCACACCCAAATGCAGCAGGATATGGACACTATCCAAGCTTCTGCTGACAAGTGGCAAGCAACATTCCAGCCACATTAATGCCAGGCAACGAACATCTGCAAGAAGTGAGGCTGTAGCCAACGTCCGTTAACATTCAGTAGCATTAACATCATTGACACACTTACTATCAACGTCCTGAGGTTACTATTGACAGGAAACTGAACTGGTCTAGCCATATATTTAAAAAAAGGCTATCAGAGCAGGTCAAAGGCAAAGACTGCTGCGGCGTGCAGCAGACTTCCTGACACCCCAAAGCCTATCCACCATCTGCAATGCTCAGGCCAGGTGTGTGATGAAATACTTGCCACTCACCTGGACAGGTGCAACTCCATCAGCACGCATGAAGCTTGAAACAATGCAATACAAGGCTGCCCAATTGATTGGTACCCCTTCCAGAAGCGCCCAATCTCTTCGCCATCGACCAACAGATGCAGTAGTGGATGCACGGCAACAACACGCCAACGTTCGTAAGGCAGCACCTTCCAGGCTGACGACAAGTACCATCTAAACAGACAAGAACAGCTGATACCTAGGAGCTGTACCACTTCGATATCTCGCTCCAAGTCACTCCTGGAGTGGAAATATATCGCAGTTCCCACATTGTTGCTGCGTTAAAATCCTGGAATTCCATCCCTAATACCACTGTAGGTGTACCTATTCTCCGGTACTCTTACGGGTCAGGAAGGCAGCTTAGCGCCACTTTCTCAAGGCAATAAATGCTGGACAATAAATGCAGCCTTAGATGGCGACGCCCACATCACGTAAATTAATATATTAAATAAAACAACTAATTCATGATATATCAAAGATAAGGATGGTTTCCAGTCCGGTAATTGCTTCACTTCGGCGTACGACATAACTTTTAGACACCCCTCGGGAACTCCTTCGAAGTTAACGACAATTTTATTTGCAACATCAACGGGCACCAACGAGGCAGTATCGTTACAGGGTAATATTACTTTTTGTCTCTGCCACGGGATCTCAAAGAATTGAAATCAGTAGTCCAGGTGGTCTAGTCGTCTCATTCAACCAGCTCCGGCATTCATCCACCCTGGTTGAATAACTAATCACAGTTTTCTGCTCCTGATCTCTCCTCACATACTTTGATTATTTTTCGATTTGAATTATTTTCGTTTCAGTTGCGTTTTGAGGCGAGACGACGCGATTAAGAAAATAACATATGCCTGTCCGGCGGTCAAACACCACTGAACAATACGTTTTTTTGACAAGTACAAGAACAAACTTTTCAAAAGTTATACTCCTTTAAAGCACTGAGGTGGAGGCTCACGAAGAAAATGCTTCACCAAATAAAACACTGTACATCAGCTTCAAATAGAAACAGGAAGTATGGAAATCCTCTCCCCCAGTGAATTAAAGATAACATAGTTATATTGGAGACAATTTCCCATATCCTTGTAGACTAAAACTGAATAACGCTAATTTCATCAAATTAACACTGAATGCCCCAGTTGTGAATCATATTAACAAGGTACAGAGGATCTCAAATTATTTTTTTTTAACATGTACGTTCATGTGCTCAAGGGATGAAAAAACTGGAGTCCTCGGATCGAGAAAAGATAAGTAAAGCTCTCAGGGATCTTGATGAGGCAGACACTTGTCAGAAGAAGCGGAAGGATTGGGTTCTGTGTAACAGGAATTGCCGCCAGAGGGAACCGAAGAGCTAAACACTGTTTCAATCACAGAAGACTTCATGGGTATATTGACTAATTGGTAAATTCTGTGAGAGTATATTATTAGCTTCATGGTTCCGATCCTGGATATTAATTCCATGACAATATGAATGTAATGAAAGACAATTAGTGTCGCTTAACTGTTTTTGTATGCGGGTATCGGTTCAATACACATATTTTTGGAAGTTATGCATTGCACAACACGGACAACAAAAGCTACCAGATTGCCAGCGTCCCTGGGTAGGCTCGAACCACCAACCTTTCCGTTAACAGCCGAACGCGCTGTCCGATTGCGCCACAGAGACAAGCTGGGTGAAAGAGAAATGCATGGGTCTTCCTGGGCCTGGGGTGGTGATTAGAAAACCGACGTTTCCAATGGACGCTGCCAGCTGAGTATGTCTTTCGTTTTGTATGTTTTACAATCGACATCCGTGAGTTGGAACAGAAACTCCCGGAAAATATAAAGCAGAAATGGTAGTAACACGTAACCAGCAGGATTCAACACCTCGCGAGGAGCCCCAATGGATTTCTAGTCTATCGCCTTAACCATTCGGCTACGACCATCACATTCTCCACATATATGTAGGCAAAAGGATATTTTCCTTTGGATGTGTTCAGCGTGTCCATGGAAAGAAGGAACTGAGCAGATCCCGGAGTGACAAAACAGCAGTGATCCTGAACTAAGTACAGGAATTGCTGTAAATGCACAGTATATCTGATTATGAGGAATTTTATTCGTAGAGCGAGCACAACCCCAAGGCTTCCATCCTGCCTTTAGTTTCTGAATGTGGCGTCAGGAGAAGGGCAGCCATTATTTCCGTTGCCCAACTAATTTGAGAAACGTTGTGCCCTTTTTGAGCCACTCACTCGTGACAGGGCTCCAGGATTCGAACCGGACTCACAGACCAGATAGGCGGTGGGAAGCCTCGTCAGTACGGACTGGGACCGTGTTCGAGACGGTGGCACTTTTATTGACCTTTCTGACTTATTCAGCCACCTCGATGGTGCGCTTCCGAATCCGGAAATCAGAGAACAACATAGTTGTTAGCATCCAGTCCTGAATGGTGAGGACAACGGGTATTGTATCCGCAATAACCAAGAATCAGGACGTGGGAGACAGATGGTGACACAGTTCCAGTCTACACAATGTGATTAGGACGCGAACGAAGGAGATTCACCGGGATATTGTCTGTGAGATGGCGGGTCATCTATAAAGTGAAATTAGCACGGCCGTTTGGATTCTTCAGAGTGAACTCGGCGGAGTTGGGAATGATTTAAGGTTTAAACATTCTGAGCGTTGTAGGGAGATGGAAAATATGAAGTTCTTTCACAGATGCCCTTGGAGCAGCATTAGGTAATTTGGTCCATCGAAACTGTTTTACATAATAGAGCTATCTCAATCTTGAGGGACCGATTTAAATCAGTATGCCGATATGCATGATGTATGGAGGGAAGTTGAAAGAATAGACCGGAAACAGATGGCCCCAAGGAAATGCACAACAGAAATAAGGAAGTTGTCCTTGGAACCATTTCATGCAGTTCTGGTTAGGTTGACATAACTGAAACAGGGAAAGAATGGTTGGATAAAACAACCGTGGTTGATAAGAGGGCTAGAATACTTAATCCCAAGAAAGAAGAAAGCACGTTTAAGATTGATGACGTAGAAAAAAAGACAGGTCTCTTCAGAATTTTATGGAGACGGGAAGGAGGATAAGAAAGAACAAGAGATTTAGAACGAGACATGTAAACCCTTGACAACTAGCATTATGCAACAGTCCAAAGCTTTCAGCAGGTATGTGAACAAGAGGTGAATGACGAAATTGAAGCTGGGACCGCACAGGGACAATGCTGAAAACATGTACCTGGAAGCAGAGGAGTTCGGGGAAGGGCTTAATGAATATTTTGTTTCAGTGTTCAATAGGGAGAAAGATTTGCCAAATGTGAAATCAAAGCTGGACTGGCGGGAGTATGTTAACGCTAAAATTAGGTATTACGGGAGCAGCTGTAAAGTTTAGGATTGTTGAAACCCTAATGCCGCAATCCTGGAATTGTGGGGCTTGTTCAGCTCTGGGAATTTTTAATTCTCTCTCACACAGGAGTAATTCATGAAGAATGGGTAATGACAAATGTTCCGCTGTTCATCGGAGATAACAGTGATCATCTTCCAAATTATAGACCAGGGAATCTTTCGTCAAGGGCCTGCAAACTATGGGAGAGTAAATGTTACATATAGTACTTACGAACATTTGGAGAAGTTTAGACTGATTATTTACTGTCAGCATGGCTTTCTGAAGCAGGCTTATCATATACAGTCAGCATCGATTTCAAAATATTTAATGATTTTAAATGAGCTGTTCAAGGAGGAAATGAAACAAATTGAAGGAGAGCGGCGGAGGAGCTGTGTATATATTTTAATAAAGCGATTGACAATTTTCCTATCGTGCCTCATCCAGAATGCGACGAGGAATAGGATCTATGGAAATGGACGCGTGGATTTACAATTTGTTTGCCCACAGAATGTGTAGGAAATTAAAAGATTAGCCATATTCTGCTTGAATATAAGTGACTATGATGCTTAGGACGAATATCTCTGGACCCCATAGGTTGTGGGATTTTCAGCAATGAACGGTGGAACCAGATCGACCGTACTTCGATGGATTTGTGGTTATTTGTTTGATTAACAAGGATGTGAGTGGAACGGGAACTTGGAAACAGAACGATCATATTACATGGTGGAAAAGGGTTGAATGGCTGAATTGGCCAGTCCTGCAGGTATTTTTACGTTTCCTAAGGACCTTAGTCCGAACATATTTACCTGATCATAAAACTGTTCTTGTTACCTTTTCAGCACTCCCCTTTCTGTTTTGCAGTGATTTTAATGCAGGGTTTGTTATTTGCAATTGACTCACTTGAGAAATAGACATCACAACAATAGGCATTACACTATGTTCAGAAGGAAACATCGTAAAAATAATTTTATGTTCCCTTCCCTTCAAGTGTCTCTTGATACTGGAAATACCGGGTTCACACACATCCCGTTAGCGTCCCTGAACTAAACACGCACTCTATTGAATTTCAGCTGACTTCGTCATACATGGCCAATCGTGCCCCTGGAGAATGCCGCTCTTGCTCTCCGAATTAAAGATCTGCTGGGTAAAGGAGGCGTATGACGGTGCGAATATGTAAATGCAAACACGTTTCTAGTGATTGAGGAAAAAGAACAGAAGTAATTTATTCTTACAAATGAAAATGCGAAGATGTACTCTCACAGATTTACGTTTAATAAATGAAAATAAGTGAATCGTCGTACTGGAGAATATATTCAAAAACCAAACAAAACTTTAAAATTCAAGAAATTCTAATCAATAAACTGATGCTGGATATCAGACAATTAAGTTGTTTTTTCTTCAAATCTGCTTTAGGCCACCAAGCATTTTCCCCTTTTTTTCGGAAGAAATAAATTTAGTGTTTCATATCGTCAGCCCTTTAGCAGATCTGAGGTATGTTTTCTTAGACTCGGTTTCCCGTCAATGCCCAAATTAATATTTGCTCCAGGAGCTTCGAGTTCAAGAACAAACGACTAAGATGGCGGCTGTCCATAAACTGTAACGAGCTTTAATGATCATTTAATAACTTAAAGCATGCCTTACTCTGTGAACGAATATTAACTTTCTTGCTTGAAGGCAACGACGTGGAAAAGGATTGGGCGTGATCTTGGTTCCGAATATCTTGACCCTTTTGGGAGGAATTTATTCGAAGAACTCTGATCGATTGAACCACTTCTCTCCCCAACTCCACATCCACCCAGCGTCAAACTCCCCACACGCTATCAGTGTTCAGCTATGTCGCATTTGAGGTCAATCACTCTGCGGATGTACATCTGATGCCAGCCATCGGCAACATTCCACATCAACAAATAAAATAAAGCACAACCACTTCGATAAGTAACACAGTTAATGTTCTCTGTTATTGTTCAGTAGTTGTGCTAACGGCACCGTCACCGAATGAGTATTGGTGAGATATTTTCCACCATTCCCATGGAAATGGAACCGATTTCATTCACTTCGTCTTCTGATAATCATCTTTGAGATAATCTTCCGCAAGCGTCTTTTTTTTCTGCGGATTAAAAATTTCATGATCTGTAATATAATTATGTAATTCAACAAACACATCACCATCACGTATTTCCTTGACTCGGGTTCCACATTCATTCAGTTATAAATACGGTGTATAGTGGAAATAATAGTATCCAGATGGCGTGACACCTGCCTGGACGGATTAACAGCATCTCCAATGGCCGGGATTAATTGCATATTTACAACAAATACGAATCATTTAGAACATTTATTAAAATCTAGTCCAAGCTTGAACTAGATTGCAGGGTATGTTATCTACACTGCCGGCTATTTCATGTAAACCTATATTTCACTACATTCTTCAGCTCGCTCCTGAATTTCCTCTCTGTCAACGGATATTGGATGAATCAATGGTCATGCCGTCAGGTTGCAGGCTTTCTAGACGTATGGTCTCAGAGACTTCATTACAGTCATTCAAAATAATTTTATAACGGTGCTCGTTACATTCCAGTGAGGGTATGCTGCTCAAAACTCATCTCAGTGTCCAGATTGGTTTGGAAGTGAGACAGTGAAGGCGCGGCGTTCGCGTTAATCTTTTTCATAGATTAGCACTTGCATCATATTCACTGGAGCATGCTACGTAATCGTTATTTCAGTAGTTCAGCTGCATAATCTATTACAGCAGACAACCAAAATTGTGCTTCGTGAATACATTTGGGTTCAACCTTATTGATTTTGGGATATGGACCATGACAATCGCCACAAAATCACCCTATTATACATTTTTTTGAAATAATCTATACATTCTATTTAATTCATAATTCAAATAATTTAAAAATCTTGCCCAATATGCAAACTGAAATGTTTTCTATCTATCTAGGCATGCCTGCGCATACTTAGGCAGGGCAGATGCTGCATGGCAGAATAGGTTTGAGAAAGGTAATACACTTCCATGCAGCATTTCGTTATTTGGGAAAGATAATTTTCAGATTAACTGACACTAAGACAAAGGATCGCATTCTTGTTGGCCCACAGATCAACTGGGACATCAATGACACTTATATGGGGACGGTAGATAATCGCATGTTCGGCGGCCAAGGATTTTTTTTTAAGTTTTCTTGGCAAAGACAGAGCACCAATCTCAGTTTAGATGGTTGATAACACGTTTCATGCAAGCATATTAAGCCATGAAGTTCCACATGTCATTAAACATTCATTCTCTGCATTTTCATTTAGAATTCTGTCCTGCTAATCTATCGGCTGTCAGTAACGCGCACGGGAATGATAAGATCGGGAAATTGCGGTCATAGGAAAACGGTATAGGACCCGAACTGCGGCACATTAGTGATTGCTAACGAGGAACTGCCAATGTGATATTATCATACACACAATATAAGAAATAGGTCAGTTGAATCCGAATCTGAATCATATTTAGTGTCACTGCGTGAAGTGATATGCGAAGTGTTGTTCTATTAATTACGTGATTCTGCAGAGTAAAAGTAACATACGCAAAAATGATGGTGTTAGAGTGCGATGAGGGAATCAACAAGTATGGCAGCATCTAGTCAGTGTGCGACTGACGTTTCGGGACTTTCATATTCGGTTCTATAGATGCTACTTGGCCTGTGTATCAGTGGGATGATTTGCGTGTTAGGACTGTATAACAGATAAATAGACGTTAAAATACATGAGTATATGCATTGCATAAACCGAATATCGTAGAATCGTGCACTGGTCAATAGACGACTGAAAAGTTCTGACAGCGGAGGTGATTTTTTTTTTAATGAATCACTGAGTGTGGATGTTCATGTTCTTCGTCAATGGTCACAACGAGTAAATTTACAGATCAGGATCACCTGTGTCCTTAGGGATGATGCCACCTCAGAAGGGGCATCTTCTTGGAAAACGACTTCATGAGTAGTTTGGATATTGACCACGGCAAGAGGTAGTTATGTCCACAGCCTTCTACATGACTCTCCTTTAAAACAGTGATAGGAGGATATTCTTCAGCCAGAGGATGTTGTATCTATGGAGTTCGTTGCCCCAGATGGCATTGGGAAACAGGTGATCTGGTACATTTAATGTGGTGGTTAATTGTCACTTATTTACAAAGGTGGCACGATTTATGGTGAAAGGGATGAGTTTCAAGGTAAAAACAAATCAGTCATGACAGAATGTTAGAACAGACCCGATTGGCTGGACGGTCCAATTCTGATCCTATGTCTTTATGTCTTACCGTCTACGAGGCCTCTTGTGAAAGTATGTACTGAAGCTTTCATACAGTCGGTCATATCCTCAGTGAAAACTCTATTCACGATACATCTGCAGAAACCTGCAAGAACCTTTAGTGACCAATCAATTCTCCTGGAACACCGAGCAATGTAGAGCCCCAGTTTCCCTTCCTCGTGATGTAATCATCGTAATGTACCCGGAAGAGTTCCTCTGAGCTGTTTATCCCCAGGCAGTTTAAGTTACTCACAATTTCCGCTGATGATTCAGCAATGGCTTATGACTTGAAGATTCCCATCTTCCCCTTCCTGAAGGCGATCATCAACTCCTTGTTCTTTCTGATGGCGAGTTCCAGATTGATGTTACATAAATGATGCATTGTATATTCTCCGCGACAATAAGCGACAGAAAAGAAAGTCATCATAATTTATTATTTGTTTTTTCTGTGTCTCTGATTGGTAATGTTTTTGAACAATAAAAACCATGGCATTGCAATTTCACTAGAAAAAGAATTAAACAAAGCAAATAATTCCCTCAAGGTCTAAGAATACATTGAGAGAATATGGTGGTATCATCCATATCTGAACGTGTTGGGATATTGCGTCTATTGTTAAGGATTGTTCGGACAGTGACGTGACGGAGTTTGTCATGTAATCGCAACATTCAAAGTTAATACAGTTAATAATAAAAAATATTTTAGATATTACCATAAGAGCATGATACGAAGCAATAGAATTAAGCCATGGTCCCATCGAATTAGCTACACGATTTTGTCGTGACAGAACTAATACTCCTCTCAACCCAACAGTCGTGCTTTCTAACAATTATACTGACGCCGTTACTAATTAGGAGCCTATTAACATCCACTTTAAATGTTGCCAAATGAAAAAAAAACAATTGTACGAAACGCTTATGCCTTTCAATGTCGATGTTGCAATGGTTTGAATAAGCATTCAAAATTGGAATGTTTATGCACCATTTGCATTGCTCTTCCCGAATGCCTGCGTGATAACAGAACAAGTTCTGAAAAGGGTTTGGGTCTGTTCATGTAATGAGCCAGCTATATTTCAAGCATCGACTTATGTCTCGATGAAGGGTCTGCACGTATGTCTCGATGAGTGTCTCGATGAAAAGTCAACTCCTAATTCATTTCCACAGATACTGCCTGACCTGATAAGCTTCCAAAGCATTCTTGGTGTATGTAACTCAATACTTCCAGCATCTGCAGAACCTGCCGTGTTTCTGAACCAGTGGAATTTTGTATCACACCCGCCCGTGCTAGTGACTTCCAGCAGCGAATCAGCCTCAGATCAACCTGGGGCTGAACCATCTCCTGCAAAGAATGCTTTGTCTCACACTGCTTCAGAGCAAATAAATGTGATACCGTCATTCCTAAGTGTTTGAAGCGTTATACATTCAAAACAATGGCCATAAGAACCCTTTTGTTTCTGCAACTCACTGTTCGTGAGATAGTGCATGCATTGCAAGTGTGTCCGCGAAAATCTGTCCAGATAGGATCAAAATAAATTCTTTGTTTCGTCCGTTGATAGTTAGATGGCGGCATATTTTGTAAAATAGTTAAACTCGAGTGTTTGTTCAGTGGACTGTAGTTAATTGAGAACTGGGCTAATTGTCTTAATGCAATTTGTTGCTCATGTATAAGAGCTGCTTGTATCAGTGCATTTAGACCTTCGAAATTTCGCTCAGTTGATCACCACTTCAGACAGAAAATGGGATATCCAGCTATTTACTACATCGCGAGCATTTACTATCCTGTACTTGCAGCGTTTGGTATTCCCGGTAAGTTACTGAATAGCAACACTATTTTTGTGTACCTCCAGTGTTACCGCTCGCTTGCAGCATTGTAGTTGAGTCGGAACTTTCTGTTCACTGCTCGGTGCATCGCATTATTTCAGTCAGCTGTAGTTGCTTTATCGAGGTCTAACTTGCTATGTTAATTGTTTGATATTTTATGAGTGTACAAACATATTTAATAAGTTTACACATTTTATTTTGTTACTGTCACCGAATCACGAAATATTTAATACGCCTACGAAGTACACGGGTGGCTTAGACTTGCCCAAGTAACATCTCCTAAGGGCGCTAGGGTATCCTGGCGATGAAGTGTACATGTGTGTGTAATGTATCTACGAATTCTTTCCGTGAACCCCGCCTCTGGCTTTGAACAGTAAACTGAAATTCGAGCAAACCCGTCCACTGAGTGTGTTCCAGTGTAATCACTCAAATTTATTAATTCTAAACCACACTCCGATTCTACATTCTACACCCGCTCACTGATGCGATGCACCTATACACTGCATCCACACCCACACGATTATCCTGAATTGTCGTGTGAATACGTAAGCCTTAAATAGATAGGTTGTGCAGCCTTGCGGTTCTTACTTCTCTGCATCTCTGAGGAAGGAAAGAGGGAAAGAAAGAAAAGACTGTCGTTACGTTACATGCCGCATACCGATCTCTCTTAATTGCTTAACAGAACCGCTAGAGGGCGGACAGCTGTTACTTAAAGCAAAGCTTCACCTCCTGCATGTTATTCTGTCCGTTTACTTTTGGAATGGAACAATAGGTTGTCAGGTGTATACAGCTGAATAGTGATCGGCCGTACGCAGCTCGCCTCGTTCAGTTCAAGGGTTTGCTGGTAGCCTGCCTGCAATTCTAGGCAGTACCTCGATCCCGACTGTACCAGTCAATCTGATCAAAAGTTTAAATGTAACGCTTTATTTCATGATTTCCGACAGTAAACCTAACGGCGATCGTGATCCTCTCCCGGGGAAAATGTGGCCTCTCCAAATGCATCACTCGTTACCTGGTGGCCATGGCAACAGCAGACCTGATAGTGGTTGTCGTCGCCGTTGTAGTGGAGCAAATTAATTATATCTACGTGGTTGCCGATTTCATGTTCATAACGCCGGTATGTTCTACGACAGTTGTCCTGGGAATTGCAACCACAGACTGTTCCGTCTGGTTGATGGTCTCCTTTACTTTCGATCGCTATGTCGCCATCTGCTGTCAAAAGCTGAGGAAACGATATTGCACCGAAAAGACAGCGACTGTGGTCATAGTAACGGTGGCGGTAGTGAGTTTCGCTACGTCTATTCCATTTTACTTTGCTGTGGACCCTTATGTAATCATTGCTGACGTACCGTGGTATTGCGTTGCCAAACCTGAATACTTTTCGTCACCCACGTGGAAAACTTATGAGATCTTTGACAGTGTCATGACTCCGTTGTTGCCAATTTGTTTAATCCTACTGTTCAATGCTTTAACAGTCAGGTATATTATAGCAGCAAATAGAGTCCGCCGGGGTCTTCGTAATAACAGCCAAAATCAGAAGGATCCAGAGGTAGAGAACAGGAGAAAGTCAATGGTTTTGTTATTCGCACTGTCAGCCAATTTCTTACTACTGTGGATGACCTATGTCGTACATTCCATGAACTGGCAAGCAGAAAATTATACCTATACAGACAGATATCACAGCACACCGATATATATTCTGCAACAGTTCGGGTTTATGTTACAATTTCTCAGTACTTGCACCAACACTTGTATTTATGGACTGACACAAAAGAAATTCAGAGCCGAGTTGAGGAATGGAGTGAAGTATGTGCTTACGTTAAACGGGCGGTTCTGTCAATAAAACGAATAGTCGATTCTGACTTCGATGAGGTTTAAAATGAAGTACATATTTAGAAAACACTTCCTAAATATTTAGTAAATTTGTAGGCTGCTTCGCAAATATACCTGAAATCTGTCCTCAGTGGTGACTTTATTAAGTAGTCCTTCTATTTGCTCATTTATACAACTAACTAACCGGCCAATCATATGGGAGGAACAATGAATAAAAGCATGAAGACTTGGTCAGGGTGTCTGTTACTTTTCTGAAATTGGAATGGGAAAGAACTGTGGCCCGTGATTTTGACAATCGAATGATTATCTCGATAATACATTTTACTGCTCTTATTTTCTAGTAAAATATGCTTCGTACGGGAAACGGAACCAGTTATGACTTAACTCGTCCCAGTAATGAACTGATTCCACCAATTATGCTCTCACTTTCAAGGACTCTACAAACTGACGTCCTTAATTTTACGTAATAGTAATTCTTTGTTACTTTGTATTTTTTTCTCAGCTCAAGCTGGTAAAATTGAGGTACGTGGGTAGCCAAACACAAGAATTAATTAATTGCAAATTACCTTGGGACTATTTTATTGGAGCTTAGCTTTGTGTCTTCATGGAGAATTACTTAGATTTTGCTGTCTACATATAGATATTGTTTAATGCTATTGTGTAGTGACTATTTGATAAAGCCAGTATTAGCTATTTGGCTAATATATATCCTGTTTAAGTTGAAACTTTGAATATCTTCTTTTCATTCAGCATGTAACTGGTATTAATACTTATTGATTTCTGTACACAGTGCGTGATTGAATAACCATTTCTATTGCAAAAGTTCTTGTTCAACCTGTATTATTACATTCGGACGGTTATTACCGATTGTCCATTATCGGGTGTACTATAAATTGTCAGACTCTGACTCTATAACCTGATCAGGCTTGTATTTATAGGAAGCTACGTTTTTGTTTTATGAGTTTGGAATTTAAAGAAAGGTTTTAGTGTATGATGCTTGTGTCTGTGTAACTAATCAGATTGAGTTAAACTGTTGCGGGATCCTGTAATGCGTTCGATTACATCTAGTTTCTCTTGGCATTTTCTGCATTTATCGCCCTGAATTTATCGGTCCTTTATTTTGATAATATTTTAACCACTTGGTCCTGTATTGTCACAAAATATCCCGCTGTTTCTGGGAAGTCATCCCTTTTCTACGACAGATGTTCAAACCCTCCTCGTCAACATCTAGTCTGTTCAGTTTGTAGGGATTTCTTCCATTTAGGGTCACGCCCTTCATTTTTCTTCAATAGTGATAAATTCTTCTGTTTTCTGGGTGAGCTCTCGTTTAAATTTAGTGGTGTGTATTTTCATTTTTATCACAATTTCCTATTTTCGCGTGGAGTGCTGAATCCTGATTTCGTTGACGAAAATACATCCTTAAAAGTGTTAGGCGTTTGTTATGTAAACTTTCAATATCTGCTACTGCTCTTTGTATCCAGGTACGGTGAATCTAATTGCGTTGGAGCGGACATATTGTTTTCAAAAACTTGTCATTTTAGTACATATATTTTTGTACAATATCCAGATCGGTTTCGGACCAACTTATTATGCTAAAAGTATATATTGGTATAGTTTTAGAAAAAGTGATTAATGCCCTTGTTATGTTTTTACTATTGAGCTCTGTTTGACAAATTTTCTTAAGCTTTGGCGTATATTCTGTCACAATTATTACCTTTATCACATTTTTATCTATTTCCATGGCTTGTTGATATAGCAGATTCTTATATGTTTGTTATTCATCTATCCTACTGCTCTCACTCTCTCTTATGTTCTACTATTCTGCTCGACCCAATGCACCTTTCTCGTAGTGTAATATTCTGCACATATCTAGTCCAAACTGCATGTTTACATCTTCAGGATATACCCTCAAGAGACATCTTATAGTATCGCATTATTAGTGGCAATATTTTGATTTTTTTGTGTAATTGCGCGATTTGTTTTAATTTGTGGATTGGTTGTTTGTCGTCATCTTTTGTGTAGTTCCTCGTTAATTCTGTTGTGTTTCTTTGTATATACTGTGTGTGCCAGCGAATCTCAGGGTAGCATATACGTGCTTTGATAATACACTTGCACTTAACTTTGAAGTTCGGACTTTGAAAAGCAGACGATAAAACTGTGAGCTCAGAAGGCTTTGACTGTGAATCTATTAACCCCGATAACATAAGGCTGATTTTCAGTGTTGTCGATGGAAAACTGTAACTCAGAAAGGTAAAGCAGCTGTCTTGAAACCTGAGCGGCCACCCAGTGGGTTTCCATTCAGAAACAGTCGACTAGTGGTTTTGCCAATTTAAACGCAATTTAGGTCAACAGGACACGAGGAAAGCTGCTGGAAATTCAAGCAACAAACACGAAACTCTGGTGGAATGCAACAGGTCAGATAGCATTTATAGGAAGAAGAGCAGTTGACGTTTCGGGCCGAGACCCTTCGTCAGACTAACTGAAAAAAAGATAGTGAGTGGTTTCTAAGTGCGAGGGGGAGGGGGAGAACCGAAATGATAGGAGAAGACAGGAGGGGGGGGATGAAGCTAAGAGCTATAAAGTTCATTGGCAAAAGGTATACAGAGCAGGAGAAGAGAAAGGATCCTGGGACCGGAGGCATAGGAGAAAGAAAGAGGAGGGGAGCACCAGAGGGAGATGGGGAGCAGGCAGTGAGTGATCGTGAGAAGGGCGGAGAGAAAAAAAAGAGGAAAAGGTGGGGGGGGAATAAATAAATACTTAGATAGATAGATCGATCGATAGATAGATAGATAGATAGATAGATAGATAGATAGATAGATAGATAGATAGATAGATAGATAGATAGATAGATAGATAGATAGATAGATAGATAGATAGATAGATAGATAGATAGATAGATAGATAGATAGATAGATAGATAGATAGATAGATAGATAGATAGATAGATAGATAGATAGATAGATAGATAGATAGATAGATAGATAGATAGATAGATAGATAGATAATACGGAATGGGTAAGAAAGGGAGGAAGGGCATTAACGGAAGTTAGAGAAATCAATGTTCATGCCATCAGGTTGGAGGCTACCCAGACTGAATATAAGGTGTTGTTCCTCCAACCTTTTGTGGGTTCATTTGACAGTAGAGGAGGCCATGGATAGACATATCAGAATAGGATTGGGAAGTGGAATTAAAATGTGTGGCCACTGGGAGATCCTGCTTTCTCTGGCGGACAGAGCGTAGGTGTTCAGCGAAACGGTCTCCCAGTCTGCGTCGGCTCTCACCAATATACAGGCCGCACCGGGAGCACCAGACGCAGTGTAACACACAAGCCGACTCACAGGTGAAATGTCGTCTCACCAGGAAGAACTGTCTGGGGCCCTGAATGGCGCTGAGTGTAGAAGTGCAAAGGCAGGTATAGCACTTGCTCCACTTACAAGAATAAGTGCCAGGAGGGAGATCGGTGGGAAGCGATGAGGGGACGAGTGGACAAGGGAGTCGCGAAGCGAGAGCCGAAGCCCGAAGAGCCACAGACACTCCAACACTGGCCTACTCACAGAATGACAGCACCAACAATGGTCGTTCCGCTTGCCGCTGCATTAGTTTTACTTGTCTTTTCTAATTAATCTCTTTCACAGTTTAGGTGCATTTAAAACATATTCGGGAAATATATTGGTTAGAATGAGAGATCTGCGTCAATTGCCGGCAGGTGGGAGTAAATCAATGATCATACTTTCGACGTTGGCCAACTCCCCCTAAAATCCTCTCTTCCGTGATGTGCAGCCTTCTTGTTACGATTTATTGTGGCCATAACCATATCTCTGGGACCATGAGTGCTGCATAAACGTAGATTTTTCCGTATTTCCAGAGGCTGCATAAATTCCGCTCCCCTGCTCATCCCTCCCCCTCCCCGTCGGTCTCCATACATCCCAAAAGACGTGCCGGCCGTTAGGTTAATTGCCTCCGTCATTTTCCCGACATTGGAACGTGGATAGGATATTCGTTCACCTGACAGTGATATCTCCAACTGGTGTCACAATATAGAAGCACTCAATAATAAAAATACAAAACTGTGTGATGAAGTGAGAACACCGAAATGGCAGAATGGATCTAAAAACAAAATTGAAACATTAAGAGTAGTACTATCCCGCCTCATTAAGCCTGAAGGATAACCTGAGCAAGAAAGCTAAGAGAAAAGCCAAGTAAACGTTCAGTGAGCATACATTCCATTCAAGGTGCATTCAAACTTAAAAACCGAAATGAAAGAATAAACGAATGAATTAATGAATGAATGATCTTTATTGTCATTTTATATATGTTACGGATCCCGTAACTGGATAACTTACCAGCAAAGATAGAGAAGTCTGTTGAAGTCTGATGTCACTATTTTCAAACGTTTTTATTTATAAAGGGGCACAAAAGAAAGGTTAATGCAAACATTCAGATAATGTACATCACCAATACGCAATCTGAAGCCCGGATATAGTCATAATCATCATTAATCTCGGCTGTTGTCTAGGGGTTAATATTTTTCTGTCCATTGGAAATCTAAAGAGTCATTCAAAAGTCTTTCGAAGAATTGTTGGGTGTCACGTGTCTTAGAGGAATCGGTGAGAACGAAAAGAAGACTTGCCCGTATCTTTTTGACCACTCCGTTAAAATCAGGGGAGCGTTGGTTTCCCCGTTGTTAGTTCTAAGTCCTTCTCGGTAGTATCAGCCATCCGCTCCCCAGACAAAGGAGTTAGGAGCGCACGTGGCGCTGAGTGGCTTCCAGCTCTCCCGGGAGCGTTGAGCGAGCAAGTTCATCTGGTGCATCGCTAGGGTACTGCCTCCTGCAGTCCGCTTTTATCTTTACTTGCAGAGTTGTAGCTGTCCATCAAAGTAGGGGGGGATGCAATCTCCAGCCCCACATGGCCCGAGGGTGTTCAGGTTCATGATAGTTGTCACGTAGCCGGCACTTGCACGTGACACAGGTGCCTCTAAGAACAAATGGTCAAAACCGTTGCATTGTCTCTCACTTCCGAATCCCGAATTAATAGCGATCTTGCGATTCTCCGGAAGGAGGGGGCTGCTCCCGCTCCTTGGGCCCCTCAGAGCTGTGGTACCTTCATAACACATAGATACAATAAAACTCTGTTTGGTTTCCTCTCAGGCAATTAAATAAATCGGTAATAGAGAAGTAGCAGAAAATAAGTGGCAGCAGTACCAGATTCTACACCAGTTCTACAAAGCATTGTAGAACTTATGGATACACTAAAACAAAAGATGTGTACTTACAGAGCTAGAGGAAAGAAATCCATGAAATTCGCCAAATAAAACAGAAGTATTAGTTGAGAAAGTTTATATAAGACTTTAAAACAAAATTCCAAGCACCAAACAGGCAGCAACTCTCGCATAGGATTATCAATAAGCACAGAGATAACGATGCTTGACATAATATCTAGCCAAGCAGTGTGAAGCAGAATCAAAAAGTATACTGTTCGAGAGGGGAAAAGAACGCATTCACGCATTGAAGAAATGTAAACATTTGAAGTTACAATAGATTTGCTATAGACTGTGATAAATAATACCAATAAATGAGAAGTACTGGCAGTGATAATATTAATAATTATTTGCATTACGATTTATTTGCCTTCGTTCGTAACTATCAATTCATATACACAATTCCCTTAAAGATTCTGAAACAGTGCCTGAATTTTTTTCTGAAGGCAAAAAATATTTCTTACCGAAAGTACAAATCACAAATGATCCATCAGGATACCGTCATATTACTTAGTAAAACATTACATATACAGTTGTAACACTATGACTCTCGCAGGTACTCACCACATTCTCGAAATCCGCACACAAACAGGAGAAAATCTGCAATTCACACACACACACACACACACACACACACACACACACACACACACACACACACACACACACACACACACACAACGAGGTCGAAGTAAAAACATAGAACAAAAAGAAAGAAGAAAAGACAGGAGATAAAACATGGATTAACTGCACGACAACGGCAGTGGATGAGAACTAGAGTAAATAAACTGCAGGTGATGAGTTTGTAACGAGAAGCAGGTGAATCGTATTAGCTGGAGGAGACAGGGAGGAATCGACATTTGCAAGCTGCGACATTTCAGCGTGAGTTGGACTATCAGAGAGGACATTGAAACAAGTGAAAATAACCTTGGGAATCTTTGATAGACTTAGATTTCCGATGCTTATATCAGTCTCCAGAATAATAGTTAAATAAGTAAATAAATAAATATATAATGAGGATTATAATGACATTTAGGAGTGGATCCCCCACTACTGTCCGGGAAGTTCTTTCAACTGAAGCCAAACGCACTTAGCAACCAGAGAGGGACAGGAAGTTTGATACTATTTTGCAACAGGCAATTATTTTTCTTATGTCGGTCCCTATACGACTACAAGAGCAACAGGTCTACGGCAGATACTATCTCATGAGCTCTTCACAAGACCCTGTAACATCTGGCAGCAACGATGCATAAATTAGGATTTTCTTTACTGACTACAGCTCGGCATTCAATAACATTTTCCCCTCAAAATGAATCGGTAAACTTCAGGACGTTGGCCTCAATATCTTTTTCAGCAATTGGATCTTTAATTACCTTATTTGCAAACCCCAGTCAATATTGTGTAAAAGCGTTATATTGTCGTACGTGTTACAGAGATTTATCCAATGTATTTTTCTGAGATGGCGTTCAGAAATCTAAAACTTTACCCAGTATTGTTATATGCTTTAATCCCTGCCGCCACCATGTCTTCACCCCAGTTCTCTGTAGCCTTCTGTCTTCACTGTAAATGATACGTTAAACAGGTTAAAAACAAAACAGTTGAGAGCCAAATAGCGTGCACATGGTGTTTGCAAGAATATTTGTAAATTCTACTCCTTGGATCCAAATAAAAGCCTGATGAAATCCACAAGTGTTTGAAGAAGCCAAATATGGTCCGAAAGGCGAGAACGAGGCTGAAATTAAAACATAACAAAAAGAAAGAAGAAAATATATATTTGACCCTTCAGGTATAAAACAGATCATCAGAACCCGGTTATTAGTGTTAAGATATGGATTTGATAATATGAGTAAAGCAGTGTGACGCGTTTCGGCATTCCATCTTGCAGAGAATCCTCGCAGGTGACCCTAGTTGAAGGGAAAGAGGAAACCTAAACCATTTCTGCAAATGGACGACATACATCGGAAACAAAGCGAGAGAGAGAGGAAGAGAAAGAGAGAAGCAGAGAGAAAGAAAGAAAGAAAGAAAGAAAGAAAGAAAGAAAGAAAGAAAGAAAGAAAGAAAGAAAGAAAGAAAGAAAGAAAGAAAGAAAGAAAGAAAGAAAGAAAGAAAGAAAGAAAGAAAGAAAGAAAGAAAGAAAGAAAGAAAGAAAGAAAGAAAGAAAGAAAGAGAGAGATCGTTACAGCGTGTACTTAAATCAAATATCAAGGTCCTCTCACACATTAACATTGCAGACCGAAGTAATTTCCATCTTTCTTTTTCCCTGTTGTTGTAAGTAGTCATGAAAATGAAAACTGGAATGCTATGTTCAAAACTGATGAGACTTTCCAGAATGCATGTTGCTGTTTCTCTAAAAAAAATTAGAATAGATGGAGGTTTATTTTTTTTTATTTTACCCGGCGTCACTTCCTCTCATTGTGTCACAAAACTGAGACATAGCCGGATTGAGAAGTTGCTGAACTGGGATCAATGGTTTGCACGCCAGAATAGAAGCAAGGTTACCTTTCTATGTCGTAATGGTTACAATTTTTTTGTGGTTGATGGCATGGGAGTTGGGGTTGTGGATTGGGGTTGGGTTTAGAGAGAGAGAGAGAGAGCGAGCGAGGGACAGACAGATGTAGAGGTACAGGCACAGGCAGAGAATGTGTGTGTGTGTGTGTGTGTGTGTGTGTGTGTGTGTGTGTGTGTGTGTGTTTGTGTCAGTGTCTGTGACAGAGAGAGGGAGTGAGAGAGAGGAAGCAAAGAAGATTGGGGAAAGTGAAGAATGAGTGATGGAGACAGAAATGTGTGTGTGTGTGGAGGTGGGGGCGGACAACGCAAACTCTATACTTGTGGCTACAGTGCTGACGTGCTATTAAGTGAATCAAGCAAGTAATTATGGATATGAGAGCATATAAAATGGTCAATAGACAAAGCAATAGATGCTTACAAACGAAAACGGAACTATGTTATGCAATTACCAGACAAGGATTTGACATGCTTGGAAACGTGAGGCAATCGAGGAAAGTAGCTATCATATTCGGACTGAGACTGGAAGCTATTTTTTGCTAGCGTTATGCCTGTGTGTTACTACCGCCCTTTAAGTGCATGTGAATAACCGGTTTCACTCTTATCCTTAAATCTCCTGTAACTTCAAAATTTTGCTTTTCACATAGCAGTTCAAAATATTTTATTATTTATCACCGAAACGTAGCTGATGCAAGCGGAATGAAAGTGAGAAAACAATCTTCCTTTCGTATGCCGTACGGTTAGTTCTCGTTCGCAGGTGTCGCCGCACATTATACTGCAATAGGACCCCACCACTAAGGAAATCTTTCCCTCTCTACTCCTCTCTGCTTTTCGCAGGGATTGTTCCCTCCGCGACTGCCTTGTCCACACGTCCCTCCCCGCAGATCTCCCACCTGGCACTTATCCCTGCAAGCGTAAGTGCTACACCTGTTCCTACACCTCATCTCTTGCCACCATTCAGGGCCCCAAACAGTCCTTCCAGGTGAGGCTGCACTTCACTTGTGAGTCTGTTGGGGTAATCTATCGCATCCGGTGAAAACGGTGCGGCCTCCTCTACATCGGCGAGACCCGACGCAGCTTGTGGGACCGCTTCATCGAGCACAACAGACAGGATCTCCCGGCTGCCACTGACTTCAATTCTCCTTCACATTCCCATTCGGATATGTCTTCCTCTACTGCCACGTTGAGGCCAAACTTCGGTTGGAGGAACAACATCTCATCAACCGTCTGGGTAGTCTCCAGCCCCTTGGAATGAACATCGAATTCTCCAAATTCCTGTAATTCACTCCCTCTCCCTTCCCCCATCCCACCTTCACTCTGTCTCCTCTTCTAGCTGCCTATCACCTCTCATGACTCTGCCTTCTTCTACTACCCATAGTGCTTTCATTTTAGATTCCTTCTTCACCTCTACTGCCTATCCCCTCCCTGCTTCCCCTCCCCCACCCATTGAACTTTCCTCTGATTGGTTTTCCACCCTCTCCCCAGGTCTCGAACCGAAACGTACACTGCTCATTTCAACGGATGCTGTCCGACCTGCTGAGTTCATCCAGCATTTTTGTACGTCTTGATTTGACCACAGCATCTGCAGTGCGCTTTGTATTTATTATACTCCAAGCATTAACATCAGGGCCACGATAGGCAAAGCTGGAATCCACGGCTGAAACGACTTTTAAAAATATGGATAAATAGGTAAGATAATGCTGCAGACACTTCTTTTCGGCAATATTGCGGAATAAGTTCAGTCATATATTGATTCAAACTCAAAATCGTTTACATTCTTATCCGAGATCGAATGTTGGCGACGGGCTTTACAGGGTTCTGTAGTCTTTCAACAATGTCGTGAAATGCTGATTTGCAAAAGATAAACTTATACTTTCCGGGCCAAAGATCATTGCAAACGGAGGCACAATCTGTTTATTCTATTATGGATCATATGTGACTGGTCATTTCATTAGTGTGTTTTGTTTGGTAAAAGTCGGTGACCAGTCGTGTTCTGCAGGGATCTGTTCTATGACCCCATACCCATCCCCCAGCTTTGTGATTTTTATGAGAGACCTGGATGGAAAAAGTAGTAGGTAAGTGTGCTGATGACCCAAGGAATGGGGGTGTTGCAGATAGAGAGGGTTGTCAGAGGTTAGCGGAGATGTGAGAGCAGATTTCTGGCTGCAGTACTGGTGATGATGTCGTCTGTAGTATGTCGTGGTGAACGTGTGGACTATAAGGAAGTCAAATACTATCTGATAATGATTGAAGCTGAATAGGGAATATTTACTGAGGGGTGAGTGATAACTTCACATGTATGGAAGGAGGGAGGTAACTGGAAGGAACTAACTGAGTTAACTTTGGAGGTGATTGCAATTATAACTTTGAACAAACATTTAGAAAAGCGCAAGGGTAGGAAAAATTGGAGAGTTAAGGGTTAAGCACTGAAAATGGCATTAGTTCATATAGACGAATTGACTATTAGCAGGTCCCTGTGGCCAACAGCACAATAGCTTTTAAGTCCATTTTAGGAACGGCTACGGCTCTACTTTCATCAATTTTCACACTTGTTTATATTGCAGAATGGAAGGAACATTAGCCACCCTCCTGTTTTCTGGTACATTCGACGTGGTGAGGAAATCACAGAATAACTCCCATCAATATGCACCTATCTTTCTCTTGTTTCCAAAAAGCTTACAATACGTGGAGCATACTGGCCAGTCCATTACAGCAATGCTCTGCCCAGCATTTAACATGTCTTCAATATAGATGACGCGAGACAGCAGACACCATCATCAAGAGTTTCCACAATTCAGGGCATGTTGTCTTCTCACTGCTGCCATCACGAGGAAGGTAGTATAGACGCAACGCCAAGTTCGCTAAGCGTTATTATCCTTCAGCCATCAAGTTTTGGAGCAAGTATGGATAACTTCACTCACTTCAACTCTGAACTAATCACTGAACACAAGCTAAGGACTCACTTTCAAGGACTCATGTTCACAAATAATTGCATTTATTTATTTGTTTTTTTAATCTATCTGTATATCAAGTTATCTGTTCGTTTGTTTGTTTATCCATTCACAAGCGAGAAAATATCTAGAGATGTCAGAAATCCAAGCAACACACACAAAATGTTGTAGGAACATAGCAGGCCAGGCAGCATCTATGGAAAAAGATGCAGTCGTCGTTCTGTGCCAATTCCTGCCGAAGGGTTTGTGCCTGAAACATCGACTATATTATTTTCCATATGTCCCGCCTAGCTTGCTGAGTTCGTCCAGCATTGTGTGAGTGCTGTTTTGCGTCTGTTTGTTTCCTTATGTTGACCAGTAAAAAAAAATATAGTCTCCAAATTTGTAAATTCAGTTCGATCAAGGACACTGGAAGTAGATAGGCCAACTGTCACCATTCTTGCCTTGATGTTGAACTAGTGGATTCAGTCATTTTCTGCAGCTATTCTATATATTTCATTTGGTGGACTGGTTTGCCTGGCTGTATCACTATTTTAAAGTAGAGGCTACGTATCATTTCCAAATAAAAGATTACTTGTGACCTGTTCTTTGGTAGTTAACATGCAGGTTTGTGAATGGTGGAGTCTCTGTCTGCCCTAAGTGACTCGAACTGCTTACAGGTTGATAACTGATTTAGAACAAAGTGACATAAGCTACCAGTTGTCAGCTGCAGAAGCTGCTTTTATGTCGACATCCATTTCTTCGGGTCTGTTCGAAGTTCTCGCCGATCTTCTACTTTAAATGATCTCTGCAATCTAAACTGTCGATATCTCCCTTAATCCATTCAACCGACTCGTTCTTGAATCTTCCGGGTAGATACCAGTCACTGCAGTTCGGCAACCCTGTGACCTACTTAATCGCTTTGAATTAAAATATATTGATTCTGTAATTTCTTGTAAACACTGTGCACATTTTATGCTTACCTATTGAATTTATTGTGAACCCTGCTATTCTGCAGGCATACTTACTGCAAACATAATTTATCTGTCTATCGATCTTGTCATCTATTTATTTATTTAATACTTGCTTGCTTATTTATTTAGTCAATCATTCGTTAATTCATTTACTCAGTTTTTTTATTCATTCGACCAAGTAACCTACTAACTCGTACATTTCGGACCTGTGGGTGGAAACCGGTGCAGCCGGAGGAAATTAACTAAGTCATCAGAAGAGATTATTTTCTTCTTACGAGGAGGGCAACACATATCCCAGGAAAATGGCTTGCAGTAACACAGGGGTGGGGAGTTGGAAGCAGAGCTCCAGAAAAGATAGCACATTGGGTTTAGAGACATGCTGTAGAGATTTTAGGAAAAGCTCAAAAGCAAAATGTTATGAATGGTGGGCTAATGTCCTGAGGTGCGTATTTTACAATGCATGAAATATTGTAAGAAAGGCAAGTGAGCTCATGACATGGCTGTGCACATAAAATTATGATACCCTAGTCTCTTGTGATATTTAGTTGCAGTGGGAGGGGGAGTGGTAGCAAGACTGCCTCCTCGATATTCCGGGGTTACGTTGTTTCAAATATGATAAAGCAGGAGGGATTAAAAGGGGAAAGGTGCTGTTACCAGTCAAGGAAAATGCTCGTCACAATTTAGTCAAGGCCGACTGGAGTGTCACTAGCTCTTAAAATCTGCCCTGAATCCATTATGTAAATATAATTGAGAAGAAGGACGTCAACGCTCTATTTCCTCAGTAGTCTGCAGAGATTTGGAATGTCATCAGTAACATCATCAATCTTATATAGATGTCTACTTGAAAGTGTGCTGTATTACAACCTGATAATGGTACCACAAGCGTCTTTGAGCGGGAAATCCTACAAAAAGTACTATATTAGGCCTAGTGCATCATGTGCAAAGCCCTCTCAACCAATCAGCGCATCTACATGAAAAGTCGCCATAGAAAAGAAGTATCCATTAGAAAATATCTTCACCATGCAAGCCATGTTCTTTCTCTAGCCACCAGGCAGAACATGCAAGTGCCTTAGGACACGCACCGCAAGGTTCAATAATAGTTACCGTCACTCAATCATCATCCTCTTGAACAAAATGGGACAGCTACACACATTTAATGACCTGTTTATCTTGCTGTTTCATGATCATAATTTATTGATATTTATTAGATCTGGTTGAACAGTTTTTTTTTCTCCACTGACCCTGTTTATGCTTACCGTTGTACCGATTTGTTAAGTATGCCCATAGACAAAGAACCTCAGATTTGTATGTGGTGACATATATGTACACTATAATAAATTTCACTTTGAATATTGAAATTATAGGCCTTGTAGCCTGACACCAATCGTGGGAAGGTTGCTGGAAAGAATTCTTTGAGAACAGATACATGGGTATTTTAATGGACGGGAATTGATTACAGACGGTCAGCGTTTCTTTGTATTTGGTAGTTCGTATCTAACCAATTTTGTGGAGTTATTTCGAGAATGTTACCAGGAAAGTTGACGAAGGCAAAACATTTGATATTGCCTACACGTATTTTAGCACGTTTTGACAAGGCCGGGCATGGGATGAAGATAAACATAGAACATAGAACATAGAGTAGTACAGCACATTACAGGCTCTTCGGCCCGCAATGTTGTGCCGACCCTCAAACCCTGCCTCCCACATAACTCCCCACCTTAAATTCCTCCATATACCTGTCTAGTAGTCTCTTAAATTTCACTAATGTATCTGCCTCCACCACTGACTCAGGCAGTGCATTCCACGTACCAACCACTCTCTGAGTGAAAAACCATCCTCTAATACCCCCCTTGAAATTCCCTCCGCTTACCTTAAAGCCATGTCCTCTTGTACTCAGCAGTGGTGCCCTGGGGAAGAGGCGCTGGCTGTCCTCTCTGTCTATTCCTCTTAATATCTTGTACACCTCTATCATGTTTCCTCTCATTCTCCTTCTCTCCAAAGTGTAAAACCCTAGCTCCCTTAATCTCTGGTCATAATCCATACTCTCTAAACCAGGGAGCATCCTGGTAAATCTCCTCTGTACCCTTGCCAATGCTTTCACATCCTTCCTATAGTGAGGCGACCAGAACTAGACACAGTACTCCAAGTGTGGCCTAACTAGAGTTTTATAGAGCTGCATCATTACATCGCTTCTCTTAAACTCTATCCCTCGACTTATGAAAGCTAACACCCCATAAGCTTTCTTAACTACCCTATCTACCTATGAGGAAATTTCCAGGGATCTGTGGACATGTACCCCAGATCACTCTGCTCCTCCACACTACCAAGTATCTTGCCATTTACTATGTACTCTGCCTTGGAGTTTGTCCTTCCAAGGTGTACCACCTCACATTTCTCCGGGTTGAACTCCATCTGCCACTTCTCAACCCACTTCTGCATCCTATCAATGTCTCTCTGCAATCTTCGACAATCGTCTACACTATCTACAACACCGCCAACCTTTGTGTCGTCTCAAACTTGCCAACCCACCCTTCTACCCCCTCATCCAATTCGTTAATAAAAGTCACAAAAAGTAGAGGTCCCAGAACAGATAACTAGTGGGACACCACTAGTCACAACCCTCCAATCCGAATGTGCTCCCTCCAACACGACCCTCTGCCTTCTGCAGGCAAGCCAATTCTGAATCCACCTGGCCAAACTTCCCTGTATCACATGCCTTCAGACTTTCTGAATAAGCCTACCGTGTGGAACCTTGTCAAATGCCTTACTAAAATCAATGTAGGTCACATCCACTGCACTACCCTCATCTATATGCCTGGTCACCTCCTCAAAGATATCTATCAGACTTATTAGTCATGATCTGCCCTTCCCAAAGCCATGCTGACTGTCCCTGATCATACCATGATTCTCTAAATCCCCATAGATCCTATATTTAAGAATCTTTTCCAACAGCTTCCCCACCACAGACGTGAGGCTCACTGGTCTATAATTACCTGGACTATCCCTACTACCTTTTTTGAACAAGGGACAACAATCGCCTCCCTCCAATCCTCCGGTACAATTCCCGTGGACAACGAGGACATAAAGATCTTAGTCAGAGGTTCAGCAATCTTTTCTCTTGCATCGTGGAGCAGCCTGCGGAATATTCCGTCAGGCCCCGGGGACTTACCCGTCCTAATGTATTTTAGCAACTCCAACACCTCTTCTCCCTTAATATCAACATGCTCCAGAACATCAGCCTCACTCATATTGTTCTCACCGTCATCAAGTTCCCTCTCAGTGCTGAATACCGAAGAGAAGTATTCATTGATGACCTCGCTCACATCCATAGCCTCCAGTCACATCTTCCCACTTTTACCTCTGATCGGTCCTACCTTCACTCCTGTCATCCTTTTGCCCTTCACATAATTGAAGAATGCCTTGGGGTTCAGTAGTTTGTCCTTCAAGATGAGATCATAAATTAGATTAGTCACTGTCTTTGTTGGACAGAAGCCAAAGAGTATTCGAAGATGGTTGCTTCTCTGACTGGAAGCCTGTGACAAATATAATAAGGCAGGAATTGGTGCTGTGTCCATTGTTGTTCGTCATCTATCTCAACGTTCTGGATAATAATGTGGTTAACTGGACCAGTATATTTGCGGGTGATATCTAGGTTAGCTGTGTCGTGTTCTGCGGAGAAGACTATCAAAGTCTGCAGTTAGATCTGTACCAGCTACTAAAAAAAGGCAGATACAATGGAATGCACGCAAATCTGCCAGTACATGTGATGGACGCGATTTCGATTTCAACGTTTAGGGAAATGTGGGATAGGTACATGAATAGGAATTAGATGTAGGGCTGTGGTCTTGGGACAAGGCAATGTAAATTGCTCAGCATGGACCAGAAGGGCCGAAGAACCAGTTTCAATGCTGTACCTTTCAATGACTCTTTTAAAACTCATTACAGTCAGTGGCGTTATAATAGAGTTGTGCTATCCACTACGCTATCCTGTCGCCCCACAAGTTTGACCTTGATAGGTTTGCACAGCTGAAACTTAAATTGTATTATTTTTATTATGTTTACGGATCAGCTCATAGATTATATAACTGTATTACCGATGTTATTAACAAGCTGCAAAATTTCTAATTACATGCTTGTGGGAGATCTCATGAGAATTCATTCCGTTGGTGTAATGTATTTTTGCGTCTGTCAATTCCACAACTCGCACTCATTGTAAATATTAAAGGTCAGGCGTCACTGATGACGGGCACTATTGTATATCACAGTTCCTGGAGTAAAGGTGCATCTCAGAGCGCAGAAGGAGTCACGGTTGCTTGCAGGCTAACAGACGCCACCGCATGCCATGTGATGGGATTACGACTAATGTATCAGATTGAAGTGATATTCTATCCTACCATCTCAGTCATCGGGGTATCTGGTAATGTGGTATGATAACGTGGATATAATTGTCAGTTCCAGTTCCATGCTGAATTGATTTCTGTTGCAATCTTTCATTTCCCCGAAGATTTTCTCAGTGACAATTGTCAACCTTCTTCAAATATACGCTTTCTTTTCTATAACGCTCTTCGCTGCTCTTCGTGTGTCCCGCAGTGTTGTTGCTCCTCATTGTCTGTAGTAATTGCGCTGAATCAGATATGTCTGTAACGAGTAGTATTTTGGCCATCAGGATCTAATCACGGACTTTTGTAAAGGAATATTGCGGATAGCATGTTCTCAGAAATAAAGGTGGAATGTTGCCGTGGTCAGTGCCAAACGATACGACATTCAGCAAACCACAGAATTTCGGTGAAGGATCTCAGTACGAAACCCACCTGTTTATGCCCCTTAAAAGGTGCTGTTTGACCTGCTGAGTTTGTCCAGCAGTTTGTGTACTATCTGAAGTTTCCCAGCTCTTGCAGTATATCTTCCCTTTACAGTCACATTCCACAGCGTATATAAGTTATAAGTTTCAGTCATCTTCCGCAGTGTCATTCGATTGGAGTTCCATTATATTGATTATTTTCATATCAGACTTCCAGAATATGTAGAGTTTTTCTTCCTTTCCTGATTTCCAAACTGTTACCTTTCCACTAAAAGTCATTACGCTGTAACCGCAATGCGGAAGTTTTTTTTAATTGAGTCAGAGAATAGTAGATTTATACTGCGGGACAACAGGTCCTTTGTCTGAACTCTTTCAGGCGACCATTTTGGCTACTCATCCAATCGTATCCGACTGCGTTTGACCCACATCCTGCTAAGAGACGGAAAGTTCCTTTACACTTTATTGTAAAGTTGTCTACAACTTCGTCTGATATCTTGTTCCATGCTACTAAGACATGCTAAGTGGAAATGTTAGCCGTCACGCGCCTTTTAAATCGTTCCCTTTCACCTAAAGTATTTAGCTGCTTCTTTAACTTACGCGTTTGAGTCATCTTCCGTGCAGTGAGATGTTGTTCGATTGCAATATCATTATATGAATTATATTCATGTCAGAATTCCAGCATATGCAGGGTGTGTTTATCGAAAATATTAATTTTCAAGAAGACGTCAGTCCGCTCTCATCCCGATGCGTATGCTTATACTGAAGTACTTTTAATTGAGTAACACAGTCGTGGATTTACATTACATGAAAGCTGGTCCTTTGTCTGAACTCTTTCTGTCGACTATCTTGGCAATCTATCCAATCCCGTTAGACGATGTTTGACGCAAATCCTGTTAATCATACCTTCTCATTCAGAAGTCATTTTACACCTGCCTGCAATTTCGTCTAACATCTTGCTCCATACTACCACGAAATATTGAGTGGAACTGTTAACCATAACGTCTTTTAACTCTTTCTCTTTCACCTGAAGTATTTAGCTGCATATTCAGGTTAAGAGTTTCAGTTATCTTCTGTCCAGTGAAATGCTATTCATTATATAGAATATGTTCATTTCAGAATGCATTTGCAATTTCTGGTTTTTTTTGTTCTGGTATCCAGAACTGTTTCAGTGATGCCCCTGCTTATTATGAAGTCTTTATACTTGTGTCATAGTGTAACAGATTAACACTGCACCGAAACAGGTTCGTTGGCCGAACTCTTCCTGGTAATTATGTTGGTTGCCCAGTCCCATTAGCCGGGGATTGACCGTAGCATGCCCGATGTATTCATCTGTCCTAGAGTCTTTTAGAAATGTTATTGTATGCAAAACTCCAACGAACTTCTGTGTAAACATGTTTCCCTCCAACCGTTTTTCAAATCCTTCCCTTTCACCTTAAACATATGTCGTCACCTACCATACATTAAAAAAATGAATGTGAGAATGCATTCACCTGCGTCCCTCATGAGAGTATCTTTATCTGGCGTGCTGTTTGACGTGGGCGTTCATGGTCTTTTCATGAACATAATTTTCCTGGTATTGTTTTCTGGAGAAGGTTTTTGTCATTGCCTTCTTCTGGGTAGTGCCTTTGCAAGACAAATGACCACAACCAGAGTCAATGTTCTTCAGAGTTTGTCTACCTTGCGTCAGTTTTCGCATAACCAAGACTTGTGATATGCACCAACTGGTTATATGATCATTCACTACCTGCTCCCATTATTTCACGTGACTCTGATCGGAGGCAGGGGTTAAGCTGGTGTTATACCTTTCTCAGGAGTGACGTGAAGGCTGGCGGAACGAAGGACATCTAATCAGAATACAATAAACCTCTTTAACGTCATCCAAACTCTCTCAGTCTGAGGGGAATCAGACCCAGCCTAAGCCAAAGCTACGGTCATTGTTAAATTCTCCTAATACTTTCAGCTTAAAGACATCTTCAGCTGGGGACCAATGATGTGAAAAATATTGCAGGTTCACCAAGCGGATTCAGTGTAGTTAATATCCGTTATTTCATATACGTTCGCCTCGTATAGATGAATCATGTTTAATAAGGCAACTTTTTATATAGTTGACAATATAGTAATTGCCGTTCAAATTTGAGCATATATGCCATCTAGCGTTAATATGTATTTGTTGCAGCTAATGTCTCAGATTCGAACGAATTGCTCACCATAGAGCAGGCGTAGTCCATTGAAAGAGGAAAGGAGGCAAAGACTGAGACTTCAACCGAAAGGAGGATATACGGTCAGGCAGACATCCAGATTGTAGTTTCTCAGTGAACAAAACTGGTTCACGTCGAAGATATGATAGCGGAAAGCAGGTGTAGGTTGAAAGTGATCTTTGTACAGGGGTGAGCAGTGGTCGACATGACTGTATATCGCCAGTTGTAGAACTCAACATAAGGTAATATAAAAGCAATAATGAGAGAAAATATTAAATATGAAGGTCAACTAACCAATAATAAAAACAGTTTGGCCCCCATGATCTTCTGTTCTTCTGCATAGTAATTACCCCTTTCTCTGTTCCAACATTGCAGTCAACTTGATGTCGATTGTGATCCTATGCCGGGGAAAGTGCGGTCTCTCCAAGTGCATCACTCGCTACCTGGTGGGAATGGCAGCGTCGGATTTCCTGGTCGTAGTCACCGATCCGTTTTTAATTTTGACTATCAGGATACATTTCCCTTATACCTTTCTGAGTATAACTCCCGTGTGCACTTCCATTTATTTCCTGCTGTTTGCAAGCACGGTGATCTCTGGCTGGCTGACGGTCGCCTTCACATTCGACCGGTTTGTGGCCATTTGTTGTGAGAAGCTGAGAACAAAATATTGCACCGAGAAAACGGCGGCAGTTGTGATAACGACAGTGAGTGTGGTGGGCTGTTTGGAGTGTGTGCCACAATGGTTTACGCATGAAAAAGTCTCCGAGTTTAATAATCTTCCCTGGCACTGTGTAAGGAGAAGCACCTTTTATACTTCGCCAGCATGGGTAGCGCATGATCTCATTCATCGTACGTTAACTCCTTGTCTTCCTTTCTTTCTGATCCTGCTGTTCAATATAGCGATAGTCAAACAGATCGTTTCGTTAGCAGAGTGCGCCGCGGGCTTCGGGTAGCGAAGGGAAAAGACCCCGAGCTAGAGAACCGCAGGAAATCTATCGTCCTGCTCTTCAGCATCACGGGAAGTTTTATTTTGCTCTGGGTGACACAGGTTGTATTTTACTTCATTAAGGGAATTGCAACGTTATCAAATGAAAACACCTCCACCGACTCTTACTACATAGCGGAAGTCACAGCGGCCATATTACAGCTGGTCAGTCCCTGCAGCAATACATGCATTTATGTCTTGACTCAGAGAAACTTCAGGGAAGAGTTGAAGAATGCGGTGAAATTTCCATTCGACAACATTATTACATATTTTCTCTCAAGAAAACAGTAGAGCCCTGTTTTCCATCTTTCCTATATCATAAAATATAAGCGCACAATTAGTCCATTTCGCACATCAAGTCTTCTCCGCCATTTCATCATGTTTGATCCAATTTTCTTAATGTTTCTCAGCCCCAATCTCTTCCTTTTCCCATTATCCTTCTTGCCCTGACCAATCAAGTATCAATTAACCTGCTCCTTTCATAAACATAAAGACTTGGACTCAAGAGCTACCTGTGGCAAAGAATTCCATCAGTTTACCGCTGTCTGGCTAAACAAATACAGTACCAACTCATCTCCGTTCTAAAAGGTCGCTTCTCCGTCCCGGGGCTGTATCCTCTGGTCTTGGAGTTTCTTACGTAGAAAGCATCCTCTGCACTTCCACGCCATCAAGACCTGTCACCGTTCAATGGGTTTCATTTAGTTCACATGCCATTTCCCCCGTTCTCTTCTTCCGTGCTGATTTTCTGTACTCTACAAAGGCGAATGGGTTTGTATTGTAATTGGTCACAGTTGTGTAAATGGTGTGCGCATGTTACTAGATAATGCTTTTAAATGTTTAAACATGTAGACAAACACACTGGCAAACAAACCAAGGAAATGGATATACAAACAAGTAATAAATAAATCATGAACCGTCAATTACATAAACCAATACAGTAGTCTCTTCATCGCAATTTGGTTTATAGTAGGAGTTCCCAAGCTTTTTTATCCCATGGGCCCCAAATACTAACCAAGGGTTCCTGGACCGTAGGTTGGGAAACCTTGGTTTAGATCTATTCAGTTAACGTTTGCCGCACAAGTGGGCACTTTCATGTCTCTCGTCCGCCCAAGTCTTCTACAGTCATCGTTTTAACAGTTCCGGGTAAGGTCAACCGTCTCAGAATCTTCTCCCCACAAAACAATCATGCGTCCAAGCATTACACAATGGTACATGAACACCACCGTTTCGTTTCTGGATGAGCTCAGCAGGTCGGGCAGCATCCGTTGAAATGAGCAGTCAACGTTTTGGGCCGAGACCCTTCGTCAGGACAAAGTTGTACGTGTTGATTTGACGACAGTATCTGCAGTGTACTTTGTCTTTACCGTTTCGTTTCTGCTGTATGGTGAGTCGTGAGACAATTCTGCAGGATATTTAAACGGATATATTCAGTACCTTGAAATTCTCATGGAAGTGAGAGTGGGTACGGATCAGTGTTCCGTATTGGCCTTCGTAGTTCATGAAAGCAGGGAAGCGGGGAATTTATATCCAATATTTAGGTACAAATTAATGAATTTGTGTTTCTGCTGCTTCAAGCACATATGTATAGCTGTTAGCTGTTATGCAATATAGATTTATTTATTTGCTTTGGGAGAAACAAACTCGGATTTCAAAACTGCGCTGCCTTCCCGATAGACCAGCTAAAAAGCTTCTGGAGCAAACATCGAGGAACATTCAGAAGTGGAATGCTAAGATTATATTGATTTCAACGCTGACTGTTACTATCGGCGACGCTGTTGGTGCCAAACTGTATCATATTTTGCTGTTCCTTTGGATTGGTCATTTGCATTGGAAGGGGATCCCTATTATATGGACAACAGCTTGCTTTTCATGTTGTATTGCCATGGCTTGGAAATCGGCAGACAAGCACTATGTCACAGCTTGTAAACAACATCCATGGTCAACCCCAATCATTGGAGGACCTGTAACTTACTTCAGTAATATTTTTGGTTCGTCTCACCCGAATATTCTCGTTTACTGTGTGTTCTTCGTGTTACTGTTCTGAATGGAACACACCATAATTCGCTGCAGGATGAAATACTGAGGACACTTTAGGGGCCAAATGGATGTCCGACTAGATTTAGCCATATTGATACGTTCAGGCATTTCAGTAGCACATATTCTAAATCACTGTTGTTTTGATATTTTGTCCTTTTTTATGTTGCTGTCTGGATGCAAACCCCACTTTTCGCTGCAAGTTAAAGTTCTGGAAAATCATTAGCGGCGAAATCATAACATATATTCGTCGTTCATAAAACAATGTTGAAATCCTCCGCTCCCCACACCTACAGAATACAGTGCCCACTGCATTTAATATCAGAACAATGTGCATATATAAAGCTCACAGAGAAAGCAAGAGGACAAATTCTGTCCCAAAGTTGGTAGATGGCGTTTAGCTCTGTTCTCTGTAATTTCGTACCTAATGGGGACAGCGCACACAGAATGCTGGAGATTTCCATAGATACTGCCTGACCTGCTAAGTTCCTACATAATTTTCTGCGTGTTGTTCAAATTTCCAGCATCTGTAGATTTCCTTTTGCTGATAGAAAAAAAATTCCTCTTTCTGGGAATTAATTTCGTTTTTGGTTAAAACTGTCTCCTTCTGTTATGACACCCAGATGCTTCAACACTTCTTCAGAAGTAATTACTTTCTTCTTTTCGTCATTATTTTATTTCTTATCATAGCAGTCAGCTCCAAAAGTATCATTTAATAAGCAGATAAGTAGGCGGCAAGGCGTGGCTTAAAGGAACATAGGCTACAGGCAGGACTTTGAAAACCATTTGGTGGACGACGTGTTCAGCCAGGACTAGTTCGGACGAATGTTTAGTATTTATCTATATTGCTCTGTTTCTCTATATTCTTACGGCTTTATATAACTCGTCAGAAGCTTCATGCGACGTTGATTTTTTTAACTTCGATTGCGGTTAAGACGCGGAGCACAAACCTGCTGCAGAGAAAGACTCAGAGGAGTATAAGACCATCCATACGAGCCAACGAAAGACCAGTTTAAGGATGGCTACGAACCAAGTGTTGGATAATGACATTAGCATGGATACATGGTACTAGTTATAGGAAAGAATAGATAGATAGCTAGATAATTTATTGAAAATAAATAAATTAAATAAAGGAAATTACAGTATCACAGTGAAATTACAAGTGCACAGATATAAACATATTAGAACAGAAGTAAGAAAGGATAAAATTACATTTACTCAGACAGTCCAACAGGCGGGGTGTCATCACGTCCCCGGCTACAGGTTAACTCATTATAAAGCCTAATGGCCGAAGGTAAGAATAAAGTCATGCAGCGTTCTTTGGAGCAGCGCAGTTGCCTTAGTCTATTACTTAAAGTGGAGCGCACGGGCTTACTCTGTGCCCTAATGCATATACGCTTTCAAACGTACGCGTGGGTAAGAGGTCTGCAGTAAGGCAGATCCGATTGCAGTAAGTAGCAATCTAAGAAGAAGGGTACTGGAGAGGATCCAGTGGTTTTGTTGCGTATATGACGAATGAACTCTCCTCGGTTTCCAGCCGGGTACAGAAATCAATTTCAACCAATATATCGACAGAAACTGTGCTATCATTTTCAGGACGGAAGCCTGGGCATGTTTAGGCCTTTGGCATTCATGCCCCGTCGTCCATCCCTCGTAATTGTTTAGTCCTCATCCAATCGGTCTTCGGCTCTCCCACCTTGTTTACAGTCAAATTCTAGTTCTTACTTGAAGCGGCACCTTCCTCTTTAATATAATTATTTTTGGGACACATCTTGGTCTATGAGCTTTATAAATGGACGTTGTTCTGACATTAACCGCAATAGGCAATGTATTCTGTCGGAGTGGGGAGGGGAAGATATTATCCTTGATGCGGGTTTCCACTGTGCATTCCGTCTAGCCTATGATCTGGTCTCCCACTTAATTTTATACACTGACTCTGATATGATCAACCCGGTAAGTATTGTTCACCAGCTCATCAGGAATATAGGGGAAGCAGTCTTAACCAATAACAGTACGTGCCAGCTTCCTTTGTGAGCAGGTAACCCAAGACATCAGTTCTTGGGTCAGTCTGGCTGTACGATGCTGGGAAGGATTATCATTCAAAACATCCTTCCTTTGCAATAACCGTCTTATCAACCAGCACGTGCAAGGTGCTCAACGATGACACTGGGCTGTCATCCGTGAAGCATCACGGAACAACTGAACCACCCTGCGGGAACAACGGGTAATGCTTGGAACTGCATATCCAGTAAGGGCCCTTCAGCTTCCAACACGTGTTTAGCTTCACATCATCATTCGGTATAGTCCCAGGAAGCTGACCGTGCTCAACACTTGATATCCAGCTTACACATGTTCCTACACTCAACATACCACCTGCATCAACACTCCCTATCAGGTGAAGGAACATTGTAATTATGTAAATTGTACATATGGAAATACTGGACCTTAAAACATTCACTCCACTGGGGCCATTAAGGCTCAAGATTCTTAAGGCTGCTACAATACACTGGTTTGAAGTTCTCTAACGTAGACTAATGCCACCGAACTCCCCAAAGCCGAGAGCCGAAACCCGAGAAGAGAGAAAGTTACCCCTAGTCGTGTTATCTTTGTCATTAAATGACTCGATATCAATGGCATCCTTTTTGTGATGTACCAGTGAATTTTGTCATAAATTCCGCAATCTGACTCGTTGGTCCATTATGAAAATTGAAACACCATCGGAAAGAATGTACAACATGATCTCCTACTACAAATTACTATTCTGTAATGCTGGGAGATACAACTGCACCTGATTAGTCGCTGGACATTTAGAAAACACGAAAAAGAAGAACAGAAATACAAGTACTGCTCTGCAAATGCTCGATTCTCTCTGAAAAAGTGAGCCTGTCATATCCGGAATAAATTTGCCCAAATTTCTACCAAATTTCAATTGAAATTGCATATGGTCGCTATGGAAAATGAGTCATCCCTGAAATAAATTGCAAACACTATGCAGAAAACAAGTTAAAAAAGTGACAGATTAAGTCACAATAAGTACATAAATGATTAAAAAAACAAATTTAAAGAAACAGTGTAATTGATCACAATCACAAGAAGCAAAATAACAGTTTAAATACAAATATGAAAATATGAATCACAAAGCCCTGGTTGTATTCCTCTTCGTTAAAACTTTCCTATGAACTGCAAAAACGTTAAACAGTTAAATTCTGAAAGAGAAACAGATAAATAAAGAGAAACACCCTATGCTGTGTATATTTTAAACAACTATATAAAATTCATTCGACTAATAATAATTTCAAATATTACAGAAGTTCTGGAACTTCGGCCACGCCAAATTCTGGAGAGCGGCAGATTTTTTGGACTTTTCCCCCTGCATCATTTTCTCTTACTCTCAGCTGAAATGATACATCTTGAAGTCTCCCAACAACAACAACATTTCGAATTTCAAAGTTCAAAGTAAGTGTATTATCAAAGTATATATTCATAATTATATACATCACCGTTGCATTTTCTTGCGTGCATTCACGGAATATACAGAGGAAGACGAGAGTCACAAGGAATGATTGAATAGGTTCGGCTTTTATTCCTTGGATGCAGAAGAATGTAAGGAGATTTGAGCGATATATACAATATAATGAGGGGCATAAATATTGGAGATGCATTACACAGAATGTGGGTGGGACTACAGCAAGACGACGAAGACATGCATTAAGACTGACAAATGAAAAGTTTAAGGCGCAAATGAGGGGAAATTTCTTCACTCAGAGGGTCGCGAGAGTGTGGAACGAGTTGCCAGCTCAAGTATTCATCCAAGCTTGATTTCAAATATTTAAGGAAAACTTGGATAGGTATATGATTGGTGCGGGTCTGGAGGGCTATGATCTTGGTGCAAGGCGAGGGGAGTAGACAATAAATAGTTCGGCATTATCTGAACGGGCCAAAGGTCTGATACACTTTTCGACATAAATGAACTGTATACAAATTGAAAAGAAAACTGTACACAAATGAAGACATACAACCAATAGGCAAAAGACAGAAAACAATGCAAATACAAAAAAAACGATAATATAGTACATTAAACTAGAACTCCTTGAATGTCAGGTAAAATGTAGGAACAGTTTTGTAAGGAGGGTGAATGAAGTTGAGTGCAGTAATCCCCTCTTATTCAAGAGCCTGGTTGTTGTAGCGTAATATCTGTACCTGAACTGGTGGTTAGAGTCCGAAGGCTCCTGTATGGCCTTGATCACAACAGCGAGAAGAGAGCTGGGCCAGTATGGTGAGGGGCTCTTTCCCCTCCTACTCTAATATATGATACTGCCAGAACGAGATTTCTACACTTCGGCACCAGCACTACAAATGGCAAATGTATCCCGGAATTGGATCATCATCCAACTTCAGCCTTGCTATTTGTCCATCTCTGCCACTTGAATGCATTTTTGCATCATTGTTCAATGCTCGTTGTCCCCATCTTCGTCAGTTTACACTCACTCAAGTCACCACTTAGATGGAGTAACGTAATCACAGGCAATTGAACTACGGCCCAGATGCTGAGAATTTGTTTTCAAACGAATACTGATGCATCGTGATAATAGTGGTGCTGACCTTGATCTTGACTCAGAATCGGTTAAGTTTGAACAGCCTGTCAACACATCCAAACTCCCGCCACCCGACTAGGGATAGTGTTCTTCTTGTCCTCACCTATTCTATCCAGCCTCCGCGGCCGTCACATAATTCTCCAAAACTTTTCCCATCTCCAACGGAATCCTACCACCAATAACACCACCCTCCCCCCTCCCTCTGCTTTCTGCAGCAATCGCTCCCTACGCGACTCCCTTTTCCATTCGTCTCTCCCCACTGACTTTCCTCTTGGCACTTATCCTTGCAAGCGGAACAAGTACTACACCTGTCCCGACAACTCGTCCATCACTGCCATTCTGAGTCTATTGGGGTCAAATACTGTGTCTCGTGCTCTCGATATGTTCTCTTATATATCGGTGAGGCCCGGCACAGATTGCACCTATCAGAAAAAAGTGAGATGTCTTATGGCAACGTACTTTAAATTCACTTCCCATTCCCATTCTGCAATGTCCATCCATGGCCTTCTCCACTGTCGTAATGAGGCCACAATTAAGTTGGAGGAACGATAACGTATATTCCGTTTGGGTAGCCTTCAGCCTGATGGCATGAACATCGATTTCTCAAACTTCCGATAATGCACCAACCCACCCCCACTCCTTCACTATTTCGCATCCTCTTTTTTCTCTTTCAATTTACTCCTTGCCCACCCATCGCCACTCTCTTGTACAATCTCACCGCTCGCCACCACCCTTTATTTTCTTCCATGGTCTTCCTTCTCTTTCACCAATCAGCTTCCCAGCTCCTTACCTCATCCCTCCTCCTTCATGTTTCATCTATCACTTTGTGTTTCTCTGTTCCCTCCCCCCATTATTCGAATCTACTCCTCAGATTTTTTTTCTTTCTCCAGTCCTGCCGAAGGGTTTCGGCTCAAAACGTCGACTTTTCCAGAGATGCTATGAGCAAGGAGTGAGGGGGATGAGTAGGAATTGTGAGGAATGTTGGAGGAATGTAATGGGCTACGGTATGATTGATGCATAAGTAGACCGAGTTTTTGGACTGGGCGACTGACCTATTTCCATGGTATAGATTTCAATGTCTCCAGTTGCTGTTCAAGCCACACATTAGGAAGGGCTAATTACACGTCGCTGATGGTTCATGTCCTACGCCCAAAAGGGAACCTCCAGGAGCACTAAACTCAAAAGCAGTTACATTCCCTGCAAACATCAATGCTGATCAACATCTACGCCCATTCGGCCGGCTGGTGGCGCAATGTCATCAGCGGCGGACTCCGGAGCGAATGCAAGTTGGGCCTACACCCGAGCACGTTTTCAATCCGTGCCGTGTTGAGCGTCGAGTTAGCCATTCGGCCACGTAAAAGATTAAAAGCGTCAGTCAGGAACGTTCATATCGTGACACGGTTTATCCGAAAGAAGACCAATTTGATACCACGCGCCAGACAAGAAAGGCTGACTGTCTGCTGCGACACGCTAAAAAGAATATCCCCGCGCTTTAGCGTTTGGAGTGTGTACCACGATAGTTTGTGTTTGAAGCTCTCTACGAATTTAATAATATTCCCTAGGTTGGTGCTCTGTAAAGCGATTTTTTTTACGTCGCCTGAATGGATCGCGTATCATCTGTTTCAACATATTTTAGCACCTTGTGTCCCGTTCCTCTGGTTCTGCTGCTCAATGTGCAGAAGTTCAGGCGAATTGTCGTGACCAGTTATGTGCGCTGGTGTGAGAAGTGTAAATGTCTGCTCTTTAGTATCACCGAAAATTTCATATTAATATGGTCAATGTGCATGCGAAATATGGGGGCAGAAGCCAGCAACTCATCTTTTAGAGCTAAGTACATCACAGACACCGCGACGACAATGTTGCACCTCATTAGTACCTACACCAACACGTGCATATACGTTCTGACCCGGGGAAATTCAGGGACGAACTAAAAAGTGCGGTGATGCCCCTATTCAAAGCGATCAGAGTACGAACAGAGTAGATCTCTGCTCAAGCATTCAGGCAACGACTCCGACATCTGATTCAACATGCATTTCTTTCGCTCTACTATCTCATCGGAACCCAATTTTGGCGACCATTTTAAACTCACAGGAATCCCGTTTCTCGTTCCCCTTAAATCGATCGAGAGCTTCTCAGAAAACCATTTCCTGCTCGTTTTAAACTCAACCGACCACTTTTCCCGGACTATTTAAAAATCGGAGTCCGGATTCCCCTAGCCTCTTTTAAACATACCGAAGACCAGCCCGACAGTCCTTTGAACTTCACCAGGACATCATTTCTAGCTCTCACTGGAACTCTGTTTACCGCTTACTTTAAGTATTGGAGGGCGGAAACCAGATTCTTCTTTGTAAATCATCGGTGACCCATTTTTCTGGGCCTTGGTAAAATCACGGTGTCTTTCATTTCCCGCATTGCATTTAAACATGCATGTGTGATCCAATGTCTCATTCTTTTTAATCCTGTGGAGTTCTCAGTCGAAGTTTCAGGATGTCATTCTTCAGTATTCGAGTGTAAAATGGAATGAACTGAGTGAAAACAACAGAATGAATGCAAAAAGAAAAACGCACAATATATATGAATATGTAAGTATGAAGCAGTGCACAGGTAACTTTTAGATGCATAAACAGAATGTGTGTATATGATTTGATGTTAGTTGATGTGAATGTAGTAGTGGTGTGAAGTGATGGCGCGGGTTAATGGGTAGAGGTATTGATCAGGCTGATGTCTTGGAATTATCTGCATCTGAGTTTAGTGCTCCTTGTGTAGATGCTTCATAGTCTCTTCTGTGATGGGAATGGGACAAGCAATCCATAAGCACTGTGAGTGGAACCCGTCTTGAGTTTGATGGCCTTTTTCCGGCACATTTCTGTATACATTCCCTTGAAAGCATTTTTTGGCAGTTTTTCCCATATATCCTGTGTTCCATTTAATTTCACCCGATTCACAGTGAAAGGAAAATATAATTATACCAATTATATGTAATATATTATTTATGTATATAATAAAAAGATAAAAAGAACTAAAAATATTTTTTGTTAAAATAACAACCGGTAAGAGACGAATATTCGGTCGTTAGCCACCAGTCATGTCCCGTGCGTCACAGAAACATACAGCAATGGGTCTTTGGTCCAACATCCATGCTGACTGTGCGACACAGCGAGTTCGTCCCTTTCGCCTGCATTTGGCCCATAAATCTCTCCTATCCCTAAATATATCCAGATGACAGTGTGATGTTCTTAACGTTCCCGACTCAACCACTCTTTCTGGAAACACATTCCGAATACATCATTCCACGCAGATGATAGTTTGCCTCCCAGGTTCCAGGGTCCGAGATGTTTCTGATCGCGTCCACGATATCCTGAAGTGGGAAGATGAACAGCCAGAAGTCGTGAGACATATTGGTACTAACCACATACTTAGGGAAGGGGAGAAGGCACTGAAGACAGACTGCAGCGAGAAAGGAAGGAAGTTGAGTATCATAAACTCAAAGGTAATAATCTCTGGATTACGGCCTGTGCCACGAGACAGTGAGAATACGTTTAAAGGGAGTTGGAGAATAAATGCGTGGCTGAGGGATTGGAGCAGCAGGTAGAGGTTCAGATTTATGGATCATTGGGACCTCTGTTGGGCAGGTGTGACCTCTACAAAAAGGACGGGCTGCACGTGAATCCGAGGAAGGCTATTTCCCTGGCAGGGAGGTTTGCTAAGGCTATTGAGGAGAGTTTCAACTAGAATTTCTGGAGAGTAGGAACCGAATTGAAGAGACGGAGGAAGGGGCGGTTAGCTCACAGATGCAGAAAATTTGGAGACACAGTGAGAAGGAGCATAGGCAGGGGACAAAGAAGGAATACATTCAGACCGATGGTTTGAGATGTGTCTATTTATCATGAACAAAGCGGGTGAGCTTAGAACGTGGATCAGTACTTGGAGCTGTGATGTTGTGGACATTACAAAAACTCGGATAGCTCAGGGGTAGGAATGGTTACTTAGAGTGCTAGACTTTAGATGTTTCGGAAAGGACAGGGAGGGAGGCAAAAGAAGTGGGGACGTGGCATTGCTGATTAGAGATAGTGTCACGGCTAAAGAAATGGAGAAAGTCATAGAACGATTGTCTACTGAATTTCTGTGGTTGGATGTTATAAACATGAAGAGATCAATAAAACTCCTAGGGAATTTTACAGACCACCCAATAGTAACAGGGCCATCGAAGAGCAGGTAGGGCGACAGATTCTGGAAAAGTGTAATAATAACAAGGTTGTTGTGGTGCAAGATTTTAATTTCCCGAATATTGATTGGCATCTTCCTAGAGCAAGGGGCTTAGATGGGGTGGAATTCTTTAGGTGTATTCAGAAAGGTTTCCTGACACAATAGATAGATGGCTCTGCAAGATGAGAGGTCTACATGATCTGGTATTGGGAAATAATCCTCGTCAGGTATCAGTTCTCTCAGTGGGAGAGCATTTGAAGATAGCGATCACAATTCTATCTCCTTTACCATAGCATTGGAGACGGAAATGAACAGACAAGTTAGGAAAGCGTTTAACCCAGGCAACTTGTTCATATTCTATACCTTCACAGTAGGGTCCGGATCAATTTTGAACCGGCCCGAGATTCCCCTTTGGAGCAAGTGTCTATACCAAATTTTGAAACACGGATCTATTCAGAATGTATAAATAGCCTATCTGACATTAACAAATGGGTGATTAATCTTTAATTAATGTTTCAGATATCTGAAAACCATTTCAATAGGTACGTGTCAAATTTGACCCGGAACAGCCTCAAAGTACAAACATTTGCGGCACCTATAGAAAAGTATAACATTTTCAAAAATTTTCATTTTTGTTGAGTTTGGGTCACTTTAGGAAAACTAAATTTCAGCTAAAAAGTGGCTTTTAGATGTTTTACTGCTATCAAATTTCAAAACAGGTCACATTTGACCGGAATAGCATGTAAAGGTTGATTGGATTAAGGGGAAATATGAGGCTATCAGTTCGGAACTTGGAAGCATAAATTGGGAATAGATGTTCTCAGGGAAATGTACAGCAGAAAGGTGGCAAATGTTCAGTAGATATTTACGTGGCGTTCTGCGTAGGTAAGTTCGAATGAGACAGGGAAGGGATGGTAGGGTACAGGAACTTTGGTGTACAAAATCTACTCAAGAAGACAAGCAAAGCTTACGAAACATTCAAAAATCTAGGTAATGATAGAAATCCAGAAGATTATAAGGCTAGCAGGAAGGAGATTAAGACTGAAATTAGGAGAGCCAGAAGGGGCTATGTGAAGGCCTTGGCGAGCAAGATTACAGAAAACTCCAAGGCATTCTACAAACATATGAAGAGCAAAAGGATAAGACGTGAGAGAATAGGACCAATTGATTATGACAGTGGAAACGTGCATAAGGTAGCTGAAGAGATAGCTGAAGTACTTAATGTAGACTTTGCTTCAGTATTCAGTACGGAAAAGGATTTTGGCGATTGTGGGGATGACTTACAGTGGTTTGAAAAGCTTGGGCATATCGACATTATGAAGCAGAATGTACTGGAGCTTTTGGAAAGCATCAAGTTGCATCAGTCTCAGGGACCAGATGATTTGTACCCAAGATGACTGTGGGAGGCGACAGAGGAGATTGCTGAGCCTCTGGAAGTGATCTTTCCATCATCATTCGGGGCGGGGGAGGTTCCGGAGGATTGCAGGTTTTAGATGTTGTTACCTTTTTCAAGAAAGGGGGTAGAGGTAGGCCAGGAATTTATAGACTAGTAAGTCATACTTCAGTGGTTGGTAAACTGATGGAAAAGTTTCAGAGAGGCAGGTTGCATGAAGATTTGGAGAGGCATAATATGATTAAGAATAGTTAGCATGACGTTGCCAAAGGCAGGTCGTGTCTTACGTGCCTGACCGAATCGCTTGAGAATGTGACTAAACTCGTTGATGAAGGTACAACAGTTGATGTAGTGTATATAGATTTCAGCAAGGCATTTGATAAAGTACCCTATGTCAGGTCCATTGAGAAAGTAAGGAGGCATGCGATCTAAGGGGACCTTCTTTGAGGGTCTGAAGTTGGCTTGCCCACAGAAGGCAAAAACTGGCCTGTAGATGGGTCACATTCTGTATGAAGGTCGGTGACACAGGGATCTGTTCTGGGACCCCTTCTCTTCATGATTTTTATAAGTGACCTGGCTGGAGGTTAGTAAGGCACTGGAAGTGGAGGATATGGTTAGTACATTTGCTGATGACTCAAAGTTTTGGTGTGTTGTGGATAGTGTGGAGGGCTGTCAGCGGTTGCAACGGGACATCAGCAGGATGAAAAACTGGTCTGAGAAGTGGCAGATGGAGTTCAAACCAGGTAAGTGTGACGTGATTCATTTTGTTAAATATAGTATTAATGGTAAGGCTCTTGGCTGTGTGGAGGTTCAGAGATATCCTGTGGTCCCCAGAGGACAGCTAAAGCTGCTGCGCAGGTTGCCTCTGTCGTTAGTAAGGCATAGTTGGCTTTCATCAACCGTGGGATGGAGGTTAAGAGCAGAGAGGTAATGTTACAGCTATATAGGACCCTGTTCAGACCCCACTTCGGCTAATATGTTCAGTTATGGTCACCTCAGTACAGGAAGGATGTGAAGGGCAGATTTAGAAGGTTGTTCCCTGGATTGAGCAGCATGCCTCATGAGAATAGATACAGTGCTTTAGTTTTTCTATGTTCTATGTCGTAATATGCACTGCGGAGTTTGATAAGAAACTGCCCTGTAATTTTAACCCCTTGATTTTAGTACTTCCTTCCCTCTCCACGGGAAACAGTACGTGCTCTCACCTTGCACAAACCCCTAAGGCCCCTGGGGCCTACGTTTTCAGACTAGCCTGCCTTGAATAACCCTGTCTGAGAACCTGCTGGTCTTTATCGACTTCAATTGCGTACGTTCCGAGCTATTGCACTTGGTATTAGTATTAACGTATTTGGTGCTGGTAAAGTGAACTTAACCCCCCCCCCGTCCCCCATTATCGAATTACATGGAACATTGAGATGAACTACAACAGATGAACAGACAACTTATCCCCCTCCTATCGCGGCCTCATGTCTATACTGAGAATGATTCTTGTCTTATCTGCCGTCATATGTTCACAATTCCTCAAATTGCTGTCTGTCAAAGAGACACCTAAACGTCGATGTCTTATCTGTTTCTAAAACATCCCCAAACGGAGCTTTTTAGAAGCAGGTCTTGTTCGGCCTTAAAATGAACGTGTCGCAAGCCTCCTCAGAATTCACTCCCACAGATATTTAAACATGTGCCCTCCAGTTTATGCGATTTCGATCCCAGCCGAATTACAGGAACCTAGCAGGCATTGGGCGAAAATTTTGCAGAACTTGAACCAGGAACTGCTGATGCAGCCCAGACTCTCTACATTGAGTTGTGGCCCATGTCTCTGTGACATTTTGTGCAGCAACGATCTGGATTGAAAAGGGAAGCAGAACCGACGCAGAAAAAGTGATTGCAATTCTGAATTGTAAGAATAATGACGGGCGTGGATTTGTCGTTCAAATAGGTACAAACAAGAGAAAATCTGCAACAGTAAATGCAAGGAGGGAGATCATTGGAAAGCGACGAATGGACAAGGGAATCACTTGTGCAATCCCTCCGAAAAGCAGAAAATTGGGGGGTGGGGTGTGGATGAAAGGTGTTTGGTGGTGAGTTTAGTTTGAGACGGCGGAAATTTCGAAGGATTATGTGTTGGACACGGAGGCTGGTGGGGTGGTAGGAGAGGACAAGAGGAATCATTTCCGTGGTATGGTGATGGGAGGATGGGGTAAGAGCTGACGTGTGAAATGGAAGATGTGCGTTTGAAGGGGCAAGGTTGACAGTGGAGGAAGAGAAGTCCCTTTCCTTGAAAAAGGATGACATCTCCTGTCATCTAGAATTAAAAGCCCCTTCAACAGAGCAAATGCCGACGAGTCGGAGGAATTGAGAAAAGCAGATGACTTTGTTACTAGTAAGATGAGGCGATGTTTAATCCAGGTAGCTGTTCAGATGGAAGCACGGGAAGTGCCCCAACCCGAAAATAAAATTCTGCAGTTTCTGGAAATCCAGGTAATACACACAAAATGCTTATAATCATCTGGTCAGGCAACATCTATGGGAAAAAAAGGTAAACAGCTGACATTTCGGGTTGAGAACCTTCATCACGAAAGTGCCTCGCCGATTGATTATGTTATTTACTTCGTAATTTAAGACTTTTATTTTGATTTCCAGATGGTGAAATGTGAAACTCGTCCTATTGGAATGCTTAGAATTTCCCGATTATAGTTGACACTGCTCCAATAATTGAATCTATTGTCCGTCAGATGGTTCAGTGGGATCGCTGTTGAGAATTGATCGGTGCACCAACTACCATATGCAGAAATGGAACACTTTATGGTTATTGCTGTTATCTTACTATGTATCCACCTGACAGCCAGCCAGTATGCAAGTCAGGGCAGTACGTTATGGATGCAAGCTCTTGCGCAGGAGAGAGGCTTTCCCTTTCCACGCAGCTGATGAATCCAAAGCAATTGCAAAGACCGACACAGTTTGACGCTAACGGCGTCTCAGGAGTTGTTGTTATTCAGCGTTGAACTGAACGTAAGACTGCCTTCGAGACTCCAGCTCTGGACTTTTCCTCGGGGTTGACTCCCGAATCCCGTTCCATAGCCCAAAACAGCGGAGGTTTGAGATAAGAGTTTTCCTTCTCCTAGAAGAGCAGCCAATGGTAGCTGACGACCCCATTGGGCCGAAGGGACTGATTTAAGGTGCCATAACCCGCCTTCGCCCCTTCTCCTTCAGTAGGGTTGTTTCTGCAGGGTTTAGTAGATAAGGCACACGAGATGACCAGGAGCTTGAATTAGTTTTGAAAGGCTCTTTGAGGCCCACGCCACTGGGAGATTTTAGTAAAATTTGTGATGCTAGCATACAAATAAAAATATAACTAGACTTCACTCAGAAATGAACATACTGCTGACATGGAAGATAAAATATGCACCAGGATAGTAAAGTTTATGTGGTAAGAAAATGCGCTGTGTTTCCGTTGTTTGCATTAACGCCTTTCTGAGGTAAAACCGCTGACTTCCTTTACTTATCGAGCTGAACCGTGCAGTCAGAAAGCGTTTGATTTATTTGTCATTTTGTCATTCACCCTTCGTTGTTTATTTCCCATTTCCAACTGAATTTATGTCAAGTCCTATCATCTGTGTACAGTAGAAAACTAACAATTCCTGCTCAAAATATTAGTATGGTGTTTTCTGTATAAAAATATAACTGATGCCAACTTCGGTTCAATGTCTGTAAGAGAACCTTACTGACATTTCAAATATCGAGTAGAAGATTGGGCGGTATCCAAAACTTTGAAGTAACATTGCTCATCATTTACCTCTGTAACAACAGCGTAGGTCACTCTTTAACCGCACCTGTCCCTTCCATTGCACACCGCTAATGTAATTCACCTTCACCTTTCTTCAATAGCTCCTTCAAATAAATTAATAATACTATCATAAAAAATAAATACTGGCTGCAAAGACTCTACAGTTATGAACAGCCCATGTCTTTCAATTATCCTTCACCCAGATAGTGCATGGCCACCTACTGCGTCTCCTCATATTGTCTCTGAGCATCCTACATTAGGCCCACTGGGGTTCCATAAATTTCGCGGGTTAGCTTAATATTTGGTTCTTATTGGTGAATATCTCTATTAACAAATCTTGATATCCATCTCAATATGTGCAGTGTAGATAGCGATTGCAGTACAATGTGAGATTTCGGAAAAACGATGCTTGCAGTCTGAAATAGGTCACATTCTCAATATAGATTCAGCATTTATATAACCAGATAACAATTACAGCACGGAAACAGGCCGTCTCGGCCCTTCTTGGCTGTGCCGAACCATTTTTCTGCCTAGTCCCACTGACCTGCACCCAGGCCATATCCCTCCAAACTGCTCTCATCCATATACCTGTCCAAGTTTTTCTTAAATGTCAAAAATGAGTCCGCATTCACCACTTCATCTGGCAGCTCATTCCACACTCCCACCACTCTCTGCATGAAGAAGCCCCCATAATGTTCCCTTTAAATTTTTTCTCCTTCACCCTTAATTCATGATCTCTATTTTTTCTCTCTCCCCTGGCCTCAGTGAAAAAAGCCTGCTTGCATTCACTCCATCTATACCCATCATAATTTTATACACCTCTATCAAATCACCCTTCATACTTCTACGCTCCAGGGAAAAAAATCCTAAACTATTCAACCATTCACTGTAACTCAGTTTCTCAGGTCCCGGCAACATCCTTGTAAACCTTCTCTGCACTATTTCAACCATATTAATATCCTTCCGTTAATTAAGTTAACAAAACTGCACACAATACTCCAAATTCGGTCTCACCAATGTCTTATACAACCTCACCATTACAATCCAACTCTTATACTCAATACTTTGATTAATGAAGGTCAATGTACCAAAAGCTCTCTTCAGAACCCTATTGTGTTTTTTTACTCCCAGATCCCTCTGTTCTACTGCACTCCTCAGTACCTCAGTACTCACTCGTACCTTATAGGTTTTACCTTGGTTTGACCTTCCGAAGTGCAATACCTCACTCTTGTCCGCATTAAACTCCATCTGCCATTTTTCAGTCCATTCCTCCAACTGGTCCGAATCCCTCTGCAAGCTTTGAAAACGTTCCTCACTGCCCACTACACCTCCAATCTTTCTATCATCAGCACATTTACTGATCCAATTTGCCAGATTATCATCCAGATCATTGATATATATGACAAATAACAATGGACCCAGCAGTGATCCCTGTAGCATACCATGAGTCACTGGCTTCCACACAGAGTAACAATCCTCCACTACCACTCTCTAGCTTCTTCCATTAGGCCAATGATTAATCCAATTTACTACCTCTTCATGTATACCTAGTGACTGAATCTTCCTAACTAACCTCCCATGCGGGACCTTGTCAAAGGACTTACTGAAGTCCATGTATATAACATCCACTGCCTTCTGTTCATCCATTTTCCTGGTAACTTCCTCGAAAAACTCTAATAGATTGGTTAAACATGACCTACCACGCATAAAAACATGCTGACTTTTTCTAATAAGTCCCTGTTTATCCAAATACTTGTACATCCTATCTCTTAGTATTCCTTCTGATAATTGACCTACTACCGATGTCAAACGTACCGGCCTATAATTGCCCGGCTTACTTTTTGAGCCTTATTTAAACAACAGAACTACATAACCTGTCCTCCAATCCTCCAGCACCTGACCCGTGGATATTGACATTTTAAATATTTCTGCCAGGGCCCCTGCAATTCAAACATTAGTCCCCTTCAAGGTCCGAGGAAATACCCTGTCAGGTCCTGCGGTCTTTTCTACTCTGATTTGCCTCAAGACAGCAAGCACCTTCTCCTCTTCAATCTGTAAAAGTTCCATGACCTCCTGACTTGTTTGCTTTGTTTCCATAAACTCCATTCCAGTTTCTTTAGTACATACAGATGAAAAAAAACATTTAATATCTGTTTCATTTCTTTTGGTTCCATACATAGCCGACAACTCTGATCATCAAGAGGACCAATTTTATCCCTTATTATCACTTTTGCTCTTAACGTATCTGTAGAGGTTCTTAGGATTATCCTTCATCCTGACTGCCAAAGCTACCTCATGTCTTCTTTTAGCACTCCTGAATCGTTTCTTAATTATTTTCTTACTCCTTTTATATTCCTAAAGCATCTTATTTCCTCCCTGTTGCTAATACATATTATACATCTCTCTCTTCTTCTTTATCAGAGTTCCAACATCCATCGAGAACCAAGGTTCATTATTCTTAATCATTTTGCCTTTAACCCTGACAGGAATATGCAAACGCTGCATTCTCAAAATTTCTCCTTTGAAGGCCTCCCAATTACCAATCACATCCTTGCCAGAGAACAACCTGTCCCAATCTACGCTGTTTAGATCATTTTCCCATTTCTTCAAATTTGGCCTTTTTCCAGTTTAGAACTTCAACCCGAGGACCAGATCTATCTTTATCCGTGATCAAGTTGAAACTAATGACGTTATGATCAAGAGAACCAAAGTGTTACCCTACACACACTTCTGTCACCTGCCCTAATAGGAGATCTAATATTTCATCCTCCCTAGTTGGTGCATCTATAAATTGATTTAGAAAACTTTCTTGAACACATTTCACAAACTCTAACCCATCTAGACCTTTAACAGTATGGGAGTCCCAATTAATGTGTGGAAAATTAAAATCCCCTACAAACACAACTTTCTGTCTCCTGCAGTTGTCTGTTATCTCTCTGCAGATTTTTTGCTCCAATTCTCGCTGACTATTGGGTGATCTATAATACAACCCTATTAATGTGGTCATACGTTTCATGTTTCCCAGCTCCACCCATTGTCTACCCTAAGTAGACAAGCCCTCTAATCTGTCCTGCCGAAGCACTACTGTAATATTTTCCCTGATTAGTAAAGACACCCCCCCCCCCACCATCCTTCATCCCTCTGCCTCTATCGCGTCTGAAACCTCGGAACCCTGGAACACTGAGCTGCCAGTACTGCCCCTCCTGTAGCCATGTTTCAGTAATGGCTATGATATTATATTTTCACTACTGGAAACAACTTCGCTATCGAGACCATGCGGTGGGTTTCAATATGATTCCGCCACGTTTGTCAGATGTTAATTTTGATTTTTCTCCACGTTTTAAAAATAATCTATGTCTTTATTCCTTTCAACAGAAGTGTATGACTATATACTTCCTTACGCTATATTACTTCTGCCACTTATTTGTCTATTGGTTCAATGTTTCTAAGTCCTTCTGCAGATGCCCTACCTCCTCATCACTACTTGTTCTTCCATCCGGCTATGTGTCGTCTGGAAAACGTGGCCACAAAGCCATTCTGATTCCGATATTCTGATCGTTGACGTAAAACGTGAAAAGTAATGGTCCCAACAACAAATCCTGCGGGACGCCACTAGTCACCTACAGGTAACCAAGAAAGGCCCCATTTATACTCATTATCTGCTCCCTGCCAGGCAGTCAGTCTTCGATCCATTCTTGTATGTTTCCTGTAATATCATGGGCTCGTATCTTGTTAATCAACCTCGTGTGCGGCATCCTGTTAAAGGCGTCTAAAAATCAAAGTAAACAATATCAACTTACTCTCTTTTAACTGTTTTCCCAGATATTTCTTCAAAGAATCCAACTGATTTCTCTGGCAGTATTTCCCTTTTAGGAAACCATGGTGACTTAGGCCGATGTTATCTTGCGCCTCCAAATATCCCCGAAAATTTATCCTTAATAATAGGCTCCAAAGTAGAGAGAAATTTGCAATATTTCAGTCCTCCGGAATCTTTCCAGATCTAGTGATTTTCATATTTTATTACTAATGACTTCAAATACTCTTCGGCTGCTTCAATGCCTTCAATGTAGTCCATCTATTTCACATGATGTGTCTACCTTCAGACATTTCATATTCCCAGGAACAATCTCTTAGTAATAGCAATAACGCTTTCTTCTGCACGTGAAGCTCGAATTTCATGTTTACCACTAGTATTTTCCATACTGAAGACTGGGACAAAATTTAAATTCTCACGCCTTTTCCCACCATTACTAATTCTCTAGCGTCCGACAACCACTCTCGTCTTTGTTTTGTTCTTTATATATATATATGTGTGTGTATAGATATTTTATATGTGTTGTACTGGGAACCGTACAACACAATGGTTCTAATAACCTCCTCCTGTTTCAGAATGGTTTGAAAATTCAGCGCAAACAACCATCAGACAGGGAAGCAGAGTCTGGCCTTCTGGCCCATCGAATATCCCTACCATTTGATCGTAGCTAATTTTTTATCCCTCTGAAATTCATTTGCCGGCCTTCTCACCATAATCTTTGATACCCTTACCAACCACAAACTGTTCATATTGCACTTTAATTGTACTCAGCAACGCCGTTCACAGCCATCTGTAGTAATGAGTTCGACAAATTCACCATTACCTGGCAAAGAAAACCATCCTCATCTCTTTTCTAAATGGACGGCCTTCCATTCCGATGCTTTTCCCTCAGTAACACATACCCCATTAAGGTTTGCAATTTTCGATATTTCATTGAGTTACCCCTCATTCTTTAAACCCATAGTTCTGGGTCCAAGCCCGAGTCAAGACCCAGGCTCTGGGTTCTTGTCCAGTCTCTGGGTCCGAGTCGAAACCCAGGCTCCTAGTTCCCAGTGCCATGTCCGGGTTCCGCTATCCTCGTCATGTCCTAGCCCAGGCCCGGAATCCTTGTCTCGTCCAGGGCCTGTGTCATGTCCTGAGTCCTTTATTCCCCACGTTCCTTGCGTCCTACACACGCCTAGTCCTATTCCTGGTAGTTCAGTGCCTGTGTCTTGCAGTTTGGTCCACTCCCAACGCCCTCCCTTATGAAAGTGCCATACGCTGCTCTAAAAATACATCTCTTATGCATTTTGCATTTTCCCTCCCTTTGGATTCATCACCAACGCGATTGTCCCAAACCATTCGTATGCTGAAATCCCCAATGACTATTGTAATATAGCACACGTTACTTTCCTTTTCCATCACCAGTTGTAATTTGTATCGCACATTCTGGCTAATACTTGGAGGAAGGTATATAGCTCCCCTCGAGTCTTTTTCCCTTGCAGTTTCTCAACTCTGCCTAGAGTAATTCTGCATCTTCCGATCCAATGTTTCCTCTTTTTAAGGATTTACTTCCACTTACTCTTTATCAACAGAGCGGCACCACTCCCTCCCCCTATCGCTGGTGCTTTCGGCAGCAGGTGGATCCTTGGGTGTTATGCTCCAAGCTGTCATAATTTTTCTTCAGTCACGACTCAGTGATGCTCAGATTGTCGTACTAATTACGCAAAAATATAATCTACATTATTCGGAATAATGAGTTGCATTCTCATATAGCACCCTCAATCCGGTATTCATCACAATCTTTGATGTTGCCCATGCTATGCTATGACACTGATTGCAACTTTCGACAGTCATCCGATTATCTTTCGTCAGTATCATTTCACATTGCCATCATCAGCCCTATCATTCGGTTTCCCATCTTCAGGCCAAATTTGTTTAAACGTTCCCGAACAGGATTATCGAACTGGCCTGCAAGGACACTGGTCCCCCGTAGACTAAAGCGCCACTTGTCCTATTTATACAGGTTATACGTTTTCCAGTGTACACCCCAGTGATTCAAAAATCTGAAAGCCTTCAAAGTTCTTTTGCTACGCATTCCTTTGCCAAATCATCCTGTTCGTGCTGTCACTGCCACGTAACACAGGTAGTAATCTCCTAGGTCCTGCATTTGAGCGGTCTACCTTACTCCCTATAGTCTCCTTCGGAATCACATCCTATTTCTTACTTATGTCGTTTAGTTCAGTCCCCCAGGTACCTGCCTCCTTAAACAAATTTTGAATACTCACCGTTTAGAACGCTGGAGTTGTGATCTAAGACCACTCTGACTCTTGCTCCTGTGAGGCAAAGGACCATCGGCGTGTCCTGTCTGCTCCCTTAACTGTAATCTCTTCTTTTTACAGCACTGGTCTTCTCTTCGGCTTCTGTATGAAATGTGCCAAAATTTGGAAAGGCACCCCTCTCAATGATATCTGCATCTCTCCGAAGTATAGCTGCAGCTAGATGTCATTCGGCTCATACCGGAGAATGAAGAGGTGATAGATAGGACAATGCTTCTGTTCTGAGCATAGAGACATACTCGATGCGGTCTATCCATGTTAGATCATCCTTATCCCCAGACCCTATTTGTAGCGTACTAGCTATGTACGAAAAGAAAAAAGAAAGCTACTTAAACCCTTACTTGGAGCCGGCATCTATGCGTACCCAACCCTGATATAGCCCAATGCTCTTGAGACAAAGTCGGCCCAACAGTCCAATCTAACAGTTTCTCACTTCTGCAATCGCCTCTCCGGCTATATCTTTTTTTTATTTAAATGATATAAAACTCACTACTGAGGGGTCTTGCAGTTTCCAGACAGCTACCTCATTGCAAGATGTCGCTCTCTCACTTGCTACTTCAAACAAATAAAGCACCGGATTCTTTACGTGTTGCCATACAATGCCATACAATGTAGGTCATTCGGACCTTCGAGCCAGCACCGCCATTCAATGTGATCATGGCTGATCATCCACAGTCAGTACCCCATTCCTGTCTTCTCCCCATATCCCTTGACTCCGCTATCTTTAAGAGCTTTATCTAACTCTTTCTAGAAAGCATCCAGAGAATTGGCCTCCACTGCCTTCTGAGGCAGAGCATTCCATAGATCCACAACTCTCTGGGTGATTTTTTTTTCCTAAACTCCGTTCTAAATGGCCTACCCCTTATTCTTAAACTGTGTCTCAGTCTCCGGACTCTCCCAACATCGGGAAAATGTTTCCTGCCTTTATCATGTCCAATCCCTGAATAATCTTATACGTTTCAATCTGATCTCATCACATCCTTCTAAATTCCAGTGTATACAAGTCTAGTCTCTCCAATCTTTGAACATATGACAGTCCCGCCATCCCGGGAATTATCCTCATAAACCTACGCTGCACTCCCTCAATAGCAAGAATGCCCTTCCTCAAATTTGGAGACCAGGACTGCACACAGTACTCCAGGTGTGTTCTCACCAGGGACCTGTACAACTGCAGAATTACCTCTTTGCTTCTATACTCAACCCACCCCCCCCCCCCCGTTATGAAGGCCAATATGCCATGAGCTTTCTTCACTACCTGCTATACCTGCGTGCTTACTTTCAGTGACGGATGTACAAGAGCATCTATATTTCGCTGTACTTCCCCATTTTCACAAGCTGACGGCATTCAGATAGTAATCTGCCTTCTTGTTCTTGCCACCAAAGTGGATAAGCTCATATTTATCCATACAAAGTAATAGTATTCCCAGAATATATTATATTTAATGATACCTTAGTTTAAAGAGGAAAGTCAGAAAAAATCACTGAAGCAGAATTGCGACAAAGGCAGTATCTTGCATTGGCAAAAGACAAATAAAAGTAAACTGTGAACACAGAATGAAAGAGAAATAAATGGAAAAGACAGAAAAGAAGGTTGTGAGACAGGTGGGTAGATGGTCAGATCGTTATGTAGATAGTGATAGATAGAGGGACAGAGAAACAAGAGAGATAAATAGATAGATGCTATTTGCAAAACTCCCAGAAACCTGTTGACTGCGTGGTTTCGTTTGGCTACATAGATCCGTACAAAAATTAAGCCAAAGAATCGACGCAACTTTCTGCAGGAGTGAACTTCACTGGTATAATGAAGTTTCATGAGGGAAATTATGGATGTATTGCTGCCAGGATAAACCAATCAGTGCCTCAACTACAATTAACAGAATATGGAGTACAAAGGTATATTCCATGAATCAACATGGCTGTCCCGGAGGTCTCCTTATTGGAACTGTCCTAACATGTCGATACCACTAGATGGTTTCAGAGAATATCAATTTCCTCCTTTCACTACATTCATCAATGGGAAAGAATTAGGCATTGATAGCCAAAAGAGAGGGTTCCATTGGGAGATTATACCAACTTTTCACTAACAGTAAGAACTGCTTTTAGATTTGGAGTAGATGCGAATTGCCATTGTGATTTTTTACCACCATTGTTGCTACCCTCACCCGTAACTACTCCGTTTCCCAATTTCTTCCCTCATCCCATCCTTCTCCCGCTTTAACAGTGATAGATTTTTTCGTCCTTCCCTACCAACCCAAGAGACTAACAGATCATGCTCCGCTATTTCTGCCGTTTTCAAGGGGATCCTTCCTACGTCCCAACATCACCACACCTCCATGACTCCATGATTCTCCTGTCCATTGGTCTTTTCCCGCTAACCGCCCTCCCAGCACTTCCCTGCAAGCGAACTAGATGCTACAGTTGTCCATTCACATCCTCAGCTTTTCTCCATTCATTGCGTTAAAATTCTCCTTCCAGGTGAAGCAACACGTCACCTGCCATCATCTCGGGTTAGCAACTTTATCCGGTTCTCCCCATGCGGCGTAGAGGGTGGAGGAACAACACAATATATTCTGAATAAGTAGCTTCCAAATCGATGGCATAACTATCGATTTCTCCTTCTGGTAAAAAAAAAAATGAACCTCTTCACTCTTTTGCTATTCCCGATTCTGGCCTCTACCTCTCTTCACCTGGCTACGCATTCCGTAGGTCCGCTCCTCCTTCCCTTTCACCTATGATCCAGTTGTTTTTCTTGTCAGATACCATCCTCTCAAGCCATTTATCATTCTTGGCGTCCCCTCTTTCCAAAGAAACATAGGAATGCTGACGGAAGTCAGCAGAATCTTAATTAGGTCTGGAGTGGAAGGAGGAAGATACCAGGATACGAAGGTGAGAAAATGAACGGAGTGCAAGGTGGAGAGTGAGAGATAAGGCCAGGTTGGTAGGATCGGGGAATTATATGAGACTCTGCTAGTTGATAGGTTGAGAAGATAAAGGGCTGGAGAACAAATAATCTAATAATAGAGGCGAGTGCACCACAGATAAGGGGAAAGCGGATGGACTGCGGTAGTCAGATGAGGATAAAAGAAGAGGTCAGAAGGGAGACACTGTGGAAAATGCAAGGTGTGAGAAGGAGCAAGGGAAAAATCGAAAGTTAGAGAAATCGATATTCATGTCATCATGTTGGAAACTACCCAGAGGGAAAATTACGTTTTGTTCCTCTAACATGAGAGTGGCCTCATTGTGGAAGTAAAGGACACCATGGACCAACATGAGAGAAAGAAATGGGGATGGGAATCAGATTGGTTTATAAACATAAAATCCTACTTGTTAAGGATGGAACGATGATGCTCAACAAAACGGTTCCTAGTCTACGTCGGGTCTCACCGACATAAAAGTGGACCAGTTGATAGCACCGCTGCGCGCCATTCATAGTACCCTCAGACGCATCGCCTCCCTTTCCCGGCCCTCACTACTCTTTCCCACTGTCTTTACAGTGAAAGTGTTGCTTTATCCTTATCTACCATCCCATAAGGCTAGGCATCTACCACATGATTCTGCGACAGTTCGGCCATTTTCAACCGGATCCAGCCACCACAGACTTCCTTACCGCCCCAAAAAACACTCTGAATCTACGTTCTCAACAGGGATGTCTCTTTCCCTGATCCCCTTGTCCATTTGGAGCTCCCTACTATTCTGCCTGCAACACTTAGCCCTGCAAGCGCAAACAGTGCTACACCTGCCCATTCACTTCTTGTCTCATTTCAGGGCCCCAAACAGCCATTCATGGTGAGGCAAGACTTTATCTTCAAGTCCGTTGGTGTCGCCAGCTGTGTCCAGCGCTTCCAAAGCGGACTCCTCTACCAACAAACATAAGGAGTCAAATGTTTACTTCCTTGCAGAAGATTTATGAAACGTTTTACGAACGTGAAACGAAAGAACCAGTAATAAAAAAGACAGTAATATGAATTCAGACAATTTAGATTAAATATAATTCACTATGGTGTAAATTGTCCACGAGTAATTTAAGGGGAACCAAGCTATAGGGTTTATATAAAGTCGATTGTGATTGCATTACAAGGTAAATATCGTGGAAGGAAGTAGGATTTTTGAAGAGGTGACAGCTAGTCACTCGTCCGCGAGAGATTGAAACCAATCTGGAAGGAGACGTCAAAAGCTAATTGTAAAATTATTCAAACGGGAGCTAGCATTTCCCTCAGTATATATGAAGAGACGAAAAATTGGCGAGGATGTTTCAAGGCCTCCCACATCCTTACTCACATAGACGCTGTAACCACTTTACTCTTCTGGGTTTTCGGAAAGCAGCGTGTAAAACCAGTTTGAGGAATAGTACCATCTGACTGGGACAGCCGCAATAACCATGCTGATACATAAGCGCGATGAACACACACAAAATGCTGGTGGAACACAGCAGGCCAGGCAACATCTATAGGAAGAAGCACCGTCGACGTTTCGGGCCGAGACTAACTGGAAGAAGAGATAGTAAGAGATTTGAAAGTAGGAGGGGCAGGGTTGAGTCAAGGAGTTGGAAAGGTGATAGGCAAAAGTGATGCAGACTTGGAGAAGGGAAAGCATCATGGGACGGGCGGCATAGGGAGACAGAAAGGGGAAAGGGAGCATTAGAGGGTGATGGAGAACCACAACGGCCTTTTAGATTGGCGAGACCCAACGCAGATTCGGAGGCCGTTACGCTGAACACCTACGCTCTGTCCGCCAGAGAAAGTAATATCTCCTAGTGGCCACACCTTTTAATTCCACGTCGCATTCCCATTCTGATATGTCTATCCATGGCCTGCTCTACTGTCAAGATGAAGCCACCCTCAGGTTGGAGGAACAACACTTTACATTCCGTCTGGGTAGCCTCCAACCTGATGGCATGAACTTTAATTTCTCTAACTTCGTTAATGTCCCTCCTCCCCTTCTTACCCCATCCCTGATATATTTGTTTCCGCTTTTCTTTTTTTTCTCTCTCTCTGCCCATCACTCTTTGACTGTTCTCCATCTCCCACTGATGCTGTCCTCCCACTTTCTTTCTCCATAGGTCTCCTGTCCCATGATCCTTTCATTTTTTCATCACTGTATCCTTTTTGCCTATCACCTTTCCAGCACTTAGCTTCACCTGTCTGCTCCAATCATTTCGGATTTCTCCCCTCCCCCTCCTACTTTCAAATCTCTTACTATCTTTTCTTTCAGTTAGGCCTGACGAAGGATCTCGGCCAACAACATCCATAGTTCGTCTGCCTATCGATGCTCCCTGGCCTGCAGCGTTTCACCAGCATTTTGTGTGTGTTGCTGGAATTTCCAGCATCTGCAGATTTCCTCGTGTTTGCATAGCACGATCCTTCGTTTGACATGCATCAATAATTATCCAAAAATACCTGGATGTACACTCCTCAACTGGGAAGAAAGCTACTTGCAGGATCTCGAAGATAAGAATAGACCTTCTGCCTATCCTTACCATCTGTGGAAGCGAGGTAAACTCTGAAGCCAATATCAGAAACAGACAATGGACCTTGCGATTCAGTGTTACTAACCAAACAAAAGGAAAGCTTAACAGCAGCCTTATCATGTAAACACAATTCTTTTCAGATTCGCTGTCTTCCTAATCCGCTGACGTTTAGACTAGTTTATCAGTTTCCATTTCAAAGAATGCAAGCATCAGTAATGTAGCGGTGATTGTGGTATCACGTGATCATGCCAGCCGCCTCCTACTGCAATAACACTCTCGACACCTCCGAGTAAAATTATCAGCCGTCCAACATCAGAGAAGTGTGCTGTGTTGAAGCTACCAGCATTAGAGCATGGACAACACCGCGTTCTTTCTCGTAGTTGGTGAGTTCTGCCAGAATATTCTATCGAATTAGACTAATTCAGTATCTCTCAGACAGCACGTTAAGTTAGTGTGTGCTTAGTACTTAGAAACAGTTACAGCAACGCTGTAAAAAAATAGATCGGTAGAAATGCATCAAAAAATGCTCTCCCAAATCACAAAGAACATTCTTCCATCTACCCGTATATTCTAAAATATATGTAGTAATTTGCACAGCTATTTTTGTTAGTTTTACTTGAGATCAAGTTTGCCGTCTGTTGACTAGAATGCAAAAGAGTAGCTTTCATGTTTTCTGGAAAGCACTGAGCAAAGCGATGAGGTGAAATCCGAAGAAATGTTTACCCTTGGTAGTGCACTGTAAAAATATCGCTACATAACCTGTGCACGGTGCATTTTGATAACAGAAAAAAGTGTTTTATATAGATCACTCAATAAGGAAAACAAGAAGAAAACATGTGTTTACAGACGGTAGAAAAAAAGTCTGAGTAAGTTTTATTGAGTAAATTTTATGAATTTGAAACCAACTTCCGCTTTCTCTAATTTAATGCTTCTCTGTTGCTGTAACGTATTTGTCTGAAGGTATTCATGATTGTTCTTACTTTCCTTAATTTCTCCATCTTTAATACTTCCTAATTTTATAGTAATGGTCATGAACAACTATGAATAAGACATTCATTGATATCGTGTCTGAAAAAGTCCCAACGGAATGCTTCTGGGGATAAATAGAGCAATGCTGAGGGAAAGGAACAGATTAAAGATAACGTCCTCATTTAGCCCATCTGAACCAACCACTCAGAAACGGACTTACGGAGGGGGTCGAGAAGGATCAACTTTGGGAAAGGTCGTCATGTTGCTGCACACGTTATTGGTTATCATCATCTTATAGACTTTCCTGATCATCTTTCCTGATACTATAGTTAGAGACGCTTTTCCATTGTTTACAGAACAATTCGCTAACGTTTAGACCGGCCAGTAATGCTGCACATGAAACGACACAAACCTCATGTTGCAATAGTGAAGTGCTGCATTCTCAACTCTCACCCTAAATGCACTTAACTTCCGAAAACAGAACGACCTTGCTAGGATTTCAAGCTTTTTTCACGATTAAGAAGCAGCCGCATCCACGTAAAGATTCAATTTAAAAAAATCTGTTCGACATATCATTGGCACATTGCCTGCCAGTAATGGCCCTGTGCATAGGCAGACCTGCATACCAGTGATATACCCGCAGAGATTATAGTGGAAAATGGAATCTCTTCCACACTAAAAATGTGTCTATTCTTCATCAAAGATATATCCATCAATGCAGAGCTCGGAGACCACGGTCCCTCAGGCAGCAGAATTCAGCATTTGCCGGCTGAAACACCTTAAACAACACTAAATATGCTCAATTTTCACTTCCAACTCTCACACTGCAGAGCTAAGTTCCTCTTTTTCAGAATCCCATCGTTTCTGAACTGCGACTGCAGTTTATTTTTTGTTTCATCATTATTATTATTATTATTATTATTATTATTATTATTATTATTAACAATCGAAGACGTAGATTCATATAACTGTAAAGCATGAGGTTTCGAAGCAATGTACTTATTGCGATCATGCTACACACTGTGGTCAACGTCTCGAACACACTACCAGGGGAAATGGTGGAATCAAACACCACACACCCTCAGCCCAACTTGTCTTAATCGTCAGCATCAGGTTGACTTGAAATTCCTTATTAAATTCTTTACCAAAGATCTTTGCGACGATATTCACTCATGTGTCTTTGGCCAATGTCAGCCCTATCATCTGCAAAAAAAAAAACAGTCGTGTTCATGACATGACTTGCTCCACACATAAACATTTTGGTTACCACTAAATACTTTTCATTATTGCGCATGTGGAACTGAGCTCAGACATATGAGTCCCTTGAAGCAACAGTCTTTTCCAAATATTTGTACGTTATTTTCCTAATCTGCTTAAGTTAACATTATTGACGTTATTGGTATTGTGGACTAAGTGTCAAGCCAGCAGATTTATTCTCAAGTGTTTAATTCTATCAACCAGAATGCCGTTTTTCCCTAAATTAACTTGTATTTCCCGTCCCCAATGCTAAAATAAATAAATATATCTAAAAAATATCACATGCCTACAAATTCTCACCTCCTCTTTCAACAATATCTCGCCTCAATGCCAATTGTTTCAAACTGCTGAACCTATTCCCCACTCTTCATTCTCGCTTAACTGAATGAAGTCAGGAGATTAGTGGAGGAGACAGCAGATTTGCTTCAGGGGAATTAATTACAATGGTACTCCGCCGACCAAGACGATGTTGTGAGTCTTACTTTCTTACTTTGATAACTTGACCTCATGGAATGTGGAGAATTGGTCAGGAAAGTGACTTGATGAGGTGGTTTGTCTGTTACTATAATGCATAACAAAACAAGTTATTCAGTCCTAATAAAGGAGCTTGGCCCGAAACATCGATTGTTTATTCATTTGCAGAGATGGTACCTGACCTGCTGAGTTCCTTCAGCGTTTTGTGTATATTGCTTTGGATTTACAGCATCTGAAGACTTTGCCGTGTTTATGAAGCAAATTATGTATTCTCTTGTTGCGCGACCCGCCCGTAATTCTGCCAATATTGTTAACTTCTTTATTTTTATATTGACCTGTAATAGATAGCAGAGAATGGTACCTGTAGGGACAGGGCCTTCTCCCTGTGATGTTTGCGTCGAATTTATAGCCAAAGGATCTGCAGACCAGCCGGGTCTGCAGATTATTTACTTGAATTATGACCTACCTGTCATAGGACGGGTGTTGAATCAGGACCCAATTGCAGGACAAAGACACTGGAGTCCCGGAAACAGGACGAGACGGATCCCAAGGACAGGACGGGTCGAGGTTTGAGGCTAAAGGCTACAGGCTTGGGTCGAGGTTTGCGTCTAGAGGATACAGGCTTAGTTGCTTGGGGAACTCGGAGGCTGGAGCTAGAGGCTGACTAGGAACTGTACATCAACATGGAGCAGGAACCTATCCTCTGACAAGCCAGGACTCAGCTTTAACAAGGTACTGCCATGAAACGGGACAGTACACTAACAGAGATCCGGGACTTATCCACCGACAGCCGGGATTCATCTATAACTCCTCACCAAGGCGGGACAGGACCATCCGTCGGGTAACGGCAGATCGTCTTGATCTATCCGACGGAGGCGAGGACAAGGCAGGATAGATTCCCCCGCAGGGCAAAGGCAGAACTTACCCCACGGGGGAGACGACAGGAAGAGACAAACACCAAGGAACGACAGACAGTTCCACCTCTGCATCGTGGTAGCCCCGAGTAGCCGGTACTGCCGGCAGTCTTGGCTGGCTACGGAAGCAACCGGATCCCTACCTAGCTCGGAATGGCTGACAGCCACCCAGCTGGTTCGGGAAACAGCTGAATCCATACCGCAATGACTGATCCAACTACTGCCAGCAAGGCTGCCAGAAGCCATGGTTCGCCAACACAGCCCCAAGGATGGCAAGAATCCAATCTAGCCTTCCACCAGCCATCTGTGCCATGAACATCTTGAGAAACCGATCCCCCAACCACACTCAATACCAGGGCCACTTATATTCCCAATTCCAATATGAGCCTCAGCTGTTTTTAGTTAACTCCAACAGCAGCAAGGGGCCGCAGGAAAACCCGGACTTCGGACTGAAACACCACACCACCATTCCATGGCTGTTTAGGTGTCTGGCGACACATCACTTACTCGTTGCTATCCAAGGAAGCTACCTCTCAATGTGTCAAGATC